>NC_090438.1:277078243-277382628 GCF_031143425.1 Pleurodeles waltl | reverse complement strand
TTGGATGTGTCCACGTTGCGCTTTGGGGCGTTTCCTGTCTCGGGCGCTAGGCCTACCCACACAAGTGAGGTATCATTTTTATCGGGAGACTTGGGGGAACGCTGGGTGGAAGGAAATTTGTGGCTCCTCTCAGATTCCAGAACTTTCTGCCACAGAAATGTGAGGAACATGTGTTTTTTTAGCCAAATTTTGAGGTTTGCAAAGGATTCTGGGTAACAGAACCTGGTCCGAGCCACACAAGTCACCCCATCTTGGATTCTCCTAGGTCTCTAGTTTTCAGAAATGCACAGGTTTGGTAGGTTTCCCTAGGTGCCGGCTGAGCCAGAGGCCAAAATCTACAGGTAGGCACTTTGCAAAAAACACCTCTGTTTTCTTTCAAAAATTTGGATGTGTCCACGTTGAACTTTGGGGCGTTTCCTGTCGCGGGCGCTAGGCCTACCCACACAAGTGAGGTATCATTTTTATTGGGAAACTTGGGGGAACGCTGGGTGGAAGGAAATTTGTGGCTCCTCTCAGATTCCAGAACTTTCTGCCACAGAAATGTGAGGAACATGTGTTTTTTTAGCCAAATTTTGAGGTTGCAAAGGATTCTGGGTAACAGAACCTGGTCCGAGCCACACAAGTCACCCCATGTTGGATTCCCCTAGGTCTCTAGTTTTCAGAAATGCACAGGTTTGGTAGGTTTCCCTAGGTGCCGGATGAGCTAGAGGCCAAAATCTACAGGTAGGCACTTTGCAAAAAACGCCTCTGTTTTCTTTCAAAACTTTGGATGTGTCCACGTTGCGCTTTGGGCGTTCCCTGTCGCAGGCGCTAGGCCTACCCACACAAGTGAGGTATCATTTTTATCAGGAGACTTGGGGGAACGCTGGGTGGAAGGAAATTTGTGGCTCCTCTCAGATTCCAGAACTTTCTGCCACAGAAATGTGAGGAACATGTGTTTTTTTAGCCAAATTGTGAGGTTTGCAAAGGATTCTGGGTAACAGAACCTGGTCCGAGCCACACAAGTCACCCCATCTTGGATTCCCCTAGGTCTCTATTTTTCAGAAATGCACAGGTTTGGTAGGTTCCCTAGGTGCCGGCTGAGCTAGAGGCCAAAATCTACAGGTAGGCACTTTGCAAAAAACACCTGTTTTCTTTCAAAAATTTGGATGTGTCCACGTTGCGCTTTGGGGCGTTTCCTGTCGCGGGCGCTAGGCCTACCCACACAAGTGAGGTATCATTTTTATCGGGAGACTTGGGGGAACGCTGGGTGGAAGGAAATTTGTGGCTCCTCTCAGATTCCAGAACTTTCTGCCACAGAAATGTGAGGAACATGTGTTTTTTTAGCCAAATTTTGAGGTTTGCAAAGGATTCTGGGTAACAGAACCTGGTCCGTGCCACACAAGTCACCCCATCTTGGATTCCTCTAGGTCTCTAGTTTTCAGAAATAGACAGGTTTGGTAGGTTTCCCTAGGTGCCGGCTGAGCTAGAGGCCAAAATCTACATGTAGGCACTTTGCAAAAAACACCTCTGTTTTCTTTCAAAAATTTGGATGTGTCCACGTTGCACTTTGGGGCGTTTCCTGTCGCGGGCGCTAGGCCTACCCACACAAGTGAGGTATCATTTTTATTGGGAGACTTGGGGGAACGCTGGGTGGAAGGAAATTTGTGGCTCCTCTCAGATTCCAGAACTTTCTGCCACAGAAATGTGAGGAACATGTGTTTTTTTAGCCAAATTTTGAGGTTTGCAAAGGATTCTGGGTAACAGAACCTGGTCCGAGCCACACAAGTCACCCCATCTTGGATTCCCCTAGGTCTCTAATTTTCAGAAATGCACAGGTTTGGTAGGTTTCCCTAGGTGCCGGATGAGCTACAGGCCAAAATCTACAGGTAGGCACTTTGCAAAAAACACCTCTGTTTTCTTTCAAAAATGTGGATGTGTCCACGTTGCGCTTTGGGGCGTTTCCTGTCGCGGGCGCTAGGCCTACCCACACAAGTGAGGTATCATTTTTATCAGGAGACTTGGGGGAACGCTGGGTGGAAGGAAATTTGTGGCTCCTCTCAGATTCCAGAACTTTCTGCCACAGAAATGTGAGGAACATGTGTTTTTTTAGCCAAATTGTGAGGTTTGCAAAGGATTCTGGGTACCAGAACCTGGTCCGAGCCACACAAGTCACCCCATCTTGGATTCCCCTAGGTCTCTACTTTTCAGAAATGCACAGGTTTGGTAGGTTCCCTAGGTGCTGGCTGAGCTAGAGGCCAAAATCTACAGGTAGGCACTTTGCAAAAAACACCTCTGTTCTCTTTCAAAAATTTGGATGTGTCCACGTTGCACTTTGGGGCGTTTCCTGTCGCGGGCGCTAGGCCTACCCACACAAGTGAGGTATCATTTTTATTGGGAAACTTGGGGGAACGCTGGGTGGAAGGAAATTTGTGGCTCCTCTCAGATTCCAGAACTTTCTGCCACAGAAATGTGAGGAACATGTGTTTTTTTAGCCAAATTTTGAGGTTGCAAAGGATTCTGGGTAACAGAACCTGGTCCGAGCCACACAAGTCACCCCATCTTGGATTCCCCTAGGTCTCTAGTTTTCAGAAATGCACAGGTTTGGTAGGTTTCCCTAGGTGCCGGATGAGCTAGAGGCCAAAATCTACAGGTAGGCACTTTGCAAAAAACACCTCTGTTTTCTTTCAAAAATTTGGATGTGTCCACGTTGCGCTTTGGGCGTTCCCTGTCGCGGGCGCTAGGCCTACCCACACAAGTGAGGTATCATTTTTATCAGGAGACTTGGGGGAACGCTGGGTGGAAGGAAATTTGTGGCTCCTCTCAGATTCCAGAACTTTCTGCCACAGAAATGTGAGGAACATGTGTTTTTTTAGCCAAATTGTGAGGTTTGCAAAGGATTCTGGGTAACAGAACCTAGTCCGAGCCACACAAGTCACCCCATCTTGGATTCCCCTAGGTCTCTACTTTTCAGAAATGCACAGGTTTGGTAGGTTCCCTAGGTGCCGGCTGAGCTAGAGGCCAAAATCTACAGGTGGGCACTTTGCAAAAAACACCTGTTTTCTTTCAAAAATTTGGATGTGTCCACGTTGCGCTTTGGGGCGTTTCCTGTCGCGGGCGCTAGGCCTACCCACACAAGTGAGGTATCATTTTTATCGGGAGACTTGGGGGAACGCTGGGTGGAAGGAAATTTGTGGCTCCTCTCAGATTCCAGAACTTTCTGCCACAGAAATGTGAGGAACATGTGGTTTTTTAGCCAAATTTTGAGGTTTGCAAAGGATTCTGGGTAACAGAACCTGGTCCGTGCCACACAAGTCACCCCATCTTGGATTCCCCTAGGTCTCTAGTTTTCAGAAATGCACAGGTTTGGTAGGTTTCCCTAGGTGCCGGCTGAGCTAGAGGCCAAAATCTACATGTAGGCACTTTGCAAAAAACACCTCTGTTTTCTTTCAAAAATTTGGATGTGTCCACGTTGCACTTTGGGGCGTTTCCTGTCGTGGGCGCTAGGCCTACCCACACAAGTGAGGTATAATTTTTATTGGGAGACTTGGGGGAACGCTGGGTGGAAGGAAATTTGTGGCTCCTCTCAGATTCCAGAACTTTCTGCCACAGAAATGTGAGGAACATGTGTTTTTTTAGCCAAATTTTGAGGTTTGCAAAAGATTCTGGGTAACAGAACCTGGTCCGTGCCACACAAGTCACCCCATCTTGGATTCCCCTAGGTCTCTAGTTTTCAGAAATGCACAGGTTTGGTAGGTTTCCCTAGGTGCCGGCTGAGCCAGAGGCCAAAATCTACAGGTAGGCACTTTGCAAAAAACACCTCTGTTTTCTTTCAAAAATTTGGATGTGTCCACGTTGCACTTTGGGGCGTTTCCTGTCGCGGGCGCTAGGCCTACCCACACAAGTGAGGTATCATTTTTATTGGGAAACTTGGGGGAACGCTGGGTGGAAGGAAATTTGTGGCTCCTCTCAGATTCCAGAACTTTCTGCCACAGAAATGTGAGGAACATGTGTTTTTTTAGCCAAATTTTGAGGTTTGCAAAGGATTCTGGGTAACAGAACCTGGTCCGAGCCACACAAGTCACCCCATCTTGGATTCCCCTAGGTCTCTAGTTTTCAGAAATGCACAGGTTTGGTAGGTTTCCCTAGGTGCCGGATGAGCTAGAGGCCAAAATCTACAGGTAGGCACTTTGCAAAAAACACCTGTGTTTTCTTTCAAAAATTTGGATGTGTCCACGTTGCGCTTTGGGCGTTCCCTGTCGCGGGCGCTAGGCCTACCCACACAAGTGAGGTATCATTTTTATCAGGAGACTTGGGGGAACGCTGGGTGGAAGGAAATTTGTGGCTCCTCTCAGATTCCAGAACTTTCTGCCACAGAAATGTGAGGAACATGTGTTTTTTTAGCCAAATTTTGAGGTTTGCAAAGGATTCTGGGTAACAGAACCTGGTCCGAGCCACACAAGTCACCCCATCTTGGATTCTCCTAGGTCTCTAGTTTTCAGAAATGCACAGGTTTGGTAGGTTTCCCTAGGTGCCGGCTGAGCTAGAGGCCAAAACCTACAGGTAGGCACTTTGCAAAAAACACCTCTGTTTTCTTTCAAAAATTTGGATGTGTCCACGTTGCGCTTTGGGGCGTTTCCTGTCTCGGGCGCTAGGCCTACCCACACAAGTGAGGTATCATTTTTATCGGGAGACTTGGGGGAACGCTGGGTGGAAGGAAATTTGTGGCTCCTCTCAGATTCCAGAACTTTCTGCCACAGAAATGTGAGGAACATGTGTTTTTTTAGCCAAATTGTGAGGTTTGCAAAGGATTCTGGGTAACAGAACCTGGTCCGAGCCACACAAGTCACCCCATCTTGGATTCCCCTAGGTCTCTACTTTTCAGAAATGCACAGGTTTGGTAGGTTCCCTAGGTGCCGGCTGAGCTAGAGGCCAAAATCTACAGGTGGGCACTTTGCAAAAAACACCTGTTTTCTTTAAAAAATTTGGATGTGTCCACGTTGCGCTTTGGGGCGTTTCCTGTCGCGGGCGCTAGGCCTACCCACACAAGTGAGGTATCATTTTTATCGGGAGACTTGGGGGAACGCTGGGTGGAAGGAAATTTGTGGCTCCTCTCAGATTCCAGAACTTTCTGCCACAGAAATGTGAGGAACATGTGTTTTTTTAGCCAAATTTTGAGGTTTGCAAAGGATTCTGGGTAACAGAACCTGGTCCGTGCCACACAAGTCACCCCATCTTGGATTCCCCTAGGTCTCTAGTTTTCAGAAATGCACAGGTTTGGTAGGTTTCCCTAGGTGCCGGCTGAGCTAGAGGCCAAAATCTACATGTAGGCACTTTGCAAAAAACACCTCTGTTTTCTTTCAAAAATTTGGATGTGTCCACGTTGCACTTTGGGGCGTTTCCTGTCGTGGGCGCTAGGCCTACCCACACAAGTGAGGTATCATTTTTATTGGGAGACTTGGGGGAACGCTGGGTGGAAGGAAATTTGTGGCTCCTCTCAGATTCCAGAACTTTCTGCCACAGAAATGTGAAGAACATGTGTTTTTTTAGCCAAATTTTGAGGTTTGCAAAAGATTCTGGGTAACAGAACCTGGTCCGTGCCACACAAGTCACCCCATCTTGGATTCCCCTAGGTCTCTAGTTTTCAGAAATGCACAGGTTTGGTAGGTTTCCCTAGGTGCCGGCTGAGCCAGAGGCCAAAATCTACAGGTAGGCACTTTGCAAAAAACACCTCTGTTTTCTTTCAAAAATTTGGATGTGTCCACGTTGCACTTTGGGGCGTTTCCTGTCGCGGGCGCTAGGCCTACCCACACAAGTGAGGTATCATTTTTATTGGGAAACTTGGGGGAACGCTGGGTGGAAGGAAATTTGTGGCTCCTCTCAGATTCCAGAACTTTCTGCCACAGAAATGTGAGGAACATGTGTTTTTTTAGCCACATTTTGAGGTTTGCAAAGGATTCTGGGTAACAGAACCTGGTCCGAGCCACACAAGTCACCCCATCTTGGATTCCCCTAGGTCTCTAGTTTTCAGAAATGCACAGGTTTGGTAGGTTTCCCTAGGTGCCGGATGAGCTAGAGGCCAAAATCTACAGGTAGGCACTTTGCAAAAAACACCTCTGTTTTCTTTCAAAAATTTGGATGTGTCCACTTTGCGCTTTGGGCGTTCCCTGTCGCGGGCGCTAGGCCTACCCACACAAGTGAGGTATCATTTTTATCAGGAGACTTGGGGGAACGCTGGGTGGAAGGAAATTTGTGGCTCCTCTCAGATTCCAGAACTTTCTGCCACAGAAATGTGAGGAACATGTGTTTTTTTAGCCAAATTTTGAGGTTTGCAAAGGATTCTGGGTAACAGAACCTGGTCCGAGCCACACAAGTCACCCCATCTTGGATTCTCCTAGGTCTCTAGTTTTCAGAAATGCACAGGTTTGGTAGGTTTCCCTAGGTGCCGGCTGAGCTAGAGGCCAAAACCTACAGGTAGGCACTTTGCAAAAAACACCTCTGTTTTCTTTCAAAAATTTGGATGTGTCCACGTTGCGCTTTGGGGCGTTTCCTGTCTCGGGCGCTAGGCCTACCCACACAAGTGAGGTATCATTTTTATCGGGAGACTTGGGGGAACGCTGGGTGGAAGGAAATTTGTGGCTCCTCTCAGATTCCAGAACTTTCTGCCACAGAAATGTGAGGAACATGTGTTTTTTTAGCCAAATTTTGAAGTTTGCAAAGGATTCTGGGTAACATAACCTGGTCCGAGCCACACAAGTCACCCCATCTTGGATTCTCCTAGGTCTCTAGTTTTCAGAAATGCACAGGTTTGGTAGGTTTCCCTAGGTGCCGGCTGAGCCAGAGGCCAAAATCTACAGGTAGGCACTTTGCAAAAAACACCTCTGTTTTCTTTCAAAAATTTGGATGTGTCCACGTTGAACTTTGGGGCGTTTCCTGTCGCGGGCGCTAGGCCTACCCACACAAGTGAGGTATCATTTTTATTGGGAAACTTGGGGGAACGCTGGGTGGAAGGAAATTTGTGGCTCCTCTCAGATTCCAGAACTTTCTGCCACAGAAATGTGAGGAACATGTGTTTTTTTAGCCAAATTTTGAGGTTGCAAAGGATTCTGGGTAACAGAACCTGGTCCGAGCCACACAAGTCACCCCATGTTGGATTCCCCTAGGTCTCTAGTTTTCAGAAATGCACAGGTTTGGTAGGTTTCCCTAGGTGCCGGATGAGCTAGAGGCCAAAATCTACAGGTAGGCACTTTGCAAAAAACACCTCTGTTTTCTTTCAAAAATTTGGATGTGTCCACGTTGCGCTTTGGGCGTTCCCTGTCGCAGGCGCTAGGCCTACCCACACAAGTGAGGTATCATTTTTATCAGGAGACTTGGGGGAACGCTGGGTGGAAGGAAATTTGTGGCTCCTCTCAGATTCCAGAACTTTCTGCCACAGAAATGTGAGGAACATGTGTTTTTTTAGCCAAATTGTGAGGTTTGCAAAGGATTCTGGGTAACAGAACCTGGTCCGAGCCACACAAGTCACCCCATCTTGGATTCCCCTAGGTCTCTATTTTTCAGAAATGCACAGGTTTGGTAGGTTCCCTAGGTGCCGGCTGAGCTAGAGGCCAAAATCTACAGGTAGGCACTTTGCAAAAAACACCTGTTTTCTTTCAAAAATTTGGATGTGTCCACGTTGCGCTTTGGGGCGTTTCCTGTCGCGGGCGCAAGGCCTACCCACACAAGTGAGGTATCATTTTTATCGGGAGACTTGGGGGAACGCTGGGTGGAAGGAAATTTGTGGCTCCTCTCAGATTCCAGAACTTTCTGCCACAGAAATGTGAGGAACATGTGTTTTTTTAGCCAAATTTTGAGGTTTGCAAAGGATTCTGGGTAACAGAACCTGGTCCGTGCCACACAAGTCACCCCATCTTGGATTCCCCTAGGTCTCTAGTTTTCAGAAATAGACAGGTTTGGTAGGTTTCCCTAGGTGCCGGCTGAGCTAGAGGCCAAAATCTACATGTAGGCACTTTGCAAAAAACACCTCTGTTTTCTTTCAAAAATTTGGATGTGTCCACGTTGCACTTTGGGGCGTTTCCTGTCGCGGGCGCTAGGCCTACCCACACAAGTGAGGTATCATTTTTATTGGGAGACTTGGGGGAACGCTGGGTGGAAGGAAATTTGTGGCTCCTCTCAGATTCCAGAACTTTCTGCCACAGAAATGTGAGGAACATGTGTTTTTTTAGCCAAATTTTGAGGTTTGCAAAGGATTCTGGGTAACAGAACCTGGTCCGAGCCACACAAGTCACCCCATCTTGGATTCCCCTAGGTCTCTAATTTTCAGAAATGCACAGGTTTGGTAGGTTTCCCTAGGTGCCGGATGAGCTACAGGCCAAAATCTACAGGTAGGCACTTTGCAAAAAACACCTCTGTTTTCTTTAAAAAATGTGGATGTGTCCACGTTGCGCTTTGGGGCGTTTCCTGTCGCGGGCGCTAGGCCTACCCACACAAGTGAGGTATCATTTTTATCAGGAGACTTGGGGGAACGCTGGGTGGAAGGAAATTTGTGGCTCCTCTCAGATTCCAGAACTTTCTGCCACAGAAATGTGAGGAACATGTGTTTTTTTAGCCAAATTGTGAGGTTTGCAAAGGATTCTGGGTACCAGAACCTGGTCCGAGCCACACAAGTCACCCCATCTTGGATTCCCCTAGGTCTCTACTTTTCAGAAATGCACAGGTTTGGTAGGTTCCCTAGGTGCTGGCTGAGCTAGAGGCCAAAATCTACAGGTAGGCACTTTGCAAAAAACACCTCTGTTCTCTTTCAAAAATTTGGATGTGTCCACGTTGCACTTTGGGGCGTTTCCTGTCGCGGGCGCTAGGCCTACCCACACAAGTGAGGTATCATTTTTATTGGGAAACTTGGGGGAACGCTGGGTGGAAGGAAATTTGTGGCTCCTCTCAGATTCCAGAACTTTCTGCCACAGAAATGTGAGGAACATGTGTTTTTTTAGCCAAATTTTGAGGTTGCAAAGGATTCTGGGTAACAGAACCTGGTCCGAGCCACACAAGTCACCCCATCTTGGATTCCCCTAGGTCTCTAGTTTTCAGAAATGCACAGGTTTGGTAGGTTTCCCTAGGTGCCGGATGAGCTAGAGGCCAAAATCTACAGGTAGGCACTTTGCAAAAAACACCTCTGTTTTCTTTCAAAAATGTGGATGTGTCCACGTTGCGCTTTGGGCGTTCCCTGTCGCGGGCGCTAGGCCTACCCACACAAGTGAGGTATCATTTTTATCAGGAGACTTGGGGGAACGCTGGGTGGAAGGAAATTTGTGGCTCCTCTCAGATTCCAGAACTTTCTGCCACAGAAATGTGAGGAACATGTGTTTTTTTAGCCAAATTGTGAGGTTTGCAAAGGATTCTGGGTAACAGAACCTGGTCCGAGCCACACAAGTCACCCCATCTTGGATTCCCCTAGGTCTCTACTTTTCAGAAATGCACAGGTTTGGTAGGTTCCCTAGGTGCCGGCTGAGCTAGAGGCCAAAATCTACAGGTGGGCACTTTGCAAAAAACACCTGTTTTCTTTCAAAAATTTGGATGTGTCCACGTTGCGCTTTGGGGCGTTTCCTGTCGCGGGCGCTAGGCCTACCCACACAAGTGAGGTATCATTTTTATCGGGAGACTTGGGGGAACGCTGGGTGGAAGGAAATTTGTGGCTCCTCTCAGATTCCAGAACTTTCTGCCACAGAAATGTGAGGAACATGTGTTTTTTTAGCCAAATTTTGAGGTTTGCAAAGGATTCTGGGTAACAGAACCTGGTCCGTGCCACACAAGTCACCCCATCTTGGATTCCCCTAGGTCTCTAGTTTTCAGAAATGCACAGGTTTGGTAGGTTTCCCTAGGTGCCGGCTGAGCTAGAGGCCAAAATCTACATGTAGGCACTTTGCAAAAAACACCTCTGTTTTCTTTCAAAAATTTGGATGTGTCCACGTTGCACTTTGGGGCGTTTCCTGTCGTGGGCGCTAGGCCTACCCACACAAGTGAGGTATAATTTTTATTGGGAGACTTGGGGGAACGCTGGGTGGAAGGAAATTTGTGGCTCCTCTCAGATTCCAGAACTTTCTGCCACAGAAATGTGAGGAACATGTGTTTTTTTAGCCAAATTTTGAGGTTTGCAAAGGATTCTGGGTAACAGAACCTGGTCCGAGCCACACAAGTCACCCCATCTTGGATTCCCCTAGGTCTCTAATTTTCAGAAATGCACAGGTTTGGTAGGTTTCCCTAGGTGCCGGATGAGCTACAGGCCAAAATCTACAGGTAGGCACTTTGCAAAAAACACCTCTGTTTTCTTTCAAAAATGTGGATGTGTCCACGTTGCGCTTTGGGGCGTTTCCTGTCGCGGGCGCTAGGCCTACCCACACAAGTGAGGTATCATTTTTATCAGGAGATTTGGGGGAATGCTGGGTGGAAGGAAATTTGTGGCTCCTCTCAGATTCCAGAACTTTCTGCCACAGAAATGTGAGGAACATGTGTTTTTTTAGCCAAATTTTGAGGTTTGCAAAGGATTCTGGGTAACAGAACCTGGTCCGAGCCACACAAGTCACCCCATCTTGGATTCTCCTAGGTCTCTAGTTTTCAGAAATGCACAGGTTTGGTAGGTTTCCCTAGGTGCCGGCTGAGCTAGAGGCCAAAACCTACAGGTAGGCACTTTGCAAAAAACACCTCTGTTTTCTTTCAAAAATTTGGATGTGTCCACGTTGCGCTTTGGGGCGTTTCCTGTCTCGGGCGCTAGGCCTACCCACACAAGTGAGGTATCATTTTTATCGGGAGACTTGGGGGAACGCTGGGTGGAAGGAAATTTGTGGCTCCTCTCAGATTCCAGAACTTTCTGCCACAGAAATGTGAGGAACATGTGTTTTTTTAGCCAAATTTTGAGGTTTGCAAAGGATTCTGGGTAACAGAACCTGGTCCGAGCCACACAAGTCACCCCATCTTGGATTCTCCTAGGTCTCTAGTTTTCAGAAATGCACAGGTTTGGTAGGTTTCCCTAGGTGCCGGCTGAGCCAGAGGCCAAAATCTACAGGTAGGCACTTTGCAAAAAACACCTCTGTTTTCTTTCAAAAATTTGGATGTGTCCACGTTGAACTTTGGGGCGTTTCCTGTTGCGGGCGCTAGGCCTACCCACACAAGTGAGGTATCATTTTTATTGGGAAACTTGGGGGAACGCTGGGTGGAAGGAAATTTGTGGCTCCTCTCAGATTCCAGAACTTTCTGCCACAGAAATGTGAGGAACATGTGTTTTTTTAGCCAAATTTTGAGGTTGCAAAGGATTCTGGGTAACAGAACCTGGTCCGAGCCACACAAGTCACCCCATGTTGGATTCCCCTAGGTCTCTAGTTTTCAGAAATGCACAGGTTTGGTAGGTTTCCCTAGGTGCCGGATGAGCTAGAGGCCAAAATCTACAGGTAGGCACTTTGCAAAAAACACCTCTGTTTTCTTTCAAAAATTTGGATGTGTCCACGTTGCGCTTTGGGCGTTCCCTGTCGCAGGCGCTAGGCCTACCCACACAAGTGAGGTATAATTTTTATCAGGAGACTTGGGGCAACGCTGGGTGGAAGGAAATTTGTGGCTCCTCTCAGATTCCAGAACTTTCTGCCACAGAAATGTGAGGAACATGTGTTTTTTTAGCCAAATTGTGAGGTTTGCAAAGGATTCTGGGTAACAGAACCTGGTCCGAGCCACACAAGTCACCCCATCTTGGATTCCCCTAGGTCTCTACTTTTCAGAAATGCACAGGTTTGGTAGGTTCCCTAGGTGCCGGCTGAGCTAGAGGCCAAAATCTACAGGTAGGCACTTTGCAAAAAACACCTCTGTTTTCTTTCAAAAATTTGGATGTGTCCACGTTGCGCTTTGGGGCGTTTCCTGTCGCGGGCGCTAGGCCTACCCACACAAGTGAGGTATCATTTTTATCAGGAGACTTGGGGGAACGCTGGGTGGAAGGAAATTTGTGGCTCCTCTCAGATTCCAGAACTTTCTGCCACAGAAATGTGAGGAACATGTGTTTTTTTAGCCAAATTGTGAGGTTTGCAAAGGATTCTGGGTACCAGAACCTGGTCCGAGCCACACAAGTCACCCCATCTTGGATTCCCCTAGGTCTCTACTTTTCAGAAATGCACAGGTTTGGTAGGTTCCCTAGGTGCTGGCTGAGCTAGAGGCCAAAATCTACAGGTAGGCACTTTGCAAAAAACACCTCTGTTCTCTTTCAAAAATTTGGATGTGTCCACGTTGCACTTTGGGGCGTTTCCTGTCGCGGGCGCTAGGCCTACCCACACAAGTGAGGTATCATTTTTATTGGGAAACTTGGGGGAACGCTGGGTGGAAGGAAATTTGTGGCTCCTCTCAGATTCCAGAACTTTCTGCCACAGAAATGTGAGGAACATGTGTTTTTTTAGCCAAATTTTGAGGTTGCAAAGGATTCTGGGTAACAGAACCTGGTCCGAGCCACACAAGTCACCCCATCTTGGATTCCCCTAGGTCTCTAGTTTTCAGAAATGCACAGGTTTGGTAGGTTTCCCTAGGTGCCGGATGAGCTAGAGGCCAAAATCTACAGGTAGGCACTTTGCAAAAAACACCTCTGTTTTCTTTCAAAAATTTGGATGTGTCCACGTTGCGCTTTGGGCGTTCCCTGTCGCGGGCGCTAGGCCTACCCACACAAGTGAGGTATAATTTTTATCAGGAGACTTGGGGGAACGCTGGGTGGAAGGAAATTTGTGGCTCCTCTCAGATTCCAGAACTTTCTGCCACAGAAATGTGAGGAACATGTGTTTTTTTAGCCAAATTGTGAGGTTTGCAAAGGATTCTGGGTAACAGAACCTGGTCCGAGCCACACAAGTCACCCCATCTTGGATTCCCCTAGGTCTCTACTTTTCAGAAATGCACAGGTTTGGTAGGTTCCCTAGGTGCCGGCTGAGCTAGAGGCCAAAATCTACAGGTGGGCACTTTGCAAAAAACACCTGTTTTCTTTCAAAAATTTGGATGTGTCCACGTTGCGCTTTGGGGCGTTTCCTGTCGCGGGCGCTAGGCCTACCCACACAAGTGAGGTATCATTTTTATCGGGAGACTTGGGGGAACGCTGGGTGGAAGGAAATTTGTGGCTCCTCTCAGATTCCAGAACTTTCTGCCACAGAAATGTGAGGAACATGTGTTTTTTTAGCCAAATTTTGAGGTTTGCAAAGGATTCTGGGTAACAGAACCTGGTCCGTGCCACACAAGTCACCCCATCTTGGATTCCCCTAGGTCTCTAGTTTTCAGAAATGCACAGGTTTGGTAGGTTTCCCTAGGTGCCGGCTGAGCTAGAGGCCAAAATCTACATGTAGGCACTTTGCAAAAAACACCTCTGTTTTCTTTCAAAAATTTGGATGTGTCCACGTTGCACTTTGGGGCGTTTCCTGTCGTGGGCGCTAGGCCTACCCACACAAGTGAGGTATAATTTTTATTGGGAGACTTGGGGGAACGCTGGGTGGAAGGAAATTTGTGGCTCCTCTCAGATTCCAGAACTTTCTGCCACAGAAATGTGAGGAACATGTGTTTTTTTAGCCAAATTTTGAGGTTTGCAAAGGATTCTGGGTAACAGAACCTGGTCCGAGCCACACAAGTCACCCCATCTTGGATTCCCCTAGGTCTCTAATTTTCAGAAATGCACAGGTTTGGTAGGTTTCCCTAGCTGCCGGATGAGCTACAGGCCAAAATCTACAGGTAGGCACTTTGCAAAAAACACCTCTGTTTTCTTTCAAAAATGTGGATGTGTCCACGTTGCGCTTTGGGGCGTTTCCTGTCGCGGGCGCTAGGCCTACCCACACAAGTGAGGTATCATTTTTATCAGGAGATTTGGGGGAATGCTGGGTGGAAGGAAATGTGTGGCTCCTCTCAGATTCCAGAACTTTCTGCCACAGAAATGTGAGGAACATGTGTTTTTTTAGCCAAATTTTGAGGTTTGCAAAGGATTCTGGGTAACAGAACCTGGTCCGAGCCACACAAGTCACCCCATCTTGGATTCTCCTAGGTCTCTAGTTTTCAGAAATGCACAGGTTTGGTAGGTTTCCCTAGGTGCCGGCTGAGCTAGAGGCCACAACCTACAGGTAGGCACTTTGCAAAAAACACCTCTGTTTTCTTTCAAAATTTGGATGTGTCCACGTTGCGCTTTGGGGCGTTTCCTGTCTCGGGCGCTAGGCCTACCCACACAAGTGAGGTATCATTTTTATCGGGAGACTTGGGGGAACGCTGGGTGGAAGGAAATTTGTGGCTCCTCTCAGATTCCAGAACTTTCTGCCACAGAAATGTGAGGAACATGTGTTTTTTTAGCCAAATTTTGAGGTTTGCAAAGGATTCTGGGTAACAGAACCTGGTCCGAGCCACACAAGTCACCCCATCTTGGATTCTCCTAGGTCTCTAGTTTTCAGAAATGCACAGGTTTGGTAGGTTTCCCTAGGTGCCGGCTGAGCCAGAGGCCAAAATCTACAGGTAGGCACTTTGCAAAAAACACCTCTGTTTTCTTTCAAAAATGTAGATGTGTCCACGTTGAACTTTGGGGCGTTTCCTGTCGCAGGCGCTAGGCCTACCCACACAAGTGAGGTATCATTTTTATTGGGAAACTTGGGGGAACGCTGGGTGGAAGGAAATTTGTGGCTCCTCTCAGATTCCAGAACTTTCTGCCACAGAAATGTGAGGAACATGTGTTTTTTTAGCCAAATTTTGAGGTTGCAAAGGATTCTGGGTAACAGAACCTGGTCCGAGCCACACAAGTCACCCAATGTTGGATTCCCCTAGGTCTCTAGTTTTCAGAAATGCACAGGTTTGGTAGGTTTCCCTAGGTGCCGGATGAGCTAGAGGCCAAAATCTACAGGTAGGCACTTTGCAAAAAACACCTCTGTTTTCTTTCAAAAATTTGGATGTGTCCACGTTGCGCTTTGGGCGTTCCCTGTCGCAGGCGCTAGGCCTACCCACACAAGTGTGGTATCATTTTTATCAGGAGACTTGGGGGAACGCTGGGTGGAAGGAAATTTGTGGCTCCTCTCAGATTCCAGAACTTTCTGCCACAGAAATGTGAGGAACATGTGTTTTTTTAGCCAAATTGTGAGGTTTGCAAAGGATTCTGGGTAACAGAACCTGGTCCGAGCCACACAAGTCACCCCATCTTGGATTCCCCTAGGTCTCTACTTTTCAGAAATGCACAGGTTTGGTAGGTTCCCTAGGTGCCGGCTGAGCTAGAGGCCAAAATCTACAGGTAGGCACTTTGCAAAAAACACCTGTTTTCTTTCAAAAATTTGAATGTGTCCACGTTGCGCTTTGGGGCGTTTCCTGTCGCGGGCGCTAGGCCTACCCACACAAGTGAGGTATCATTTTTATCGGGAGACTTGGGGGAACGCTGGGTGGAAGGAAATTTGTGGCTCCTCTCAGATTCCAGAACTTTCTGCCACAGAAATGTGAGGAACATGTGTTTTTTTAGCCAAATTTTGAGGTTTGCAAAGGATTCTGGGTAACAGAACCTGGTCCGTGCCACACAAGTCACCCCATCTTGGATTCCCCTAGGTCTCTAGTTTTCAGAAATGCACAGGTTTGGTAGGTTTCCCTAGGTGCCGGCTGAGCTAGAGGCCAAAATCTACATGTAGGCACTTTGCAAAAAACACCTCTGTTTTCTTTCAAAAATTTGGATGTGTCCACGTTGCACTTTGGGGCGTTTCCTGTCGCGGGCGCTAGGCCTACCCACACAAGTGAGGTATAATTTTTATTGGGAGACTTGGGGGAACGCTGGGTGGAAGGAAATTTGTGGCTCCTCTCAGATTCCAGAACTTTCTGCCACAGAAATGTGAGGAACATGTGTTTTTTTAGCCAAATTTTGAGGTTTGCAAAGGATTCTGGGTAACAGAACCTGGTCCGAGCCACACAAGTCACCCCATCTTGGATTCCCCTAGGTCTCTAATTTTCAGAAATGCACAGGTTTGGTAGGTTTCCCTAGGTGCCGGATGAGCTACAGGCCAAAATCTACAGGTAGGCACTTTGAAAAAAACACCTCTGTTTTCTTTCAAAAATGTGGATGTGTCCACGTTGCGCTTTGGGGCGTTTCCTGTCGCGGGCGCTAGGCCTACCCACACAAGTGAGGTATCAATTTTATCAGGAGACTTGGGGGAACGCTGGGTGGAAGGAAATTTGTGGCTCCTCTCAGATTCCAGAACTTTCTGCCACAGAAATGTGAGGAACATGTGTTTTTTTAGCCAAATTGTGAGGTTTGCAAAGGATTCTGGGTACCAGAACCTGGTCCGAGCCACACAAGTCACCCCATCTTGGATTCCCCTAGGTCTCTACTTTTCAGAAATGCACAGGTTTGGTAGGTTCCCTAGGTGCTGGCTGAGCTAGAGGCCAAAATCTACAGGTAGGCACTTTGCAAAAAACACCTCTGTTCTCTTTCAAAAATTTGGATGTGTCCACGTTGCACTTTGGGGCGTTTCCTGTCGCGGGCGCTAGGCCTACCCACACAAGTGAGGTATCATTTTTATTGGGAAACTTGGGGGAACGCTGGGTGGAAGGAAATTTGTGGCTCCTCTCAGATTCCAGAACTTTCTGCCACAGAAATGTGAGGAACATGTGTTTTTTTAGCCAAATTTTGAGGTTGCAAAGGATTCTGGGTAACAGAACCTGGTCCGAGCCACACAAGTCACCCCATCTTGGATTCCCCTAGGTCTCTAGTTTTCAGAAATGCACAGGTTTTGTAGGTTTCCCTAGGTGCCGGATGAGCTAGAGGCCAAAATCTACAGGTAGGCACTTTGCAAAAAACACCTCTGTTTTCTTTCAAAAATTTGGATGTGTCCACGTTGCGCTTTGGGCGTTCCCTGTCGCGGGCGCTAGGCCTACCCACACAAGTGAGGTATCATTTTTATCAGGAGACTTGGGGGAACGCTGGGTGGAAGGAAATTTGTGGCTCCTCTCAGATTCCAGAACTTTCTGCCACAGAAATGTGAGGAACATGTGTTTTTTTAGCCAAATTGTGAGGTTTGCAAAGGATTCTGGGTAACAGAACCTGGTCCGAGCCACACAAGTCACCCCATCTTGGATTCCCCTAGGTCTCTACTTTTCAGAAATGCACAGGTTTGGTAGGTTCCCTAGGTGCCGGCTGAGCTAGAGGCCAAAATCTACAGGTGGGCACTTTGCAAAAAACACCTGTTTTCTTTCAAAAATTTGGATGTGTCCACGTTGCGCTTTGGGGCGTTTCCTGTCGCGGGCTCTAGGCCTACCCACACAAGTGAGGTATCATTTTTATCGGGAGACTTGGGGGAACGCTGGGTGGAAGGAAATTTGTGGCTCCTCTCAGATTCCAGAACTTTCTGCCACAGAAATGTGAGGAACATGTGTTTTTTTAGCCAAATTTTGAGGTTTGCAAAGGATTCTGGGTAACAGAACCTGGTCCGTGCCACACAAGTCACCCCATCTTGGATTCCCCTAGGTCTCTAGTTTTCAGAAATGCACAGGTTTGGAAGGTTTCCCTAGGTGCCGGCTGAGCTAGAGGCCAAAATCTACATGTAGGCACTTTGCAAAAAACACCTCTGTTTTCTTTCAAAAATTTGGATGTGTCCACGTTGCACTTTGGGGCGTTTCCTGTCGTGGGCGCTAGGCCTACCCACACAAGTGAGGTATAATTTTTATTGGGAGACTTGGGGGAACGCTGGGTGGAAGGAAATTTGTGGCTCCTCTCAGATTCCAGAACTTTCTGCCACAGAAATGTGAGGAACATGTGTTTTTTTAGCCAAATTTTGAGGTTTGCAAAGGATTCTGGGTAACAGAACCTGGTCCGAGCCACACAAGTCACCCCATCTTGGATTCCCCTAGGTCTCTAATTTTCAGAAATGCACAGGTTTGGTAGGTTTCCCTAGGTGCCGGATGAGCTACAGGCCAAAATCTACAGGTAGGCACTTTGCAAAAAACACCTCTGTTTTCTTTCAAAAATGTGGATGTGTCCACGTTGCGCTTTGGGGCGTTTCCTGTCGCGGGCGCTAGGCCTACCCACACAAGTGAGGTATCATTTTTATCAGGAGATTTGGGGGAATGCTGGGTGGAAGGAAATTTGTGGCTCCTCTCAGATTCCAGAACTTTCTGCCACAGAAATGTGAGGAACATGTGTTTTTTTAGCCAAATTTTGAGGTTTGCAAAGGATTCTGGGTAACAGAACCTGGTCCGAGCCACACAAGTCACCCCATCTTGGATTCCCCTAGGTCTCTACTTTTCAGAAATGCACAGGTTTGGTAGGTTCCCTAGGTGCCGGCTGAGCTAGAGGCCAAAATCTACAGGTAGTCACTTGGCAAAAAACACCTCTGTTTTCTTTCAAAAATGTGGATGTGTCCACGTTGCGCTTTGGGGCGTTTCCTGTCGCGGGCGCTAGGCCTACCCACACAAGTGAGGTATCATTTTTATCGGGAGACTTGGGGGAACGCTGGGTGGAAGGAAATTTGTGGCTCCTCTCAGATTCCAGAACTTTCTGCCACAGAAATGTGAGGAACATGTGTTTTTTTAGCCAAATTTTGAGGTTTGCAAAGGATTCTGGGTAACAGAACCTGGTCCGAGCCACACAAGTCACCCCATCTTGGATTCCCCTAGGTCTCTAGTTTTCAGAAATGCACAGGTTTGGTAGGTTTCCCTAGGTGCCGGATGAGCTAGAGGCCAAAATCTACAGGTAGGCACTTTGCAAAAAACACCTCTGTTTTCTTTAAAAAATTTGGATGTGTCCACGTTGCGCTTTGGGGGGTTTCCTGTCGCGGGCGCTAGGCCTATCCACACAAGTGAGGTATCATTTTTATCGGGAGACTTGGGGGAACGCTGGGTGGAAGGAAATTTGTGGCTCCTCTCAGATTCCAGAACTTTCTACCACAGAAATGTTGAGGAACATGTGTTTTTTAGCCAAATTTTGAGGTTTGCAAAGGATTCTGGGTAACAGAACCTGGTCCGAGCCACACAAGTCACCCCATCACGGATTCCCCTAGGTCTCTAGTTTTCAGAAATGCACAGGTTTGGTAGGTTTCCCTAGGTGCCGGATGAGCTAGAGGCCAAAATCTACAGGTAGGCACTTTGCAAAAAACTCGTCTGTTTTCTTTCCAAAATTTGGATGTGTCCACGTTGCGCTTCGGGGCGTTTCCTGTCACCTGCACTAGGCCTACCCTCACAAGTGAGGTATCATTTTTATCAGGAGACGTGGGGGAACGCTGGGTGGAAGGAAATTTGTGGCTCCTCTCAGATTCCAGAACTTTCTGCCACAGAAATGTGAGGAACATGTGTTTTTTTAGCCAAATTGTGAGGTTTGCAAAGGATTCTGGGTACCAGAACCTGGTCCGAGCCACACAAGTCACCCCATCTTGGATTCCCCTAGGTCTCTACTTTTCAGAAATGCACAGGTTTGGTAGGTTCCCTAGGTGCTGGCTGAGCTAGAGGCCAAAATCTACAGGTAGGCACTTTGCAAAAAACACCTCTGTTCTCTTTCAAAAATTTGGATGTGTCCACGTTGCACTTTGGGGCGTTTCCTGTCGCGGGCGCTAGGCCTACCCACACAAGTGAGGTATCATTTTTATTGGGAAACTTGGGGAACGCTGGGTGGAAGGAAATTTGTGGCTCCTCTCAGATTCCAGAACTTTCTGCCACAGAAATGTGAGGAACATGTGTTTTTTTAGCCAAATTTTGAGGTTGCAAAGGATTCTGGGTAACAGAACCTGGTCCGAGCCACACAAGTCACCCCATCTTGGATTCCCCTAGGTCTCTAGTTTTCAGAAATGCACAGGTTTTGTAGGTTTCCCTAGGTGCCGGATGAGCTAGAGGCCAAAATCTACAGGTAGGCACTTTGCAAAAAACACCTCTGTTTTCTTTAAAAAATTTGGATGTGTCCACGTTGCGCTTTGGGCGTTCCCTGTCGCGGGCGCTAGGCCTACCCACACAAGTGAGGTATCATTTTTATCAGGAGACTTGGGGGAACGCTGGGTGGAAGGAAATTTGTGGCTCCTCTCAGATTCCAGAACTTTCTGCCACAGAAATGTGAGGAACATGTGTTTTTTTAGCCAAATTGTGAGGTTTGCAAAGGATTCTGGGTAACAGAACCTGGTCCGAGCCACACAAGTCACCCCATCTTGGATTCCCCTAGGTCTCTACTTTTCAGAAATGCACAGGTTTGGTAGGTTCCCTAGGTGCCGGCTGAGCTAGAGGCCAAAATCTACAGGTGGGCACTTTGCAAAAAACACCTGTTTTCTTTCAAAAATTTGGATGTGTCCACGTTGCGCTTTGGGGCGTTTCCTGTCGCGGGCTCTAGGCCTACCCACACAAGTGAGGTATCATTTTTATCGGGAGACTTGGGGGAACGCTGGGTGGAAGGAAATTTGTGGCTCCTCTCAGATTCCAGAACTTTCTGCCACAGAAATGTGAGGAACATGTGTTTTTTTAGCCAAATTTTGAGGTTTGCAAAGGATTCTGGGTAACAGAACCTGGTCCGTGCCACACAAGTCACCCCATCTTGGATTCCCCTAGGTCTCTAGTTTTCAGAAATGCACAGGTTTGGAAGGTTTCCCTAGGTGCCGGCTGAGCTAGAGGCCAAAATCTACATGTAGGCACTTTGCAAAAAACACCTCTGTTTTCTTTCAAAAATTTGGATGTGTCCACGTTGCACTTTGGGGCGTTTCCTGTCGTGGGCGCTAGGCCTACCCACACAAGTGAGGTATAATTTTTATTGGGATACTTGGGGGAACGCTGGGTGGAAGGAAATTTGTGGCTCCTCTCAGATTCCAGAACTTTCTGCCACAGAAATGTGAGGAACATGTGTTTTTTTAGCCACATTTTGAGGTTTGCAAAGGATTCTGGGTAACAGAACCTGGTCCGAGCCACACAAGTCACCCCATCTTGGATTCCCCTAGGTCTCTAATTTTCAGAAATGCACAGGTTTGGTAGGTTTCCCTAGGTGCCGGATGAGCTACAGGCCAAAATCTACAGGTAGGCACTTTGCAAAAAACACCTCTGTTTTCTTTCAAAAATGTGGATGTGTCCACGTTGCGCTTTGGGGCGTTTCCTGTCGCGGGCGCTAGGCCTACCCACACAAGTGAGGTATCATTTTTATCAGGAGATTTGGGGGAATGCTGGGTGGAAGGAAATTTGTGGCTCCTCTCAGATTCCAGAACTTTCTGCCACAGAAATGTGAGGAACATGTGTTTTTTTAGCCAAATTTTGAGGTTTGCAAAGGATTCTGGGTAACAGAACCTGGTCCGAGCCACACAAGTCACCCCATCTTGGATTCCCCTAGGTCTCTACTTTTCAGAAATGCACAGGTTTGGTAGGTTCCCTAGGTGCCGGCTGAGCTAGAGGCCAAAATCTACAGGTAGGCACTTGGCAAAAAACACCTCTGTTTTCTTTCAAAAATTTGGATGTGTCCACGTTGCGCTTTGGGGCGTTTCCTGTCGCGGGCGCTAGGCCTACCCACACAAGTGAGGTATCATTTTTATCGGGAGACTTGGGGGAACGCTGGGTGGAAGGAAATTTGTGGCTCCTCTCAGATTCCAGAACTTTCTGCCACAGAAATGTGAGGAACATGTGTTTTTTTAGCCAAATTTTGAGGTTTGCAAAGGATTCTGGGTAACAGAACCTGGTCCGAGCCACACAAGTCACCCCATCTTGGATTCCCCTAGGTCTCTAGTTTTCAGAAATGCACAGGTTTGGTAGGTTTCCCTAGGTGCCGGATGAGCTAGAGGCCAAAATCTACAGGTAGGCACTTTGCAAAAAACACCTCTGTTTTCTTTAAAAAATTTGGATGTGTCCACGTTGCGCTTTGGGGGGTTTCCTGTCGCGGGCGCTAGGCCTATCCACACAAGTGAGGTATCATTTTTATCGGGAGACTTGGGGGAACGCTGGGTGGAAGGAAATTTGTGGCTCCTCTCAGATTCCAGAACTTTCTACCACAGAAATGTTGAGGAACATGTGTTTTTTAGCCAAATTTTGAGGTTTGCAAAGGATTCTGGGTAACAGAACCTGGTCCGAGCCACACAAGTCACCCCATCATGGATTCCCCCAGGTCTCTAGTTTTCAGAAATGCACAGGTTTGGTAGGTTTCCCTAGGTGCCGGATGAGCTAGAGGCCAAAATCTACAGGTAGGCACTTTGCAAAAAACTCGTCTGTTTTCTTTCCAAAATTTGGATGTGTCCACGTTGCGCTTCGGGGCGTTTCCTGTCACCTGCACTAGGCCTACCCTCACAAGTGAGGTATCATTTTTATCAGGAGACGTGGGGGAACGCTGGGTGGAAGGAAATTTGTGGCTCCTCTCAGATTCCAGAACTTTCTGCCACAGAAATGTGAGGAACATGTGTTTTTTTAGCCAAATTTTGAGGTTTGCAAAGGATTCTGGGTAACAGAATCTGGTCCGAGCCACACAAGTCACCCCATCTTGGATTCCCCTAGGTCTCTAGTTTCCAGAAATGCACAGGTTTGGTAGGTTTCCCTAGGTGCCGGATGAGCCAGAGGCCAAAATCTACAGGTAGGCACTTTGCAAAAAACACCTCTGTTTTCTTTCAAAAATTTGGATGTGTCCACGTTGCACTTTGGGGCGTTTCCTGTCACGGGCGCTAGGCCTACCCACACAAGTGAGGTATCATTTTTATTGGGAAACTTGGGGGAACGCTGGGTGGAAGGAAATTTGTGGCTCCTCTCAGATTCCAGAACTTTCTGCCACAGAAATGTGAGGAACATGTGTTTTTTTAGCCAAATTTTGAGGTTTGCAAAGGATTCTGGGTAACAGAACCTGGTCCGAGCCACACAAGTCACCCCATCATGGATTCCCCTAGGTCTCTAGTTTTCAGAAATGCACAGGTTTGGTAGGTTTCCCTAGGTGCCGGCTGAGCTAGAGGCCAAAATCTACAGGTAGGCACTTTGCAAAAAACACCTCTGTTTTCTTTCAAAAATTTGGATGTGTCCACGTTGCGCTTTGGGGCGTTTCCTGTCGCGGGCGCTAGGCCTACCCACACAAGTGAGGTATCATTTTTATCGGGAGACTTGGGGGAACGCTGGGTGGAAGAAAATTTGTGGCTCCTCTCAGATTCCAGAACTTTCTGCCACAGAAATGTGAGGAACATGTGTTTTTTTAGCCAAATTTTGAGGTTTGCAAAAGATTCTGGGTAACAGAACCTGGTCCGTGCCACACAAGTCACCCCATCTTGGATTCCCCTAGGTCTCTAGTTTTCAGAAATGCACAGGTTTGGTAGGTTTCCCTAGGTGCCGGTTGAGCCAGAGGCCAAAATCTACAGGTAGGCACTTTGCAAAAAACACCTCTGTTTTCTTTCAAAAATTTGGATGTGTCCACGTTGCACTTTGGGGCGTTTCCTGTCGCGGGCGCTAGGCCTACCCACACAAGTGAGGTATCATTTTTATTGGGAAACTTGGGGGAACGCTGGGTGGAAGGAAATTTGTGGCTCCTCTCAGATTCCAGAACTTTCTGCCACAGAAATGTGAGGAACATGTGTTTTTTTAGCCAAATTTTGAGGTTTACAAAGGATTCTGGGTAACAGAACCTGGTCCGAGCCACACAAGTCACCCCATCTTGGATTCCCCTAGGTCTCTAGTTTTCAGAAATGCACAGGTTTGGTAGGTTTCCCTAGGTGCCGGATGAGCTAGAGGCCAAAATCTACAGGTAGGCACTTTGCAAAAAACACCTCTGTTTTCTTTCAAAAATTTGGATGTGTCCACGTTGCGCTTTGGGCGTTCCCTGTCGCGGGCGCTAGGCCTACCCACACAAGTGAGGTATCATTTTTATCAGGAGACTTGGGGGAACGCTGGGTGGAAGGAAATTTGTGGCTCCTCTCAGATTCCAGAACTTTCTGCCACAGAAATGTGAGGAACATGTGTTTTTTTAGCCAAATTTTGAGGTTTGCAAAGGATTCTGGGTAACAGAACCTGGTCCGAGCCACACAAGTCACCCCATCTTGGATTCTCCTAGGTCTCTAGTTTTCAGAAATGCACAGGTTTGGTAGGTTTCCCTAGGTGCCGGCTGAGCTAGAGGCCAAAATCTACAGGTAGGCACTTTGCAAAAAACACCTCTGTTTTCTTTCAAAAATGTGGATGTGTCCACGTTGCGCTTTGGGGCGTTTCCTGTCGCGGGCGCTAGGCCTACCCACACAAGTGAGGTATCATTTTTATCGGGAGACTTGGGGGAATGCTGGGTGGAAGGAAATTTGTGGCTCCTCTCAGATTCCAGAACTTTCTGCCACAGAAATGTGAGGAACATGTGTTTTTTTAGCCAAATTTTGAGGTTTGCAAAGGATTCTGGGTAACAGAACCTGGTCCGAGCCACACAAGTCACCCCATCTTGGATTCTCCTAGGTCTCTAGTTTTCAGAAATGCACAGGTTTGGTAGGTTTCCCTAGGTGCCGGTTGAGCTAGAGGCCAAAATCTACAGGTAGGCACTTTGCAAAAAACACCTCTGTTTTCTTTCAAAAATTTGGATGTGTCCACGTTGAACTTTGGGGCGTTTCCTGTCGCGGGCGCTAGGCCTACCCACACAAGTGAGGTATCATTTTTATTGGGAAACTTGGGGGAACGCTGGGTGGAAGGAAATTTGTGGCTCCTCTCAGATTCCAGAACTTTCTGCCACAGAAATGTGAGGAACATGTGTTTTTTTAGCCAAATTTTGAGGTTTGCAAAAGATTCTGGGTAACAGAACCTGGTCCGTGCCACACAAGTCACCCCATCTTGGATTCCCCTAGGTCTCTAGTTTTCAGAAATGCACAGGTTTGGTAGGTTTCCCTAGGTGCCGGCTGAGCCAGAGGCCAAAATCTACAGGTAGGCACTTTGCAAAAAACACCTCTGTTTTCTTTAAAAAATGTGGATGTGTCCACGTTGCACTTTGGGGCGTTTCCTGTCGCGGGCGCTAGGCCTACCCACACAAGTGAGGTATCATTTTTATTGGGAAACTTGGGAGAACGCTGGGTGGAAGGAAATTTGTGGCTCCTCTCAGATTCCAGAACTTTCTGCCACAGAAATGTGAGGAACATGTGTTTTTTTAGCCAAATTTTGAGGTTTGCAAAGGATTCTGGGTAACAGAACCTGGTCCGAGCCACACAAGTCACCCCATCTTGGATTCCCCTAGGTCTCTAGTTTTCAGAAATGCACAGGTTTGGTAGGTTTCCCTAGGTGCCGGATGAGCTAGAGGCCAAAATCTACAGGTAGGCACTTTGCAAAAAACACCTCTGTTTTCTTTCAAAAATTTGGATGTGTCCACGTTGCGCTTTGGGCGTTCCCTGTCGCGGGCGCTAGGCCTACCCACACAAGTGAGGTATCATTTTTATCAGGAGACTTGGGGGAACGCTGGGTGGAAGGAAATTTGTGGCTCCTCTCAGATTCCAGAACTTTCTGCCACAGAAATGTGATGAACATGTGTTTTTTTAGCCAAATTTTGAGGTTTGCAAAGGATTCTGGGTAACAGAACCTGGTCCGAGCCACACAAGTCACCCCATCTTGGATTCTCCTAGGTCTCTAGTTTTCAGAAATGCACAGGTTTGGTAGGTTTCCCTAGGTGCCGGTTGAGCTAGAGGCCAAAATCTACAGGTAGGCACTTTGCAAAAAACACCTCTGTTTTCTTTCAAAAATTTGGATGTGTCCACGTTGAACTTTGGGGCGTTTCCTGTCGCGGGCGCTAGGCCTACCCACACAAGTGAGGTATCATTTTTATTGGGAAACTTGGGGGAACGCTGGGTGGAAGGAAATTTGTGGCTCCTCTCAGATTCCAGAACTTTCTGCCACAGAAATGTGAGGAACATGTGTTTTTTTAGCCAAATTTTGAGGTTGCAAAGGATTCTGGGTAACAGAACCTGGTCCGAGCCACACAAGTCACCCCATCTTGGATTCCCCTAGGTCTCTAGTTTTCAGAAATGCACAGGTTTGGTAGGTTTCCCTAGGTGCCGGATGAGCTAGAGGCCAAAATCTACAGGTAGGCACTTTGCAAAAAACACCTCTGTTTTCTTTCAAAAATTTGGATGTGTCCACGTTGCGCTTTGGGCGTTCCCTGTCGCGGGCGCTAGGCCTACCCACACAAGTGAGGTATCATTTTTATCAGGAGACTTGGGGGAACGCTGGGTGGAAGGAAATTTGTGGCTCCTCTCAGATTCCAGAACTTTCTGCCACAGAAATGTGAGGAACATGTGTTTTTTTAGCCAAATTGTGAGGTTTGCAAAGGATTCTGGGTAACAGAACCTGGTCCGAGCCACACAAGTCACCCCATCTTGGATTCCCCTAGGTCTCTACTTTTCAGAAATGCACAGGTTTGGTAGGTTCCCTAGGTGCCGGCTGAGCTAGAAGCCAAAATCTACAGGTAGGCACTTTGCAAAAAACACCTGTTTTCTTTCAAAAATTTGGATGTGTCCACGTTGCGCTTTGGGGCGTTTGCTGTCGCGGGCGCTAGGCCTACCCACACAAGTGAGGTATCATTTTTATCGGGAGACTTGGGGGAACGCTGGGTGGAAGGAAATTTGTGGCTCCTCTCAGATTCCAGAACTTTCTGCCACAGAAATGTGAGGAACATGTGTTTTTTTAGCCAAATTTTGAGGTTTGCAAAGGATTCTGGGTAACAGAACCTGGTCCGTGCCACACAAGTCACCCCATCTTGGATTCCCCTAGGTCTCTAGTTTTCAGAAATGCACAGGTTTGGTAGGTTTCCCTAGGTGCCGGCTGAGCTAGAGGCCAAAATCTACATGTAGGCACTTTGCAAAAAACACCTCTGTTTTCTTTCCAAAATTTGGATGTGTCCACGTTGCACTTTGGGGCGTTTCCTGTCGTGGGCGCTAGGCCTACACACACAAGTGAGGTATAATTTTTATTGGGAGACTTGGGGGAACGCTGGGTGGAAGGAAATTTGTGGCTCCTCTCAGATTCCAGAACTTTCTGCCACAGAAATGTGAGGAACATGTGTTTTTTTAGCCAAATTTTGAGGTTTGCAAAGGATTCTGGGTAACAGAACCTGGTCCGAGCCACACAAGTCACCCCATCTTGGATTCCCCTAGGTCTCTAATTTTCAGAAATGCACAGGTTTGGTAGGTTTCCCTAGGTGCCGGATGAGCTACAGGCCAAAATCTACAGGTAGGCACTTTGCAAAAAACACCTCTGTTTTCTTTCAAAAATGTGGATGTGTCCACGTTGCGCTTTGGGGCGTTTCCTGTCGCGGGCGCTAGGCCTACCCACACAAGTGAGGTATCATTTTTATCAGGAGACTTGGGGGAACGCTGGGTGGAAGGAAATTTGTGGCTCCTCTCAGATTCCAGAACTTTCTGCCACAGAAATGTGAGGAACATGTGTTTTTTAGCCAAATTGTGAGGTTTGCAAAGGATTCTGGGTAACAGAACCTGGTCCGAGCCACACAAGTCACCCCATCTTGGATTCCCCTAGGTCTCTACTTTTTAGAAATGCACAGGTTTGGTAGGTTCCCTAGGTGCCGGCTGAGCTAGAGGCCAAAATCTACAGGTAGGCACTTTGCAAAAAACACCTCTGTTCTCTTTCAAAAATTTGGATGTGTCCACGTTGCACTTTGGGGCGTTCCCTGTCGCGGGCGCTAGGCCTACCCACACAAGTGAGGTATCATTTTTATTGGGAAACTTGGGGGAACGCTGGGTGGAAGGAAATTTGTGGCTCCTCTCAGATTCCAGAACTTTCTGCCACAGAAATGTGAGGAACATGTGTTTTTTTAGCCAAATTTTGAGGTTGCAAAGGATTCTGGGTAACAGAACCTGGTCCGAGCCACACAAGTCACCCCATCTTGGATTCCCCTAGGTCTCTAGTTTTCAGAAATGCACAGGTTTGGTAGGTTTCCCTAGGTGCCGGATGAGCTAGAGGCCAAAATCTACAGGTAGGCACTTTGCAAAAAACACCTCTGTTTTCTTTCAAAAATTTGGATGTGTCCACGTTGCGCTTTGGGCGTTCCCTGTCGCGGGCGCTAGGCCTACCCACACAAGTGAGGTATCATTTTTATCAGGAGACTTGGGGGAACGCTGGGTGGAAGGAAATTTGTGGCTCCTCTCAGATTCCAGAACTTTCTGCCACAGAAATGTGAGGAACATGTGTTTTTTTAGCCAAATTGTGAGGTTTGCAAAGGATTCTGGGTAACAGAACCTGGTCCGAGCCACACAAGTCACCCCATCTTGGATTCCCCTAGGTCTCTACTTTTCAGAAATGCACAGGTTTGGTAGGTTCCCTAGGTGCCGGCTGAGCTAGAGGCCAAAATCTACAGGTAGGCACTTTGGAAAAAACACCTCTGTTTTCTTTCAAAAATTTGGATGTGTCCACGTTGCACTTTGGGGCGTTTCCTGTCGCGGGCGCTAGGCCTACCCACACAAGTGAGGTATAATTTTTATTGGGAGACTTGGGGGAACGCTGGGTGGAAGGAAATTTGTGGCTCCTCTCAGATTCCAGAACTTTCTGCCACAGAAATGTGAGGAACATGTGTTTTTTTAGCCAAATTTTGAGGTTTGCAAAGGATTCTGGGTAACAGAACCTGGTCCGAGCCTCACAAGTCACCCCATCTTGGATTCCCCTAGGTCTCTAATTTTCAGAAATGCACAGGTTTGGTAGGTTTCCCTAGGTGCCGGATGAGCTACAGGCCAAAATCTACAGGTAGGCACTTTGCAAAAAACACCTCTGTTTTCTTTCAAAAATTTGGATGTGTCCACGTTGCGCTTTGGGGCGTTTCCTGTCGCGGGCGCTAGGCCTACCACACAAGTGAGGTATCATTTTTATCGGGAGACTTGGGGGAACGCTGGGTGGAAGGAAATTTGTGGCTCCTCTCAGATTCCAGAACTTTCTACCACAGAAATGTGAGGAACATGTGTTTTTTAGCCAAATTTTGAGGTTTGCAAAGGATTCTGGGTAACAGAACCTGGTCCGAGCCACACAAGTCACCCCATCATGGATTCCCCTAGGTCTCTAGTTTTCAGAAATGCACAGGTTTGGTAGGTTTCCCTAGGTGCCGGATGAGCTAGAGGCCAAAATCTACAGGTAGGCACTTTGCAAAAAACACCTCTGTTTTCTTTACAAAATTTGGATGTGTCCACGTTGCGCTTCGGGGCGTTTCCTGTCACGGGCACTAGGCCTACCCTCACAAGTGAGGTATCATTTTTATCAGGAGACGTGGGGGAACGCTGGGTGGAAGGAAATTTGTGGCTCCTCTCAGATTCCAGAACTTTCTGCCACAGAAATGTTAGGAACATGTGTTTTTTAGCCAACCAAATTTTGAGGTTTGCAAAGGATTCTGGGTAACAGAACCTGGTCCGAGCCACACAAGTCACCCCATCTTGGATTCCCCTAGGTCTCTAGTTTTCAGAAATGCACAGGTTTGGTAGGTTTCCCTAGGTGCCGGCTGAGCCAGAGGCCAAAATCTACAGGTAGGCACTTTGCAAAAAACACCTCTGTTCTCTTTCAAAAATGTGGATGTGTCCACGTTGCACTTTGGGGCGTTTCCTGTCGCGGGCGCTAGGCCTACCCACACAAGTGAGGTATCATTTTTATTGGGAAACTTGGGGGAACGCTGGGTGGAAGGAAATTTGTGGCTCCTCTCAGATTCCAGAACTTTCTGCCACAGAAATGTGAGGAACATGTGTTTTTTTAGCCAAATTTTGAGGTTTGCAAAGGATTCTGGGTAACAGAACCTGGTCCGAGCCACACAAGTCACCCCATCTTGGATTCCCCTAGGTCTCTACTTTTCAGAAATGCACAGGTTTGGTAGGTTTCCCTAGGTGCCGGCTGAGCTAGAGGCCAAAATCTACAGGTAAGCACTTTGCAAAAAACACCTCTGTTTTCTTTCAAAAATTTGGATGTGTCCACGTTGCACTTTGGGGCGTTTCCTGTCGCGGGCGCTAGGCCTACCCACACAAGTGAGGTATCATTTTTATCGGGAGACTTGGGGGAACGCTGGGTGGAAGGAAATTTGTGGCTCCTCTCAGATTCCAGAACTTTCTGCTACTGTAATGTGAGGAACATGTGTTTTTTTAGCCAAATTTTGAGGTTTGCAAAGGATTCTGGGTAACAGAACCTGGTCCGTGCCACACAAGTCACCCCATCTTGGATTCCCCTAGGTCTCTAGTTTTCAGAAATGCACAGGTTTGGTAGGTTTCCCTAGGTGCCGGCTGAGCTAGAGGCCAAAATCTACATGTAGGCACTTTGCAAAAAACACCTCTGTTTTCTTTCAAAAATGTGGATGTGTCCACGTTGCACTTTGGGGCGTTTCCTGTCGCGGGCGCTAGGCCTACCCACACAAGTGAGGTATCATTTTTATTGGGAGACTTGGGGGAACGCTGGGTGGAAGGAAATTTGTGGCTCCACCCAGATTCCAGAACTTTCTGCCACAGAAATGTGAGGAACATGTGTTTTTTTAGCCAAATTTTGAGGTTTGCAAAGGATTCTGGGTAACAGAACCTGGTCCGAGCCACACAAGTCTCCCCATCTTGGATTCCCCTAGGTCTCTAGTTTTCAGAAATGCACAGGTTTGGTAGGTTTCCCTAGGTGCCGGATGAGCTAGAGGCCAAAATCTACAGGTAGGCACTTTGCAAAAAACACCTCTGTTTTCTTTCAAAAATTTGGATGTGTCCACGTTGCGCTTTGGGCGTTCCCTGTCGCGGGCGCTAGGCCTACCCACACAAGTGAGGTATCATTTTTATCAGGAGACTTGGGGGAACGCTGGGTGGAAGGAAATTTGTGGCTCCTCTCAGATTCCAGAACTTTCTGCCACAGAAATTTGAGGAACATGTGTTTTTTTAGCCAAATTTTGAGGTTTGCAAAGGATTCTGGGTAACAGAACCTGGTCCGAGCCACACAAGTCACCCCATCTTGGATTCCCCTAGGTCTCTACTTTTCAGAAATGCACAGGTTTGGTAGGTTTCCCTAGGTGCCGGCTGAGCTAGAGGCCAAAATCTACAGGTAGGCACTTTGCAAAAAACACCTCTGTTTTCTTTCAAAAATTTGGATGTGTCCACGTTGCGCTTTGGGGCGTTTCCTGTCGCGGGCGCTAGGCCTACCCACACAAGTGAGGTATCATTTTTATCGGGAGACTTGGGGGAACGCTGGGTGGAAGGAAATTTGTGGCTCCTCTCAGATTTCAGAACTTTCTGCTACAGAAATGTGAGGAACATGTGTTTTTTTATCCAAATTTTGAGGTTTGCAAAGGATTCTGGGTAACAGAACCTGGTCCGTGCCACACAAGTCACCCCATCTTGGATTCCCTAGGTCTCTAGTTTTCAGAAATGCACAGGTTTGGTAGGTTTCCCTAGGTGCCGGCTGAGCTAGAGGCCAAAATCTACATGTAGGCACTTTGCAAAAAACACCTCTGTTTTCTTTCAAAAATTTGGATGTGTCCACGTTGCACTTTGGGGCGTTTCCTGTCGCGGGCGCTAGGCCTACCCACACAAGTGAGGTATCATTTTTATTGGGAGACTTGGGGGAACGCTGGGTGGAAGGAAATTTGTGGCTCCTCTCAGATTCCAGAACTTTCTGCCACAGAAATGTGAGGAACATGTGTTTTTTTAGCCAAATTTTGAGGTTTGCAAAGGATTCTGCGTAACAGAACCTGGTCCGAGCCACACAAGTCACCCCATCTTGGATTCCCCTAGGTCTCTAGTTTTCAGAAATGCACAGGTTTGGTAGGTTTCCCTAGGTGCCGGATGAGCTAGAGGCCAAAATCTACAGGTAGGCACTTTGCAAAAAACACCTCTGTTTTCTTTAAAAAATTTGGATGTGTCCACGTTGCACTTTGGGGCGTTTCCTGTCACGGGGGCTAGGCCTACCCACACAAGTGAGGTATCATTTTTATTGGGAAACTTGGGGGAGCGCTGAGTGGAAGGAAATTTGTGGCTCCTCTCAGATTCCAGAACTTTCTGCCACAGAAATGTGAGGAACATGTGTTTTTTTAGCCAAATTTTGAGGTTTGCAAAGGATTCTGGGTAACAGAACCTGGTCCGAGCCACACAAGTCACCCCCATCTTGGATTCCCCTAGGTCTCTAGTTTTCAGAAATGCACAGGTTTGGTAGGTTTCCCTAGGTGCCGGATGAGCTAGAGGTCAAAATCTACAGGTAGGCACTTTGCAAAAAACACCTCTGTTTTCTTTAAAAAATTTGGATGTGTCCACGTTGCGCTTTGGGGCGTTTCCTGTCGCGGGCGATAGGCCTACCCACACAAGTGAGGTATCATTTTTATTGGGAAACTTGGGGGAACGCTGGGTGGAAGGAAATTTGTGGCTCCTCTCAGATTCCAGAACTTTCTGCCACAGAAATGTGAGGAACATGTGTTTTTTTAGCCAAATTGTGAGGTTTGCAAAGGATTCTGGGTAACAGAACCTGGTCCGAGCCACACAAGTCACCCCATCTTGGATTCCCCTAGGTCTCTAGTTTTCAGAAATGCACAGGTTTGGTAGGTTTCCCTAGGTGCCGGATGAGCTAGAGGCCAAAATCTACAGGAAGGCACTTTGCTAAAAACACCTCTGTTTTCTTTAAAAAATTTGGATGTGTCCACGTTGCGCTTTGAGGCGTTTCCTGTCGCGGGCGCTAGGCCTACCCACACAAGTGAGGTATCATTTTTATCGGGAGACTTGGGGGAACGCTGGGTGGAAGGAAATTTGTGGCCCCTCTCAGATTCCAGAACTTTCTGCCACAGAAATCTGAGGAACATGTGTTTTTTTAGCCACATTTTGAGGTTTGCAAAGGATTCTGGGTAACAGAACCTGGTCCGTGCCACACAAGTCACCCTATCTTGGATTCCCCTAGGTCTCTAGTTTTCAGAAATGCACAGGTTTGGTAGGTTTCCCTAGGTGCCGGCTGAGCTAGAGGCCAAAATCTACATGTAGGCACCTTGCAAAAAACACCTCTGTTTTCTTTCAAAAATGTGGATGTGTCCACGTTGCACTTTGGGGCGTTTCCTGTCGCGGGCGCTAGGCCTACCCACACAAGTGAGGTATCATTTTTATTGGGAGACTTGGGGGAACGCTGGGTGGAAGGAAATTTGTGGCTCCTCTCAGATTCCAGAACTTTCTGCCACAGAAATGTTAGGAACATGTGTTTTTTTAGCCAAATTTTGAGGTTTGCAAAGGATTCTGGGTAACAGAACCTGGTCCGAGCCACACAAGTCACCCCATCTTGGATTCCCCTAGGTCTCTAGTTTTCAGAAATGCACAGGTTTGGTAGGTTTCCCTATGTGCCGGATGAGCTAGAGGCCAAAATCTACAGGTAGGCACTTTGCAAAAAACACCTCTGTTTTCTTTAAAAAATTTGGATGTGTCCACGTTGCGCTTTGGGGCGTTTCCTGTCGCGGGCGCTAGGCCTACCCACACAAGTGAGGTATCATTTTTATTGTGAGACTTGGGGGAACGCTGGGTGGAAGGAAATTTGCGGCTCCTCTCAGATTCCAGAACTTTCTACCACAGAAATGTGAGGAACATGTGTTTTTTAGCCAAATTTTGAGGTTTGCAAAGGATTCTGGGTAACAGAACCTGGTCCGAGCCACACAAGTCACCCCATCTTGGATTCACCTAGGTCTCTAGTTTTCAGAAATGCACAGGTTTGGTAGGTTTCCCTAGGTGCCGGCTGAGCTAGAGGCCAAAATCTACAGGTAGGCACTTTGCAAAAAACACCTCTGTTTTCTTTAAAAAATTTGGATGTGTCCACGTTGCGCTTTGGGAGTTTCCTGTCGCGGGCGCTAGGCCTACCCACACAAGTGAGGTATCATTTTTATCAGGAGACTTGGGGGAACGCTGGGTGGAAGGAAATTTGTGGCTCCTCTCAGATTCCAGAACTTTCTGCCACAGAAATGTGAGGAACATGTGTTTTTTTAGCCAAATTTTGAGGTTTGCAAAGGATTCTGGGTAACAGAACCTGGTCCGAGCCACACAAGTCACCCCATCTTGGATTCCCCTAGGTCTCTAGTTTTCAGAAATGCACAGGTTTGGTAGGTTTCCCTAGGTGCCGGATGAGCTAGAGGCCAAAATCTACAGGAAGGCACTTTGCTAAAAACACCTCTGTTTTCTTTAAAAAATTTGGATGTGTCCACGTTGCGCTTTGAGGCGTTTCCTGTCGCGGGCGCTAGGCCTACCCACACAAGTGAGGTATCATTTTTATTGGGTGACTTGGGGGAACGCTGGGTGGAAAGAAGTTTGTGGCTCCTCTCAGATTCCAGAACATTCTGCCACAGAAATGTGAGGAAAATGCGTTTTGTTAGCCAAATTTTGAGGTTTGCAAAGGATTCTGGGTAACAGAACCTGGTCAGAGCCACACAAGTCACCCCATCTTGGATTCCCCTAGGTCTCTAGTTTTCAGAAATGCACACGTTTGGTAGGTATCCCAAGGTGCCGGCTGAGCTAGAGGCCAAAATCTACAGGTAGGCACTTTGCAAAAAACACCTCTGTTTTCTTCAAAAATTTAAATGTGTGCACGTTGCGTTTTGGGGCGTTGCCTGTCGCGGGCGCTGGGCCTACCCACACAAGTGAGGTATCATTTTTATCGGGAGACTTGGGGGAACACTGGGTGGAAGGAAATCTGTAGCTCCTCTTAGATTCCAGAACTTTCTGCCACAGAAATGTGAGGAACATGTGTTTTTTAGCCAAATTTTGAGGTTTGCAAATGATTCTGGGTAACAGAACCTGGTCCGAGCCACACAAGTCACCCCATCTTGGATTCCCCTAGGTCTCTAGTTTTCAGAAATGCACAGGTTTGGTAGGTTTCCCTAGGTGCCGGATGAGCTAGAGGCCAAAATCTACAGGTAGGCACTTTGGAAAAAACACCTCTGTTTTCTTTCAAAAATTTGGATGTGTCCACGTTGCGCTTTGGGGTGTTTCCTGTCGCGGGCGCTAGGCCTACCCTCACAAGTGAGGTATCATTTTTATCGGGAGACTTGGGGGAACGCTGGGTGGAAGGAAATTTGTGGCTCCTCTCAGATTCCAGAACTTTCTGCCACAGAAATGTGAGGAACATGTGTTTTTTTAGCCAAATTTTGAGGTTTGCAAAGGATTCTGGGTAACAGAACCTGGTCCGAGCCACACAAGTCACCCCATCTTGGATTCCCCTAGGTCTCTAGTTTTCAGAAATGCACAGGTTTGGTAGGTTTCCCTAGGTGCCGGCTGAGCTAGAGGCCAAAATCTACAGGTAGGCACTTTGCAAAAAACACCTCTGTTTTCTTTCAAAAATTTGGATGTGTCCACGTTGCGCTTTGGGGCGCTTCCTGTCGCGGGCGCTAGGCCTACCCACACAAGTGAGGTATCATTTTTATCGGGAGACTTGGGGGAACGCTGGGTGGAAGGAAATTTGTGGCTCCTCTCAGATTCCAGAACTTTCTCCCACAGAAATGTGAGGAACATGTGTTTTTTTAGCCAAATTTTGAGGTTTGCAAAAGATTCTGGGTAACAGAACCTGGTCCGTGCCACACAAGTCACCCCATCTTGGATTCCCCTAGGTCTCTAGTTTTCAGAAATGCACAGGTTTGGTAGGTTTCCCTAGGTGCCGGATGAGCCAGAGGCCAAAATCTACAGGTAGGCACTTTGCAAAAAACACCTCTGTTTTCTTTCAAAAATTTGGATGTGTCCACGTTGCACTTTGGGGCGTTTCCTGTCGCGGGCGCTAGGCCTACCCACACAAGTGAGGTATCATTTTTATTGGGAAACTTGGGGGAACGCTGGGTGGAAGGAAATTTGTGGCTCCTCTCAGATTCCAGAACTTTCTGCCACAGAAATGTGAGGAACATGTGTTTTTTTAGCCAAATTTTGAGGTTTGCAAAGGATTCTGGGTAACAGAACCTGGTCCGAGCCACACAAGTCACCCCATCTTGGATTCCCCTAGGTCTCTAGTTTTCAGAAATGCACAGGTTTGGTAGGTTTCCCTAGGTGCCGGATGAGCTAGAGGCCAAAATCTACAGGTAGGCACTTTGCAAAAAACACCTCTGTTTTCTTTCAAAAATTTGGATGTGTCCACGTTGCGCTTTGGGCGTTCCCTGTCGCGGGCGCTAGGCCTACCCACACAAGTGAGGTATCATTTTTATCAGGAGACTTGGGGGAACGCTGGGTGGAAGGAAATTTGTGGCTCCTCTCAGATTCCAGAACTTTCTGCCACAGAAATGTGAGGAACATGTGTTTTTTTAGCCAAATTTTGAGGTTTGCAAAGGATTCTGGGTAACAGAACCTGGTCCGAGCCACACAAGTCACCCCATCATGGATTCCCCTAGGTCACTACTTTTCAGAAATGCACAGGTTTGGTAGGTTTCCCTAGGTGCCGGCTGAGCTAGAGGCCAAAATCTACAGGTAGGCACTTTGCAAAAAACACCTCTGTTTTCTTTCAAAAATGTGGATGTGTCCACGTTGCGCTTTGGGGCGTTTCCTGTCGCGGGCGCTAGGCCTACCCACACAAGTGAGGTATCATTTTTATCGGGAGACGTGGGGGAATGCTGGGTGGAAGGAAATTTGCGGCTCCTCTCAGATTCCAGAACTTTCTACCACAGAAATGTGAGGAACATGTGTTTTTTAGCCAAATTTTGAGGTTTGCAAAGGATTCTGGGTAACAGAACCTGGTCCGAGCCACACAAGTCACCCCATCTTGGATTCACCTAGGTCTCTAGTTTTCAGAAATGCACAGGTTTGGTAGGTTTCCCTAGGTGCCGGCTGAGCTAGAGGCCAAAATCTACAGGTAGGCACTTTGCAAAAAACACCTCTGTTTTCTTTAAAAAATTTGGATGTGTCCACGTTGCGCTTTGGGAGTTTCCTGTCGCGGGCGCTAGGCCTACCCACACAAGTGAGGTATCATTTTTATCAGGAGACTTGGGGGAACGCTGGGTGGAAGGAAATTGTGTGGCTCCTCTCAGATTCCTGAACTTTCTGCCACAGAAATGTGAGGAACATGTGTTTTTTTAGCCAAATTTTGAGGTTTGCAAAGGATTCTGGGTAACAGAACCTGGTCCGAGCCACACAAGTCACCCCATCTTGGATTCCCCTAGGTCTCTAGTTTTCAGAAATGCACAGGTTTGGTAGGTTTCCCTAGGTGCCGGATGAGCTAGAGGCCAAAATCTACAGGAAGGCACTTTGCTAAAAACACCTCTGTTTTCTTTAAAAAATGTGGATGTGTCCACGTTGCGCTTTGAGGCGTTTCCTGTCGCGGGCGCTAGGCCTACCCACACAAGTGAGGTATCATTTTTATCGGGAGACTTGGGGGAACGCTGGGTGGAAGGAAATTTGTGGCTCCTCTCAGATTCCAGAACTTTCTGCCACAGAAATGTGAGGAACATGTGTTTTTTTAGCCAAATTTTGAGGTTTGCAAAGGATTCTGGGTAACAGAACCTGGTCCGAGCCACACAAGTCACCCCATCTTGGATTCCCCTAGGTCTCTAGTTTTCAGAAATGCACAGGTTTGGTAGGTTTCCCTAGGTGCCGGATGAGCTAGAGGCCAAAATCTACAGGAAGGCACTTTGCTAAAAACACCTCTGTTTTCTTTAAAAAATTTGGATGTGTCCACGTTGCGCTTTGAGGCGTTTCCTGTCGCGGGCGCTAGGCCTACCCACACAAGTGAGGTATCATTTTTATTGGGTGACTTGGGGGAACGCTGGGTGGAAAGAAGTTTGTGGCTCCTCTCAGATTCCAGAACATTCTGCCACAGAAATGTGAGGAAAATGCGTTTTGTTAGCCAAATTTTGAGGTTTGCAAAGGATTCTGGGTAACAGAACCTGGTCAGAGCCACACAAGTCACCCCATCTTGGATTCCCCTAGGTCTCTAGTTTTCAGAAATGCACACGTTTGGTAGGTATCCCAAGGTGCCGGCTGAGCTAGAGGCCAAAATCTACAGGTAGGCACTTTGCAAAAAACACCTCTGTTTTCCTTCAAAAATTTAAATGTGTGCACGTTGCGTTTTGGGGCGTTGCCTGTCGCGGGCGCTGGGCCTACCCACACAAGTGAGGTATCATTTTTATCGGGAGACTTGGGGGAACACTGGGTGGAAGGAAATCTGTGGCTCCTCTTAGATTCCAGAACTTTCTGCCACAGAAATGTGAGGAACATGTGTTTTTTAGCCAAATTTTGAGGTTTGCAAATGATTCTGGGTAACAGAACCTGGTCCGAGCCACACAAGTCACCCCATCTTGGATTCCCCTAGGTCTCTAGTTTTCAGAAATGCACAGGTTTGGTAGGTTTCCCTAGGTGCCGGATGAGCTAGAGGCCATAATCTACAGGTAGGCACTTTGGAAAAAACACCTCTGTTTTCTTTCAAAAATTTGGATGTGTCCACGTTGCGCTTTGGGGTGTTTCCTGTCGCGGGCGCTAGGCCTACCCTCACAAGTGAGGTATCATTTTTATCGGGAGACTTGGGGGAACGCTGGGTGGAAGGAAATTTGTGGCTCCTCTCAGATTCCAGAACTTTCTGCCACAGAAATGTGAGGAACATGTGTTTTTTTAGCCAAATTTTGAGGTTTGCAAAGGATTCTGGGTAACAGAACCTGGTCCGAGCCACACAAGTCACCCCATCTTGGATTCCCCTAGGTCTCTAGTTTTCAGAAATGCACAGGTTTGGTAGGTTTCCCTAGGTGCCGGCTGAGCTAGAGGCCAAAATCTACAGGTAGGCACTTTGCAAAAAACACCTCTGTTTTCTTTCAAAAATTTGGATGTGTCCACGTTGCGCTTTGGGGCGCTTCCTGTCGCGGGCGCTAGGCCTACCCACACAAGTGAGGTATCATTTTTATCGGGAGACTTGGGGGAACGCTGGGTGGAAGGAAATTTGTGGCTCCTCTCAGATTCCAGAACTTTCTGCCACAGAAATGTGAGGAACATGTGTTTTTTTAGCCAAATTTTGAGGTTTGCAAAAGATTCTGGGTAACAGAACCTGGTCCGTGCCACACAAGTCACCCCATCTTGGATTCCCCTAGGTCTCTAGTTTTCAGAAATGCACAGGTTTGGTAGGTTTCCCTAGGTGCCGGATGAGCCAGAGGCCAAAATCTACAGGTAGGCACTTTGCAAAAAACACCTCTGTTTTCTTTCAAAAATTTGGATGTGTCCACGTTGCACTTTGGGGCGTTTCCTGTCGCGGGCGCTAGGCCTACCCACACAAGTGAGGTATCATTTTTATTGGGAAACTTGGGGGAACGCTGGGTGGAAGGAAATTTGTGGCTCCTCTCAGATTCCAGAACTTTCTGCCACAGAAATGTGAGGAACATGTGTTTTTTTAGCCAAATTTTGAGGTTTGCAAAGGATTCTGGGTAACAGAACCTGGTCCGAGCCACACAAGTCACCCCATCATGGATTCCCCTAGGTCACTACTTTTCAGAAATGCACAGGTTTGGTAGGTTTCCCTAGGTGCCGGATGAGCTAGAGGCCAAAATCTACAGGTAGGCACTTTGCAAAAAACACCTCTGTTTTCTTTCAAAAATTTGGATGTGTCCACGTTGCGCTTTGGGCGTTCCCTGTCGCGGGCGCTAGGCCTACCCACACAAGTGAGGTATCATTTTTATCAGGAGACTTGGGGGAACGCTGGGTGGAAGGAAATTTGTGGCTCCTCTCAGATTCCAGAACTTTCTGCCACAGAAATGTGAGGAACATGTGTTTTTTTAGCCAAATTTTGAGGTTTGCAAAGGATTCTGGGTAACAGAACCTGGTCCGAGCCACACAAGTCACCCCATCTTGGATTCCCCTAGGTCTCTAGTTTTCAGAAATGCACAGGTTTGGTAGGTTTCCCTAGGTGCCGGATGAGCTAGAGGCCAAAATCTACAGGTAGGCACTTTGCAAAAAACACCTCTGTTTTCTTTCAAAAATTTGGATGTGTCCACGTTGCGCTTTGGGCGTTCCCTGTCGCGGGCGCTAGGCCTACCCACACAAGTGAGGTATCATTTTTATCAGGAGACTTGGGGGAACGCTGGGTGGAAGGAAATTTGTGGCTCCTCTCAGATTCCAGAACTTTCTGCCACAGAAATGTGAGGAACATGTGTTTTTTTAGCCAAATTTTGAGGTTTGCAAAGGATTCTGGGTAACAGAACCTGGTCCGAGCCACACAAGTCACCCCATCATGGATTCCCCTAGGTCTCTACTTTTCAGAAATGCACAGGTTTGGTAGGTTTCCCTAGGTGCCGGCTGAGCTAGAGGCCAAAATCTACAGGTAGGCACTTTGCAAAAAACACCTCTGTTTTCTTTCAAAAATGTGGATGTGTCCACGTTGCGCTTTGGGGCGTTTCCTGTCGCGGGCGCTAGGCCTACCCACACAAGTGAGGTATCATTTTTATCAGGAGACTTGGGGGAACGCTGGGTGTTAGGAAATTTGTGGCTCCTCTCAGATTCCAGAACTTTCTGCCACAGAAATGTGAGGAACATGTGTTTTTTTAGCCAAATTTTGAGGTTTGCAAAAGATTCTGGGTAACAGAACCTGGTCCGTGCCACACAAGTCACCCCATCTTGGATTCCCCTAGGTCTCTAGTTTTCAGAAATGCACAGGTTTGGTAGGTTTCCCTAGGTGCCGGCTGAGCGAGAGGCCAAAATCTACAGGTAGGCACTTTGCAAAAAACACCTCTGTTTTCTTTCAAAAATTTGGATGTGTCCACGTTGCACTTTGGGGCGTTTCCTGTCGCGGGCGCTAGGCCTACCCACACAAGTGAGGTATAATTTTTATTGGGAAACTTGGGGGAACGCTGGGTGGAAGGAAATTTGTGGCTCCTCTCAGATTCCAGAACTTTCTGCCACAGAAATGTGAGGAACATGTGTTTTTTTAGCCAAATTTTGAGGTTTGCAAAGGATTCTGGGTAACAGAACCTGGTCCGAGCCACACAAGTCACCCCATCTTGGATTCCCCTAGGTCTCTAGTTTTCAGAAATGCACAGGTTTGGTAGGTTTCCCTAGGTGCCGGATGAGCTAGAGGCCAAAATCTACAGGTAGGCACTTTGCAAAAAACACCTCTGTTATCTTTCAAAAATTTGGATGTGTCCACATTGCGCTTTGGGCGTTCCCTGTCGCGGGCGCTAGGCCTACCCACACAATCAGGAGACTTGGGGGAACGCTGGGTGGAAGGAAATTTGTGGCTCCTCTCAGATTCCAGAACTTTCTGCCACAGAAATGTGAGGAACATGTGTTTTTTTAGCCAAATTTTGAGGTTTGCAAAGGATTCTGGGTAACAGAACCTGGTCCGAGCCACACAAGTCACCCCATCTTGGATTCCCCTAGGTCTCTAGTTTTCAGAAATGCACAGGTTTGGTAGGTTTCCCTACGTGCCGGATGAGCTAGAGGCCAAAATCTACAGGTAGGCACTTTGCAAAAAACACCTCTGTTTTCTTTCAAAAATTTGGATGTGTCCACGTTGCGCTTTGGGCGTTCCCTGTCGCGGGCGCTAGGCCTACCCACACAAGTGAGGTATCATTTTTATCAGGAGACTTGGGGGAACGCTGGGTGGAAGGAAATTTGTGGCTCCTCTCAGATTCCAGAACTTTCTGCCACAGAAATGTGAGGAACATGTGTTTTTTTAGCCAAATTTTGAGGTTTGCAAAGGATTCTGGGTAACAGAACCTGGTCCGAGCCACACAAGTCACCCCATCATGGATTCCCCTAGGTCTCTACTTTTCAGAAATGCACAGGTTTGGTAGGTTTCCCTAGGTGCCGGCTGAGCTAGAGGCCAAAATCTACAGGTAGGCACTTTGCAAAAAACACCTCTGTTTTCTTTCAAAAATTTGGATGTGTTCACGTTGCGCTTTGGGGCGTTTCCTGTCGCGGGCGCTAGGCCTACCCACACAAGTGAGGTATCATTTTTATCAGGAGACTTGGGGGAACGCTGGGTGTTAGGAAATTTGTGGCTCCTCTCAGATTCCAGAACTTTCTGCCACAGAAATGTGAGGAACATGTGTTTTTTTAGCCAAATTTTGAGGTTTGCAAAAGATTCTGGGTAACAGAACCTGGTCCGTGCCACACAAGTCACCCCATCTTGGATTCCCCTAGGTCTCTAGTTTTCAGAAATGCACAGGTTTGGTAGGTTTCCCTAGGTGCCGGCTGAGCGAGAGGCCAAAATCTACAGGTAGGCACTTTGCAAAAAACACCTCTGTTTTCTTTCAAAAATTTGGATGTGTCCACGTTGCACTTTGGGGCGTTTCCTGTCGCGGGCGCTAGGCCTACCCACACAAGTGAGGTATAATTTTTATTGGGAAACTTGGGGGAACGCTGGGTGGAAGGAAATTTGTGGCTCCTCTCAGATTCCAGAACTTTCTGCCACAGAAATGTGAGGAACATGTGTTTTTTTAGCCAAATTTTGAGGTTTGCAAAGGATTCTGGGTAACAGAACCTGGTCCGAGCCACACAAGTCACCCCATCTTGGATTCCCCTAGGTCTCTAGTTTTCAGAAATGCACAGGTTTGGTAGGTTTCCCTAGGTGCCGGATGAGCTAGAGGCCAAAATCTACAGGTAGGCACTTTGCAAAAAACACCTCTGTTTTCTTTCAAAAATTTGGATGTGTCCACGTTGCGCTTTGGGCGTTCCCTGTCGCGGGCGCTAGGCCTACCCACACAAGTGAGGTATCATTTTTATCAGGAGACTTGGGCGAACGCTGGGTGGAAGGAAATTTGTGGCTCCTCTCAGATTCCAGAACTTTCTGCCACAGAAATGTGAGGAACATGTGTTTTTTTAGCCAAATTTTGAGGTTTGCAAAGGATTCTGGGTAACAGAACCTGGTCCGAGCCACACAAGTCACCCCATCATGGATTCCCCTAGGTCACTACTTTTCAGAAATGCACAGGTTTGGTAGGTTTCCCTAGGTGCCGGCTGAGCTAGAGGCCAAAATCTACAGGTAGGCACTTTGCAAAAAACACCTCTGTTTTCTTTCAAAAATGTGGATGTGTCCACGTTGCGCTTTGGGGCGTTTCCTGTCGCGGGCGCTAGGCCTACCCACACAAGTGAGGTATCATTTTTATCGGGAGACTTGGGGGAATGCTGGGTGGAAGGAAATTTGTGGCTCCTCTCAGATTCCAGAACTTTCTGCCACAGAAATGTGAGGAACATGTGTTTTTTTAGCCAAATTTTGAGGTTTGCAAAGGATTCTGGGTAACAGAACCTGGTCCGAGCCACACAAGTCACCCCATCTTGGATTCCCCTAGGTCTCTAGTTTTCAGAAATGCACAGGTTTGGTAGGTTTCCCTAGGTGCCGGATGAGCTAGAGGCCAAAATCTACAGGTAGGCACTTTGCAAAAAACACCTCTGTTTTCTTTCAAAAATTTGGATGTGTCCACGTTGCACTTTGGGGCGTTTCCTGTCGCGGGCGCTAGGCCTACCCACACAAGTGAGGTATAATTTTTATTGGGAAACTTGGGGGAACGCTGGGTGGAAGGAAATTTGTGGCTCCTCTCAGATTCCAGAACTTTCTGCCACAGAAATGTGAGGAACATGTGTTTTTTTAGCCAAATTTTGAGGTTTGCAAAGGATTCTGGGTAACAGAACCTGGTCCGAGCCACACAAGTCACCCCATCTTGGATTCCCCTAGGTCTCTAGTTTTCAGAAATGCACAGGTTTGGTAGGTTTCCCTAGGTGCCGGATGAGCTAGAGGCCAAAATCTACAGGTAGGCACTTTGCAAAAAACACCTCTGTTTTCTTTCAAAAATTTGGATGTGTCCACGTTGCGCTTTGGGCGTTCCCTGTCGCGGGCGCTAGGCCTACCCACACAAGTGAGGTATCATTTTTATCAGGAGACTTGGGGGAACGCTGGGTGGAAGGAAATTTGTGGCTCCTCTCAGATTCCAGAACTTTCTGCCACAGAAATGTGAGGAACATGTGTTTTTTTAGCCAAATTTTGAGGTTTGCAAAGGATTCTGGGTAACAGAACCTGGTCCGAGCCACACAAGTCACCCCATCATGGATTCCCCTAGGTCTCTACTTTTCAGAAATGCACAGGTTTGGTAGGTTTCCCTAGGTGCCGGCTGAGCTAGAGGCCAAAATCTACAGGTAGGCACTTTGCAAAAAACACCTCTGTTTTCTTTCAAAAATGTGGATGTGTCCACGTTGCGCTTTGGGGCGTTTCCTGTCGCGGGCGCTAGGCCTACCCACACAAGTGAGGTATCATTTTTATCAGGAGACTTGGGGGAACGCTGGGTGTTAGGAAATTTGTGGCTCCTCTCAGATTCCAGAACTTTCTGCCACAGAAATGTGAGGAACATGTGTTTTTTTAGCCAAATTTTGAGGTTTGCAAAAGATTCTGGGTAACAGAACCTGGTCCGTGCCACACAAGTCACCCCATCTTGGATTCCCCTAGGTCTCTAGTTTTCAGAAATGCACAGGTTTGGTAGGTTTCCCTAGGTGCCGGCTGAGCGAGAGGCCAAAATCTACAGGTAGGCACTTTGCAAAAAACACCTCTGTTTTCTTTCAAAAATTTGGATGTGTCCACGTTGCACTTTGGGGCGTTTCCTGTCGCGGGCGCTAGGCCTACCCACACAAGTGAGGTATAATTTTTATTGGGAAACTTGGGGGAACGCTGGGTGGAAGGAAATTTGTGGCTCCTCTCAGATTCCAGAACTTTCTGCCACAGAAATGTGAGGAACATGTGTTTTTTTAGCTAAATTTTGAGGTTTGCAAAGGATTCTGGGTAACAGAACCTGGTCCGAGCCACACAAGTCACCCCATCTTGGATTCCCCTAGGTCTCTAGTTTTCAGAAATGCACAGGTTTGGTAGGTTTCCCTAGGTGCCGGATGAGCTAGAGGCCAAAATCTACAGGTAGGCACTTTGCAAAAAACACCTCTGTTATCTTTCAAAAATTTGGATGTGTCCACATTGCGCTTTGGGCGTTCCCTGTCGCGGGCGCTAGGCCTACCCACACAATCAGGAGACTTGGGGGAACGCTGGGTGGAAGGAAATTTGTGGCTCCTCTCAGATTCCAGAACTTTCTGCCACAGAAATGTGAGGAACATGTGTTTTTTTAGCCAAATTTTGAGGTTTGCAAAGGATTCTGGGTAACAGAACCTGGTCCGAGCCACACAAGTCACCCCATCTTGGATTCCCCTAGGTCTCTAGTTTTCAGAAATGCACAGGTTTGGTAGGTTTCCCTAGGTGCCGGATGAGCTAGAGGCCAAAATCTACAGGTAGGCACTTTGCAAAAAACACCTCTGTTTTCTTTCAAAAATTTGGATGTGTCCACGTTGCGCTTTGGGCGTTCCCTGTCGCGGGCGCTAGGCCTACCCACACAAGTGAGGTATCATTTTTATCAGGAGACTTGGGGGAACGCTGGGTGGAAGGAAATTTGTGGCTCCTCTCAGATTCCAGAACTTTCTGCCACAGAAATGTGAGGAACATGTGTTTTTTTAGCCAAATTTTGAGGTTTGCAAAGGATTCTGGGTAACAGAACCTGGTCCGAGCCACACAAGTCACCCCATCATGGATTCCCCTAGGTCTCTACTTTTCAGAAATGCACAGGTTTGGTAGGTTTCCCTAGGTGCCGGCTGAGCTAGAGGCCAAAATCTACAGGTAGGCACTTTGCAAAAAACACCTCTGTTTTCTTTCAAAAATTTGGATGTGTCCACGTTGCACTTTGGGGCGTTTCCTGTTGCGGGAGCTAGGCCTACCCACACAAGTGAGGTATCATTTTTATTGGGAAACTTGGGGGAACGCTGGGTGGAAGGAAATTTGTGGCTCCTCTCAGATTCCAGAACTTTCTGCCACAGAAATGTGAGGAACATGTGTTTTTTTAGCCAAATTTTGAGGTTTGCAAAGGATTCTGGGTAACAGAACCTGGTCCGAGCCACACAAGTCACCCCATCTTGGATTCCCCTAGGTCTCTAGTTTTCAGAAATGCACAGGTTTGGTAGGTTTCCCTAGGTGCCGGATGAGCTAGAGGCCAAAATCTACAGGTAGGCACTTTGCAAAAAACACCTCTGTTTTCTTTCAAAAATTTGGATGTGTCCACGTTGCGCTTTGGGCGTTCCCTGTCGCGGGCGCTAGGCCTACCCACACAAGTGAGGTATCATTTTTATCAGGAGACTTGGGGGAACGCTGGGTGGAAGGAAATTTGTGGCTCCTCTCAGATTCCAGAACTTTCTGCCACAGAAATGTGAGGAACATGTGTTTTTTTAGCCAAATTTTGAGGTTTGCAAAGGATTCTGGGTAACAGAACCTGGTCCGAGCCACACAAGTCACCCCATCTTGGATTCTCCTAGGTCTCTAGTTTTCAGAAATGCACAGGTTTGGTAGGTTTCCCTAGGTGCCGGCTGAGCTAGAGGCCAAAACCTACAGGTAGGCACTTTGCAAAAAACACCTCTGTTTTCTTTCAAAAATTTGGATGTGTCCACGTTGCGCTTTGGGGCGTTTCCTGTCGCGGGCGCTAGGCCTACCCACACAAGTGAGGTATCATTTTTATCGGGAGACTTGGGGGAATGCTGGGTGGAAGGAAATTTGTGGCTCCTCTCAGATTCCAGAACTTTCTGCCACAGAAATGTGAGGAACATGTGTTTTTTTAGCCAAATTTTGAGGTTTGCAAAGGATTCTGGGTAACAGAACCTGGTCCGAGCCACACAAGTCACCCCATCTTGGATTCTCCTAGGTCTCTAGTTTTCAGAAATGCACAGGTTTGGTAGGTTTCCCTACGTGCCGGATGAGCTAGAGGCCAAAATCTACAGGTAGGCACTTTGGAAAAAACACCTCTGTTTTCTTTCAAAAATTTGGATGTGTCCACGTTGCGCTTTGGGGTGTTTCCTGTCGCGGGCGCTAGGCCTACCCTCACAAGTGAGGTATCATTTTTATCGGGAGACTTGGGGGAACGCTGGGTGGAAGGAAATTTGTGGCTCCTCTCAGATTCCAGAACTTTCTGCCACAGAAATGTGAGGAACATGTGTTTTTTTAGCCAAATTTTGAGGTTTGCAAAGGATTCTGGGTAACAGAACCTGGTCCGAGCCACACAAGTCACCCCATCTTGGATTCCCCTAGGTCTCTAGTTTTCAGAAATGCACAGGTTTGGTAGGTTTCCCTAGGTGCCGGCTGAGCTAGAGGCCAAAATCTACAGGTAGGCACTTTGCAAAAAACACCTCTGTTTTCTTTCAAAAATTTGGATGTGTCCACGTTGCGCTTTGGGGCGCTTCCTGTCGCGGGCGCTAGGCCTACCCACACAAGTGAGGTATCATTTTTATCGGGAGACTTGGGGGAACGCTGGGTGGAAGGAAATTTGTGGCTCCTCTCAGATTCCAGAACTTTCTGCCACAGAAATGTGAGGAACATGTGTTTTTTTAGCCAAATTTTGAGGTTTGCAAAAGATTCTGGGTAACAGAACCTGGTCCGTGCCACACAAGTCACCCCATCTTGGATTCCCCTAGGTCTCTAGTTTTCAGAAATGCACAGGTTTGGTAGGTTTCCCTAGGTGCCGGATGAGCCAGAGGCCAAAATCTACAGGTAGGCACTTTGCAAAAAACACCTCTGTTTTCTTTCAAAAATTTGGATGTGTCCACGTTGCACTTTGGGGCGTTTCCTGTCGCGGGCGCTAGGCCTACCCACACAAGTGAGGTATCATTTTTATTGGGAAACTTGGGGGAACGCTGGGTGGAAGGAAATTTGTGGCTCCTCTCAGATTCCAGAACTTTCTGCCACAGAAATGTGAGGAACATGTGTTTTTTTAGCCAAATTTTGAGGTTTGCAAAGGATTCTGGGTAACAGAACCTGGTCCGAGCCACACAAGTCACCCCATCTTGGATTCCCCTAGGTCTCTAGTTTTCAGAAATGCACAGGTTTGGTAGGTTTCCCTAGGTGCCGGATGAGCTAGAGGCCAAAATCTACAGGTAGGCACTTTGCAAAAAACACCTCTGTTTTCTTTCAAAAATTTGGATGTGTCCACGTTGCGCTTTGGGCGTTCCCTGTCGCGGGCGCTAGGCCTACCCACACAAGTGAGGTATCATTTTTATCAGGAGACTTGGGGGAACGCTGGGTGGAAGGAAATTTGTGGCTCCTCTCAGATTCCAGAACTTTCTGCCACAGAAATGTGAGGAACATGTGTTTTTTTAGCCAAATTTTGAGGTTTGCAAAGGATTCTGGGTAACAGAACCTGGTCCGAGCCACACAAGTCACCCCATCATGGATTCCCCTAGGTCACTACTTTTCAGAAATGCACAGGTTTGGTAGGTTTCCCTAGGTGCCGGCTGAGCTAGAGGCCAAAATCTACAGGTAGGCACTTTGCAAAAAACACCTCTGTTTTCTTTCAAAAATGTGGATGTGTCCACGTTGCGCTTTGGGGCGTTTCCTGTCGCGGGCGCTAGGCCTACCCACACAAGTGAGGTATCATTTTTATCGGGAGACTTGGGGGAATGCTGGGTGGAAGGAAATTTGTGGCTCCTCTCAGATTCCAGAACTTTCTGCCACAGAAATGTGAGGAACATGTGTTTTTTTAGCCAAATTTTGAGGTTTGCAAAGGATTCTGGGTAACAGAACCTGGTCCGAGCCACACAAGTCACCCCATCTTGGATTCCCCTAGGTCTCTAGTTTTCAGAAATGCACAGGTTTGGTAGGTTTCCCTAGGTGCCGGATGAGCTAGAGGCCAAAATCTACAGGTAGGCACTTTGCAAAAAACACCTCTGTTTTCTTTCAAAAATTTGGATGTGTCCACGTTGCGCTTTGGGCGTTCCCTGTCGCGGGCGCTAGGCCTACCCACACAAGTGAGGTATCATTTTTATCAGGAGACTTGGGGGAACGCTGGGTGGAAGGAAATTTGTGGCTCCTCTCAGATTCCAGAACTTTCTGCCACAGAAATGTGAGGAACATGTGTTTTTTTAGCCAAATTTTGAGGTTTGCAAAGGATTCTGGGTAACAGAACCTGGTCCGAGCCACACAAGTCACCCCATCTTGGATTCCCCTAGGTCTCTAGTTTTCAGAAATGCACAGGTTTGGTAGGTTTCCCTAGGTGCCGGATGAGCTAGAGGCCAAAATCTACAGGTAGGCACTTTGCAAAAAACACCTCTGTTTTCTTTCAAAAATTTGGATGTGTCCACGTTGCGCTTTGGGCGTTCCCTGTCGCGGGCGCTAGGCCTACCCACACAAGTGAGGTATCATTTTTATCAGGAGACTTGGGGGAACGCTGGGTGGAAGGAAATTTGTGGCTCCTCTCAGATTCCAGAACTTTCTGCCACAGAAATGTGAGGAACATGTGTTTTTTTAGCCAAATTTTGAGGTTTGCAAAGGATTCTGGGTAACAGAACCTGGTCCGAGCCACACAAGTCACCCCATCATGGATTCCCCTAGGTCTCTACTTTTCAGAAATGCACAGGTTTGGTAGGTTTCCCTAGGTGCTGGCTGAGCTAGAGGCCAAAATCTACAGGTAGGCACTTTGCAAAAAACACCTCTGTTTTCTTTCAAAAATGTGGATGTGTCCACGTTGCGCTTTGGGGCGTTTCCTGTCGCGGGCGCTAGGCCTACCCACACAAGTGAGGTATCATTTTTATCAGGAGACTTGGGGGAACGCTGGGTGTTAGGAAATTTGTGGCTCCTCTCAGATTCCAGAACTTTCTGCCACACAAATGTGAGGAACATGTGTTTTTTTAGCCAAATTTTGAGGTTTGCAAAAGATTCTGGGTAACAGAACCTGGTCCGTGCCACACAAGTCACCCCATCTTGGATTCCCCTAGGTCTCTAGTTTTCAGAAATGCACAGGTTTGGTAGGTTTCCCTAGGTGCCGGCTGAGCGAGAGGCCAAAATCTACAGGTAGGCACTTTGCAAAAAACACCTCTGTTTTCTTTCAAAAATTTGGATGTGTCCACGTTGCACTTTGGGGCGTTTCCTGTCGCGGGCGCTAGGCCTACCCACACAAGTGAGGTATAATTTTTATTGGGAAACTTGGGGGAACGCTGGGTGGAAGGAAATTTGTGGCTCCTCTCAGATTCCAGAACTTTCTGCCACAGAAATGTGAGGAACATGTGTTTTTTTAGCCAAATTTTGAGGTTTGCAAAGGATTCTGGGTAACAGAACCTGGTCCGAGCCACACAAGTCACCCCATCTTGGATTCCCCTAGGTCTCTAGTTTTCAGAAATGCACAGGTTTGGTAGGTTTCCCTAGGTGCCGGATGAGCTAGAGGCCAAAATCTACAGGTAGGCACTTTGCAAAAAACACCTCTGTTATCTTTCAAAAATTTGGATGTGTCCACATTGCGCTTTGGGCGTTCCCTGTCGCGGGCGCTAGGCCTACCCACACAAGTGAGGTATCATTTTTATCAGGAGACTTGGGGGAACGCTGGGTGGAAGGAAATTTGTGGCTCCTCTCAGATTCCAGAACTTTCTGCCACAGAAATGTGAGGAACATGTGTTTTTTTAGCCAAATTTTGAGGTTTGCAAAGGATTCTGGGTAACAGAACCTGGTCCGAGCCACACAAGTCACCCCATCTTGGATTCCCCTAGGTCTCTAGTTTTCAGAAATGCACAGGTTTGGTAGGTTTCCCTAGGTGCCGGATGAGCTAGAGGCCAAAATCTACAGGTAGGCACTTTGCAAAAAACACCTCTGTTTTCTTTCAAAAATTTGGATGTGTCCACGTTGCGCTTTGGGCGTTCCCTGTCGCGGGCGCTAGGCCTACCCACACAAGTGAGGTATCATTTTTATCAGGAGACTTGGGGGAACGCTGGGTGGAAGGAAATTTGTGGCTCCTCTCAGATTCCAGAACTTTCTGCCACAGAAATGTGAGGAACATGTGTTTTTTTAGCCAAATTTTGAGGTTTGCAAAGGATTCTGGGTAACAGAACCTGGTCCGAGCCACACAAGTCACCCCATCATGGATTCCCCTAGGTCTCTACTTTTCAGAAATGCACAGGTTTGGTAGGTTTCCCTAGGTGCCGGCTGAGCTAGAGGCCAAAATCTACAGGTAGGCACTTTGCAAAAAACACCTCTGTTTTCTTTCAAAAATTTGGATGTGTCCACGTTGCGCTTTGGGGCGTTTCCTGTCGCGGGCGCTAGGCCTACCCACACAAGTGAGGTATCATTTTTATCAGGAGACTTGGGGGAACGCTGGGTGTTAGGAAATTTGTGGCTCCTCTCAGATTCCAGAACTTTCTGCCACAGAAATGTGAGGAACATGTGTTTTTTTAGCCAAATTTTGAGGTTTGCCAAAGATTCTGGGTAACAGAACCTGGTCCGTGCCACACAAGTCACCCCATCTTGGATTCCCCTAGGTCTCTAGTTTTCAGAAATGCACAGGTTTGGTAGGTTTCCCTAGGTGCCGGCTGAGCGAGAGGCCAAAATCTACAGGTAGGCACTTTGCAAAAAACACCTCTGTTTTCTTTCAAAAATTTGGATGTGTCCACGTTGCACTTTGGGGCGTTTCCTGTCGCGGGCGCTAGGCCTACCCACACAAGTGAGGTATAATTTTTATTGGGAAACTTGGGGGAACGCTGGGTGGAAGGAAATTTGTGGCTCCTCTCAGATTCCAGAACTTTCTGCCACAGAAATGTGAGGAACATGTGTTTTTTTAGCCAAATTTTGAGGTTTGCAAAGGATTCTGGGTAACAGAACCTGGTCCGAGCCACACAAGTCACCCCATCTTGGATTCCCCTAGGTCTCTAGTTTTCAGAAATGCACAGGTTTGGTAGGTTTCCCTAGGTGCCGGATGAGCTAGAGGCCAAAATCTACAGGTAGGCACTTTGCAAAAAACACCTCTGTTTTCTTTCAAAAATGTGGATGTGTCCACGTTGCGCTTTGGGCGTTCCCTGTCGCGGGCGCTAGGCCTACCCACACAAGTGAGGTATCATTTTTATCAGGAGACTTGGGCGAACGCTGGGTGGAAGGAAATTTGTGGCTCCTCTCAGATTCCAGAACTTTCTGCCACAGAAATGTGAGGAACATGTGTTTTTTTAGCCAAATTTTGAGGTTTGCAAAGGATTCTGGGTAACAGAACCTGGTCCGAGCCACACAAGTCACCCCATCATGGATTCCCCTAGGTCACTACTTTTCAGAAATGCACAGGTTTGGAGGTTTCCCTAGGTGCCGGCTGAGCTAGAGGCCAAAATCTACAGGTAGGCACTTTGCAAAAAACACCTCTGTTTTCTTTCAAAAATGTGGATGTGTCCACGTTGCGCTTTGGGGCGTTTCCTGTCGCGGGCGCTAGGCCTACCCACACAAGTGAGGTATCATTTTTATCGGGAGACTTGGGGGAATGCTGGGTGGAAGGAAATTTGTGGCTCCTCTCAGATTCCAGAACTTTCTGCCACAGAAATGTGAGGAACATGTGTTTTTTTAGCCAAATTTTGAGGTTTGCAAAGGATTCTGGGTAACAGAACCTGGTCCGAGCCACACAAGTCACCCCATCTTGGATTCCCCTAGGTCTCTAGTTTTCAGAAATGCACAGGTTTGGTAGGTTTCCCTAGATGCCGGATGAGCTAGAGGCCAAAATCTACAGGTAGGCACTTTGCAAAAAACACCTCTGTTTTCTTTCAAAAATTTGGATGTGTCCACGTTGCGCTTTGGGCGTTCCCTGTCGCGGGCGCTAGGCCTACCCACACAAGTGAGGTATCATTTTTATCAGGAGACTTGGGGGAACGCTGGGTGGAAGGAAATTTGTGGCTCCTCTCAGATTCCAGAACTTTCTGCCACAGAAATGTGAGGAACATGTGTTTTTTTAGCCAAATTTTGAGGTTTGCAAAGGATTCTGGGTAACAGAACCTGGTCCGAGCCACACAAGTCACCCCATCTTGGATTCTCCTAGGTCTCTAGTTTTCAGAAATGCACAGGTTTGGTAGGTTTCCCTAGGTGCCGGCTGAGCTAGAGGCCAAAACCTACAGGTAGGCACTTTGCAAAAAACACCTCTGTTTTCTTTCAAAAATTTGGATGTGTCCACGTTGCGCTTTGGGGCGTTTCCTGTCGCGGGCGCTAGGCCTACCCACACAAGTGAGGTATCATTTTTATCGGGAGACTTGGGGGAATGCTGGGTGGAAGGAAATTTGTGGCTCCTCTCAGATTCCAGAACTTTCTGCCACAGAAATGTGAGGAACATGTGTTTTTTTAGCCAAATTTTGAGGTTTGCAAAGGATTCTGGGTAACAGAACCTGGTCCGAGCCACACAAGTCACCCCATCTTGGATTCTCCTAGGTCTCTAGTTTTCAGAAATGCACAGGTTTGGTAGGTTTCCCTAGGTGCCGGCTGAGCCAGAGGCCAAAATCTACAGGTAGGAACTTTGCAAAAAACACCTCTGTTTTCTTTCAAAAATTTGGATGTGTCCACGTTGCGCTTTGGGGCGTTTCCTGTCGCGGGCGCTAGGCCTACCCACACAAGTGAGGTATCATTTTTATCGGGAGACTTGGGGGAATACTGGGTGGAAGGAAATTTGTGGCTCCTCTCAGATTCCAGAACTTTCTGCCACAGAAATGTGAGGAACATGTGTTTTTTTAGCCAAATTTTGAGGTTTGCAAAGGATTCTGGGTAACAGAACCTGGTCCGAGCCACACAAGTCACCCCATCTTGGATTCTCCTAGGTCTCTAGTTTTCAGAAATGCACAGGTTTGGTAGGTTTCCCTAGGTGCCGGCTGAGCCAGAGGCCAAAATCTACAGGTAGGCACTTTGCAAAAAACACCTCTGTTTTCTTTCAAAAATGTGGATGTGTCCACGTTGCGCTTTGGGGCGTTTCCTGTCGCGGGCGCTAGGCCTACCCACACAAGTGAGGTATCATTTTTATTGGGAAACTTGGGGGAACGCTGGGTGGAAGGAAATTTGTGGCTCCTCTCAGATTCCAGAACTTTCTGCCACAGAAATGTGAGGAACATGTGTTTTTTTAGCCAAATTTTGAGGTTTGCAAAGGATTCTGGGTAACAGAACCTGGTCCGAGCCACACAAGTCACCCCATCTTGGATTCCCCTAGGTCTCTAGTTTTCAGAAATGCACAGGTTTGGTAGGTTTCCCTAGGTGCCGGATGAGCTAGAGGCCAAAATCTACAGGTAGGCACTTTGCAAAAAACACCTCTGTTTTCTTTCAAAAATTTGGATGTGTCCACGTTGCGCTTTGGGCATTCCCTGTCGCGGGCGCTAGGCCTACCCACACAAGTGAGGTATCATTTTTATCAGGAGACTTGGGGGAACGCTGGGTGGAAGGAAATTTGTGGCTCCTCTCAGATCCCAGAACTTTCTGCCACAGAAATGTGAGGAACATGTGTTTTTTTAGCCAAATTTTGAGGTTTGCAAAGGATTCTGGGTAACAGAACCTGGTCCGAGCCACACAAGTCACCCCATCTTGGATTCCCCTAGGTCTCTAGTTTTCAGAAATGCACAGGTTTGGTAGGTTTCCCTAGGTGCCGGATGAGCTAGAGGCCAAAATCTACAGGTAGGCACTTTGCAAAAAACACCTCTGTTTTCTTTCAAAAATTTGGATGTGTCCACGTTGCGCTTTGGGCGTTCCCTGTCGCGGGCGCTAGGCCTACCCACACAAGTGAGGTATCATTTTTATCAGGAGACTTGGGGGAACGCTGGGTGGAAGGAAATTTGTGGCTCCTCTCAGATTCCAGAACTTTCTGCCACAGAAATGTGAGGAACATGTGTTTTTTTAGCCAAATTTTGAGGTTTGCAAAGGATTCTGGGTAACAGAACCTGGTCCGAGCCACACAAGTCACCCCATCATGGATTCCCCTAGGTCACTACTTTTCAGAAATGCACAGGTTTGGTAGGTTTCCCTAGGTGCCGGCTGAGCTAGAGGCCAAAATCTACAGGTAGGCACTTTGCAAAAAACACCTCTGTTTTCTTTAAAAAATGTGGATGTGTCCACGTTGCGCTTTGGGGCGTTTCCTGTCGCGGGCGCTAGGCCTACCCACACAAGTGAGGTATCATTTTTATCGGGAGACTTGGGGGAATGCTGGGTGGAAGGAAATTTGTGGCTCCTCTCAGATTCCAGAACTTTCTGCCACAGAAATGTGAGGAACATGTGTTTTTTTAGCCAAATTTTGAGGTTTGCAAAGGATTCTGGGTAACAGAACCTGGTCCGAGCCACACAAGTCACCCCATCTTGGATTCCCCTAGGTCTCTAGTTTTCAGAAATGCACAGGTTTGGTAGGTTTCCCTAGGTGCCGGATGAGCTAGAGGCCAAAATCTACAGGTAGGCACTTTGCAAAAAACACCTCTGTTTTCTTTCAAAAATTTGGATGTGTCCACGTTGCGCTTTGGGCGTTCCCTGTCGCGGGCGCTAGGCCTACCCACACAAGTGAGGTATCATTTTTATCAGGAGACTTGGGGGAACGCTGGGTGGAAGGAAATTTGTGGCTCCTCTCAGATTCCAGAACTTTCTGCCACAGAAATGTGAGGAACATGTGTTTTTTTTGCCAAATTTTGAGGTTTGCAAAGGATTCTGGGTAACAGAACCTGGTCCGAGCCACACAAGTCACCCCATCTTGGATTCCCCTAGGTCTCTAGTTTTCAGAAATGCACAGGTTTGGTAGGTTTCCCTAGGTGCCGGATGAGCTAGAGGCCAAAATCTACAGGTAGGCACTTTGCAAAAAACACCTCTGTTTTCTTTCAAAAATTTGGATGTGTCCACGTTGCGCTTTGGGCGTTCCCTGTCGCGGGCGCTAGGCCTACCCACACAAGTGAGGTATCATTTTTATCAGGAGACTTGGGGGAACGCTGGGTGGAAGGAAATTTGTGGCTCCTCTCAGATTCCAGAACTTTCTGCCACAGAAATGTGAGGAACATGTGTTTTTTTAGCCAAATTTTGAGGTTTGCAAAGGATTCTGGGTAACAGAACCTGGTCCGAGCCACACAAGTCACCCCATCATGGATTCCCCTAGGTCTCTACTTTTCAGAAATGCACAGGTTTGGTAGGTTTCCCTAGGTGCCGGCTGAGCTAGAGGCCAAAATCTACAGGTAGGCACTTTGCAAAAAACACCTCTGTTTTCTTTCAAAAATGTGGATGTGTCCACGTTGCGCTTTGGGGCGTTTCCTGTCGCGGGCGCTAGGCCTACCCACACAAGTGAGGTATCATTTTTATCAGGAGACTTGGGGGAACGCTGGGTGTTAGGAAATTTGTGGCTCCTCTCAGATTCCAGAACTTTCTGCCACAGAAATGTGAGGAACATGTGTTTTTTTAGCCAAATTTTGAGGTTTGCAAAAGATTCTGGGTAACAGAACCTGGTCCGTGCCACACAAGTCACCCCATCTTGGATTCCCCTAGGTCTCTAGTTTTCAGAAATGCACAGGTTTGGTAGGTTTCCCTAGGTGCCGGCTGAGCGAGAGGCCAAAATCTACAGGTAGGCACTTTGCAAAAAACACCTCTGTTTTCTTTCAAAAATTTGGATGTGTCCACGTTGCACTTTGGGGCGTTTCCTGTCGCGGGCGCTAGGCCTACCCACACAAGTGAGGTATAATTTTTATTGGGAAACTTGGGGGAACGCTGGGTGGAAGGAAATTTGTGGCTCCTCTCAGATTCCAGAACTTTCTGCCACAGAAATGTGAGGAACATGTGTTTTTTTAGCCAAATTTTGAGGTTTGCAAAGGATTCTGGGTAACAGAACCTGGTCCGAGCCACACAAGTCACCCCATCTTGGATTCCCCTAGGTCTCTAGTTTTCAGAAATGCACAGGTTTGGTAGGTTTCCCTAGGTGCCGGATGAGCTAGAGGCCAAAATCTACAGGTAGGCACTTTGCAAAAAACACCTCTGTTTTCTTTCAAAAATTTGGATGTGTCCACGTTGCGCTTTGGGCGTTCCCTGTCGCGGGCGCTAGGCCTACCCACACAAGTGAGGTATCATTTTTATCAGGAGACTTGGGGGAACGCTGGGTGGAAGGAAATTTGTGGCTCCTCTCAGATTCCAGAACTTTCTGCCACAGAAATGTGAGGAACATGTGTTTTTTTAGCCAAATTTTGAGGTTTGCAAAGGATTCTGGGTAACAGAACCTGGTCCGAGCCACACAAGTCACCCCATCTTGGATTCCCCTAGGTCTCTAGTTTTCAGAAATGCACAGGTTTGGTAGGTTTCCCTAGGTGCCGGCTGAGCTAGAGGCCAAAATCTACAGGTAGGCACTTTGCAAAAAACACCTCTGTTTTCTTTCAAAAATGTGGATGTGTCCACGTTGCGCTTTGGGGCGTTTCCTGTCGCGGGCGCTAGGCCTACCCACACAAGTGAGGTATCATTTTTATCGGGAGACTTGGGGGAATGCTGGGTGGAAGGAAATTTGTGGCTCCTCTCAGATTCCAGAACTTTCTGCCACAGAAATGTGAGGAACATGTGTTTTTTTAGCCAAATTTTGAGGTTTGCAAAGGATTCTGGGTAACAGAACCTGGTCCGAGCCACACAAGTCACCCCATCTTGGATTCTCCTACGTCTCTAGTTTTCAGAAATGCACAGGTTTGGTAGGTTTCCCTAGGTGCCGGTTGAGCTAGAGGCCAAAATCTACAGGTAGGCACTTTGCAAAAAACACCTCTGTTTTCTTTCAAAAATTTGGATGTGTCCACGTTGAACTTTGGGGCGTTTCCTGTCGCGGGCGCTAGGCATACCCACACAAGTGAGGTATCATTTTTATTGGGAAACTTGGGGGAACGCTGGGTGGAAGGAAATTTGTGGCTCCTCTCAGATTCCAGAACTTTCTGCCACAGAAATGTGAGGAACATGTGTTTTTTTAGCCAAATTTTGAGGTTGCAAAGGATTCTGGGTAACAGAACCTGGTCCGAGCCACACAAGTCACCCCATCTTGGATTCCCCTAGGTCTCTAGTTTTCAGAAATGCACAGGTTTGGTAGGTTTCCCTAGGTGCCGGATGAGCTAGAGGCCAAAATCTACAGGTAGGCACTTTGCAAAAAACACCTCTGTTTTCTTTCAAAAATTTGGATGTGTCCACGTTGCGCTTTGGGCGTTCCCTGTCGCGGGCGCTAGGCCTACCCACACAAGTGAGGTATCATTTTTATCAGGAGACTTGGGGGAACGCTGGGTGGAAGGAAATTTGTGGCTCCTCTCAGATTCCAGAACTTTCTGCCACAGAAATGTGAGGAACATGTGTTTTTTTTAGCCAAATTGTGAGGTTTGCAAAGGATTCTGGGTAACAGAACCTGGTCCGAGCCACACAAGTCACCCCATCTTGGATTCCCCTAGGTCTCTACTTTTCAGAAATGCACAGGTTTGGTAGGTTCCCTAGGTGCCGGCTGAGCTAGAAGCCAAAATCTACAGGTAGGCACTTTGCAAAAAACACCTGTTTTCTTTCAAAAATTTGGATGTGTCCACGTTGCGCTTTGGGGCGTTTGCTGTCGCGGGCGCTAGGCCTACCCACACAAGTGAGGTATCATTTTTATCGGGAGACTTGGGGGAACGCTGGGTGGAAGGAAATTTGTGGCTCCTCTCAGATTCCAGAACTTTCTGCCACAGAAATGTGAGGAACATGTGTTTTTTTAGCCAAATTTTGAGGTTTGCAAAGGATTCTGGGTAACAGAACCTGGTCCGTGCCACACAAGTCACCCCATCTTGGATTCCCCTAGGTCTCTAGTTTTCAGAAATGCACAGGTTTGGTAGGTTTCCCTAGGTGCCGGCTGAGCTAGAGGCCAAAATCTACATGTAGGCACTTTGCAAAAAACACCTCTGTTTTCTTTCCAAAATTTGGATGTGTCCACGTTGCACTTTGGGGCGTTTCCTGTCGTGGGCGCTAGGCCTACACACACAAGTGAGGTATAATTTTTATTGGGAGACTTGGGGGAACGCTGGGTGGAAGGAAATTTGTGGCTCCTCTCAGATTCCAGAACTTTCTGCCACAGAAATGTGAGGAACATGTGTTTTTTTAGCCAAATTTTGAGGTTTGCAAAGGATTCTGGGTAACAGAACCTGGTCCGAGCCACACAAGTCACCCCATCTTGGATTCCCCTAGGTCTCTAATTTTCAGAAATGCACAGGTTTGGTAGGTTTCCCTAGGTGCCGGATGAGCTACAGGCCAAAATCTACAGGTAGGCACTTTGCAAAAAACACCTCTGTTTTCTTTCAAAAATGTGGATGTGTCCACGTTGCGCTTTGGGGCGTTTCCTGTCGCGGGCGCTAGGCCTACCCACACAAGTGAGGTATCATTTTTATCAGGAGACTTGGGGGAACGCTGGGTGGAAGGAAATTTGAGGCTCCTCTCAGATTCCAGAACTTTCTGCCACAGAAATGTGAGGAACATGTGTTTTTTAGCCAAATTGTGAGGTTTGCAAAGGATTCTGGGTAACAGAACCTGGTCCGAGCCACACAAGTCACCCCATCTTGGATTCCCCTAGGTCTCTACTTTTTAGAAATGCACAGGTTTGGTAGGTTCCCTAGGTGCCGGCTGAGCTAGAGGCCAAAATCTACAGGTAGGCACTTTGCAAAAAACACCTCTGTTTTCTTTCAAAAATTTGGATGTGTCCACGTTGCACTTTGGGGCGTTCCCTGTCGCGGGCGCTAGGCCTACCCACACAAGTGAGGTATCATTTTTATTGGGAAACTTGGGGGAACGCTGGGTGGAAGGAAATTTGTGGCTCCTCTCAGATTCCAGAACTTTCTGCCACAGAAATGTGAGGAACATGTGTTTTTTTAGCCAAATTTTGAGGTTGCAAAGGATTCTGGGTAACAGAACCTGGTCCGAGCCACACAAGTCACCCCATCTTGGATTCCCCTAGGTCTCTAGTTTTCAGAAATGCACAGGTTTGGTAGGTTTCCCTAGGTGCCGGATGAGCTAGAGGCCAAAATCTACAGGTAGGCACTTTGCAAAAAACACCTCTGTTTTCTTTCAAAAATTTGGATGTGTCCACGTTGCGCTTTGGGCGTTCCCTGTCGCGGGCGCTAGGCCTACCCACACAAGTGAGGTATCATTTTTATCAGGAGACTTGGGGGAACGCTGGGTGGAAGGAAATTTGTGGCTCCTCTCAGATTCCAGAACTTTCTGCCACAGAAATGTGAGGAACATGTGTTTTTTTAGCCAAATTGTGAGGTTTGCAAAGGATTCTGGGTAACAGAACCTGGTCCGAGCCACACAAGTCACCCCATCTTGGATTCCCCTAGGTCTCTACTTTTCAGAAATGCACAGGTTTGGTAGGTTCCCTAGGTGCCGGCTGAGCTAGAGGCCAAAATTTACAGGTAGGCACTTTGGAAAAAACACCTCTGTTTTCTTTCAAAAATTTGGATGTGTCCACGTTGCACTTTGGGGCGTTTCCTGTCGCGGGCGCTAGGCCTACCCACACAAGTGAGGTATAATTTTTATTGGGAGACTTGGGGGAACGCTGGGTGGAAGGAAATTTGTGGCTCCTCTCAGATTCCAGAACTTTCTGCCACAGAAATGTGAGGAACATGTGTTTTTTTAGCCAAATTTTGAGGTTTGCAAAGGATTCTGGGTAACAGAACCTGGTCCGAGCCTCACAAGTCACCCCATCTTGGATTCCCCTAGGTCTCTAATTTTCAGAAATGCACAGGTTTGGTAGGTTTCCCTAGGTGCCGGATGAGCTACAGGCCAAAATCTACAGGTAGGCACTTTGCAAAAAACACCTCTGTTTTCTTTCAAAAATTTGGATGTGTCCACGTTGCGCTTTGGGGCGTTTCCTGTCGCGGGCGCTAGGCCTACCACACAAGTGAGGTATCATTTTTATCGGGAGACTTGGGGGAACGCTGGGTGGAAGGAAATTTGTGGCTCCTCTCAGATTCCAGAACTTTCTACCACAGAAATGTGAGGAACATGTGTTTTTTAGCCAAATTTTGAGGTTTGCAAAGGATTCTGGGTAACAGAACCTGGTCCGAGCCACACAAGTCACCCCATCATGGATTCCCCTAGGTCTCTAGTTTTCAGAAATGCACAGGTTTGGTAGGTTTCCCTAGGTGCCGGATGAGCTAGAGGCCAAAATCTACAGGTAGGCACTTTGCAAAAAACACCTCTGTTTTCTTTACAAAATTTGGATGTGTCCACGTTGCGCTTCGGGGCGTTTCCTGTCACGGGCACTAGGCCTACCCTCACAAGTGAGGTATCATTTTTATCAGGAGACGTGGGGGAACGCTGGGTGGAAGGAAATTTGTGGCTCCTCTCAGATTCCAGAACTTTCTGCCACAGAAATGTTAGGAACATGTGTTTTTTTAGCCAAATTTTGAGGTTTGCAAAGGATTCTGGGTAACAGAACCTGGTCCGAGCCACACAAGTCACCCCATCTTGGATTCCCCTAGGTCTCTAGTTTTCAGAAATGCACAGGTTTGGTAGGTTTCCCTAGGTGCCGGCTGAGCCAGAGGCCAAAATCTACAGGTAGGCACTTTGCAAAAAACACCTCTGTTCTCTTTCAAAAATGTGGATGTGTCCACGTTGCACTTTGGGGCGTTTCCTGTCGCGGGCGCTAGGCCTACCCACACAAGTGAGGTATCATTTTTATTGGGAAACTTGGGGGAACGCTGGGTGGAAGGAAATTTGTGGCTCCTCTCAGATTCCAGAACTTTCTGCCACAGAAATGTGAGGAACATGTGTTTTTTTAGCCAAATTTTGAGGTTTGCAAAGGATTCTGGGTAACAGAACCTGGTCCGAGCCACACAAGTCACCCCATCTTGGATTCCCCTAGGTCTCTACTTTTCAGAAATGCACAGGTTTGGTAGGTTTCCCTAGGTGCCGGCTGAGCTAGAGGCCAAAATCTACAGGTAAGCACTTTGCAAAAAACACCTCTGTTTTCTTTCAAAAATTTGGATGTGTCCACGTTGCACTTTGGGGCGTTTCCTGTCGCGGGCGCTAGGCCTACCCACACAAGTGAGGTATCATTTTTATCGGGAGACTTGGGGGAACGCTGGGTGGAAGGAAATTTGTGGCTCCTCTCAGATTCCAGAACTTTCTGCTACTGTAATGTGAGGAACATGTGTTTTTTTAGCCAAATTTTGAGGTTTGCAAAGGATTCTGGGTAACAGAACCTGGTCCGTGCCACACAAGTCACCCCATCTTGGATTCCCCTAGGTCTCTAGTTTTCAGAAATGCACAGGTTTGGTAGGTTTCCCTAGGTGCCGGCTGAGCTAGAGGCCAAAATCTACATGTAGGCACTTTGCAAAAAACACCTCTGTTTTCTTTCAAAAATGTGGATGTGTCCACGTTGCACTTTGGGGCGTTTCCTGTCGCGGGCGCTAGGCCTACCCACACAAGTGAGGTATCATTTTTATTGGGAGACTTGGGGGAACGCTGGGTGGAAGGAAATTTGTGGCTCCTCTCAGATTCCAGAACTTTCTGCCACAGAAATGTGAGGAACATGTGTTTTTTTAGCCAAATTTTGAGGTTTGCAAAGGATTCTGGGTAACAGAACCTGGTCCGAGCCACACAAGTCTCCCCATCTTGGATTCCCCTAGGTCTCTAGTTTTCAGAAATGCACAGGTTTGGTAGGTTTCCCTAGGTGCCAGATGAGCTAGAGGCCAAAATCTACAGGTAGGCACTTTGCAAAAAACACCTCTGTTTTCTTTCAAAAATTTGGATGTGTCCACGTTGCGCTTTGGGCGTTCCCTGTCGCGGGCGCTAGGCCTACCCACACAAGTGAGGTATAATTTTTATTGGGAGACTTGGGGGAACGCTGGGTGGAAGGAAATTTGTGGCTCCTCTCAGATTCCAGAACTTTCTGCCACAGAAATTTGAGGAACATGTGTTTTTTTAGCCAAATTTTGAGGTTTGCAAAGGATTCTGGGTAACAGAACCTGGTCCGAGCCACACAAGTCACCCCATCTTGGATTCCCCTAGGTCTCTACTTTTCAGAAATGCACAGGTTTGGTAGGTTTCCCTAGGTGCCGGCTGAGCTAGAGGCCAAAATCTACAGGTAGGCACTTTGCAAAAAACACCTCTGTTTTCTTTCAAAAATTTGGATGTGTCCACGTTGCGCTTTGGGGTGTTTCCTGTCGCGGGCGCTAGGCCTACCCACACAAGTGAGGTATCATTTTTATCGGGAGACTTGGGGGAACGCTGGGTGGAAGGAAATTTGTGGCTCCTCTCAGATTTCAGAACTTTCTGCTACAGAAATGTGAGGAACATGTGTTTTTTTATCCAAATTTTGAGGTTTGCAAAGGATTCTGGGTAACAGAACCTGGTCCGTGCCACACAAGTCACCCCATCTTGGATTCCCTAGGTCTCTAGTTTTCAGAAATGCACAGGTTTGGTAGGTTTCCCTAGGTGCCGGCTGAGCTAGAGGCCAAAATCTACATGTAGGCACTTTGCAAAAAACACCTCTGTTTTCTTTCAAAAATTTGGATGTGTCCACGTTGCACTTTGGGGCGTTTCCTGTCGCGGGCGCTAGGCCTACCCACACAAGTGAGGTATCATTTTTATTGGGAGACTTGGGGGAACGCTGGGTGGAAGGAAATTTGTGGCTCCTCTCAGATTCCAGAACTTTCTGCCACAGAAATGTGAGGAACATGTGTTTTTTTAGCCAAATTTTGAGGTTTGCAAAGGATTCTGCGTAACAGAACCTGGTCCGAGCCACACAAGTCACCCCATCTTGGATTCCCCTAGGTCTCTAGTTTTCAGAAATGCACAGGTTTGGTAGGTTTCCCTAGGTGCCGGATGAGCTAGAGGCCAAAATCTACAGGTAGGCACTTTGCAAAAAACACCTCTGTTTTCTTTAAAAAATTTGGATGTGTCCACGTTGCACTTTGGGGCGTTTCCTGTCACGGGGGCTAGGCCTACCCACACAAGTGAGGTATCATTTTTATTGGGAAACTTGGGGGAGCGCTGAGTGGAAGGAAATTTGTGGCTCCTCTCAGATTCCAGAACTTTCTGCCACAGAAATGTGAGGAACATGTGTTTTTTTAGCCAAATTTTGAGGTTTGCAAAGGATTCTGGGTAACAGAACCTGGTCCGAGCCACACAAGTCACCCCCATCTTGGATTCCCCTAGGTCTCTAGTTTTCAGAAATGCACAGGTTTGGTAGGTTTCCCTAGGTGCCGGATGAGCTAGAGGTCAAAATCTACAGGTAGGCACTTTGCAAAAAACACCTCTGTTTTCTTTAAAAAATTTGGATGTGTCCACGTTGCGCTTTGGGGCGTTTCCTGTCGCGGGCGATAGGCCTACCCACACAAGTGAGGTATCATTTTTATTGGGAGACTTGGGGGAACGCTGGGTGGAAGGAAATTTGTGGCTCCTCTCAGATTCCAGAACTTTCTGCCACAGAAATGTGAGGAACATGTGTTTTTTTAGCCAAATTGTGAGGTTTGCAAAGGATTCTGGGTAACAGAACCTGGTCCGAGCCACACAAGTCACCCCATCTTGGATTCCCCTAGGTCTCTAGTTTTCAGAAATGCACAGGTTTGGTAGGTTTCCCTAGGTGCCGGATGAGCTAGAGGCCAAAATCTACAGGAAGGCACTTTGCTAAAAACACCTCTGTTTTCTTTAAAAAATTTGGATGTGTCCACGTTGCGCTTTGAGGCGTTTCCTGTCGCGGGCGCTAGGCCTACCCACACAAGTGAGGTATCATTTTTATCGGGAGACTTGGGGGAACGCTGGGTGGAAGGAAATTTGTGGCCCCTCTCAGATTCCAGAACTTTCTGCCACAGAAATCTGAGGAACATGTGTTTTTTTAGCCACATTTTGAGGTTTGCAAAGGATTCTGGGTAACAGAACCTGGTCCGTGCCACACAAGTCACCCTATCTTGGATTCCCCTAGGTCTCTAGTTTTCAGAAATGCACAGGTTTGGTAGGTTTCCTTAGGTGCCGGCTGAGCTAGAGGCCAAAATCTACATGTAGGCACCTTGCAAAAAACACCTCTGTTTTCTTTCAAAAATGTGGATGTGTCCACGTTGCACTTTGGGGCGTTTCCTGTCGCGGGCGCTAGGCCTACCCACACAAGTGAGGTATCATTTTTATTGGGAGACTTGGGGGAACGCTGGGTGGAAGGAAATTTGTGGCTCCTCTCAGATTCCAGAACTTTCTGCCACAGAAATGTTAGGAACATGTGTTTTTTTAGCCAAATTTTGAGGTTTGCAAAGGATTCTGGGTAACCGAACCTGGTCCGAGCCACACAAGTCACCCCATCTTGGATTCCCCTAGGTCTCTAGTTTTCAGAAATGCACAGGTTTGGTAGGTTTCCCTATGTGCCGGATGAGCTAGAGGCCAAAATCTACAGGTAGGCACTTTGCAAAAAACACCTCTGTTTTCTTTAAAAAATTTGGATGTGTCCACGTTGCGCTTTGGGGCGTTTCCTGTTGCGGGCGCTAGGCCTACCCACACAAGTGAGGTATCATTTTTATCGTGAGACTTGGGGGAACGCTGGGTGGAAGGAAATTTGCGGCTCCTCTCAGATTCCAGAACTTTCTACCACAGAAATGTGAGGAACATGTGTTTTTTAGCCAAATTTTGAGGTTTGCAAAGGATTCTGGGTAACAGAACCTGGTCCGAGCCACACAAGTCACCCCATCTTGGATTCACCTAGGTCTCTAGTTTTCAGAAATGCACAGGTTTGGTAGGTTTCCCTAGGTGCCGGCTGAGCTAGAGGCCAAAATCTACAGGTAGGCACTTTGCAAAAAACACCTCTGTTTTCTTTAAAAAATTTGGATGTGTCCACGTTGCGCTTTGGGAGTTTCCTGTCGCGGGCGCTAGGCCTACCCACACAAGTGAGGTATCATTTTTATCAGGAGACTTGGGGGAACGCTGGGTGGAAGGAAATTGTGTGGCTCCTCTCAGATTCCTGAACTTTCTGCCACAGAAATGTGAGGAACATGTGTTTTTTTAGCCAAATTTTGAGGTTTGCAAAGGATTCTGGGTAACAGAACCTGGTCCGAGCCACACAAGTCACCCCATCTTGGATTCCCCTAGGTCTCTAGTTTTCAGAAATGCACAGGTTTGGTAGGTTTCCCTAGGTGCCGGATGAGCTAGAGGCCAAAATCTACAGGAAGGCACTTTGCTAAAAACACCTCTGTTTTCTTTAAAAAATGTGGATGTGTCCACGTTGCGCTTTGAGGCGTTTCCTGTCGCGGGCGCTAGGCCTACCCACACAAGTGAGGTATCATTTTTATCGGGAGACTTGGGGGAACGCTGGGTGGAAGGAAATTTGTGGCTCCTCTCAGATTCCAGAACTTTCTGCCACAGAAATGTGAGGAACATGTGTTTTTTTAGCCAAATTTTGAGGTTTGCAAAGGATTCTGGGTAACAGAACCTGGTCCGAGCCACACAAGTCACCCCATCTTGGATTCCCCTAGGTCTCTAGTTTTCAGAAATGCACAGGTTTGGTAGGTTTCCCTAGGTGCCGGATGAGCTAGAGGCCAAAATCTACAGGAAGGCACTTTGCTAAAAACACCTCTGTTTTCTTTAAAAAATTTGGATGTGTCCACGTTGCGCTTTGAGGCGTTTCCTGTCGCGGGCGCTAGGCCTACCCACACAAGTGAGGTATCATTTTTATTGGGTGACTTGGGGGAACGCTGGGTGGAAAGAAGTTTGTGGCTCCTCTCAGATTCCAGAACATTCTGCCACAGAAATGTGAGGAAAATGCGTTTTGTTAGCCAAATTTTGAGGTTTGCAAAGGATTCTGGGTAACAGAACCTGGTCAGAGCCACACAAGTCACCCCATCTTGGATTCCCCTAGGTCTCTAGTTTTCAGAAATGCACACGTTTGGTAGGTATCCCAAGGTGCCGGCTGAGCTAGAGGCCAAAATCTACAGGTAGGCACTTTGCAAAAAACACCTCTGTTTTCTTCAAAAATGTAAATGTGTGCACGTTGCGTTTTGGGGCGTTGCCTGTCGCGGGCGCTGGGCCTACCCACACAAGTGAGGTATCATTTTTATCGGGAGACTTGGGGGAACACTGGGTGGAAGGAAATCTGTGGCTCCTCTTAGATTCCAGAACTTTCTGCCACAGAAATGTGAGGAACATGTGTTTTTTTAGCCAAATTTTGAGGTTTGCAAATGATTCTGGGTAACAGAACCTGGACCGAGCCACACAAGTCACCCCATCTTGGATTCCCCTAGGTCTCTAGTTTTCAGAAATGCACAGGTTTGCTAGGTTTCCCTAGGTGCCGGATGAGCTAGAGGCCAAAATCTACAGGTAGGCACTTTGGAAAAAACACCTCTGTTTTCTTTCAAAAATTTGGATGTGTCCACGTTGCGCTTTGGGGTGTTTCCTGTCGCGGGCGCTAGGCCTACCCTCACAAGTGAGGTATCATTTTTATCGGGAGACTTGGGGGGAACGCTGGGTGGAAGGAAATTTGTGGCTCCTCTCAGATTCCAGAACTTTCTGCCACAGAAATGTGAGGAACATGTGTTTTTTTAGCCAAATTTTGAGGTTTCCAAAGGATTCTGGGTAACAGAACCTGGTCCGAGCCACACAAGTCACCCCATCTTGGATTCCCTAGGTCTCTAGTTTTCAGAAATGCACAGGTTTGGTAGGTTTCCCTAGGTGCCGGCTGAGCTAGAGGCCAAAATCTACAGGTAGGCACTTTGCAAAAAACACCTCTGTTTTCTTTCAAAAATTTGGATGTGTCCACGTTGCGCTTTGGGGCGCTTCCTGTCGCGGGCGCTAGGCCTACCCACACAAGTGAGGTATCATTTTTATCGGGAGACTTGGGGGAACGCTGGGTGGAAGGAAATTTGTGGCTCCTCTCAGATTCCAGAACTTTCTGCCACAGAAATGTGAGGAACATGTGTTTTTTTAGCCAAATTTTGAGGTTTGCAAAAGATTCTGGGTAACAGAACCTGGTCCGTGCCACACAAGTCACCCCATCTTGGATTCCCCTAGGTCTCTAGTTTTCAGAAATGCACAGGTTTGGTAGGTTTCCCTAGGTGCCGGATGAGCCAGAGGCCAAAATCTACAGGTAGGCACTTTGCAAAAAACACCTCTGTTTTCTTTCAAAAATTTGGATGTGTCCACGTTGCACTTTGGGGCGTTTCCTGTCGCGGGCGCTAGGCCTACCCACACAAGTGAGGTATCATTTTTATTGGGAAACTTGGGGGAACGCTGGGTGGAAGGAAATTTGTGGCTCCTCTCAGATTCCAGAACTTTCTGCCACAGAAATGTGAGGAACATGTGTTTTTTTAGCCAAATTTTGAGGTTTGCAAAGGATTCTGGGTAACAGAACCTGGTCCGAGCCACACAAGTCACACCATCTTGGATTCCCCTAGGTCTCTAGTTTTCAGAAATGCACAGGTTTGGTAGGTTTCCCTAGGTGCCGGATGAGCTAGAGGCCAAAATCTACAGGTAGGCACTTTGCAAAAAACACCTCTGTTTTCTTTCAAAAATTTGGATGTGTCCACGTTGCGCTTTGGGCGTTCCCTGTCGCGGGCGCTAGGCCTACCCACACAAGTGAGGTATCATTTTTATCAGGAGACTTGGGGGAACGCTTGGTGGAAGGAAATTTGTGGCTCCTCTCAGATTCCAGAACTTTCTGCCACAGAAATGTGAGGAACATGTGTTTTTTTTAGCCAAATTTTGAGGTTTGCAAAGGATTCTGGGTAACAGAACCTGGTCCGAGCCACACAAGTCACCCCATCATGGATTCCCCTAGGTCACTACTTTTCAGAAATGCACAGGTTTGGTAGGTTTCCCTAGGTGCCGGCTGAGCTAGAGGCCAAAATCTACAGGTAGGCACTTTGCAAAAAACACCTCTGTTTTCTTTCAAAAATGTGGATGTGTCCACGTTGCGCTTTGGGGCGTTTCCTGTCGCGGGCGCTAGGCCTACCCACACAAGTGAGGTATCATTTTTATCGGGAGACTTGGGGGAATGCTGGGTGGAAGGAAATTTGCGGCTCCTCTCAGATTCCAGAACTTTCTACCACAGAAATGTGAGGAACATGTGTTTTTTAGCCAAATTTTGAGGTTTGCAAAGGATTCTGGGTAACAGAACCTGGTCCGAGCCACACAAGTCACCCCATCTTGGATTCACCTAGGTCTCTAGTTTTCAGAAATGCACAGGTTTGGTAGGTTTCCCTAGGTGCCGGCTGAGCTAGAGGCCAAAATCTACAGGTAGGCACTTTGCAAAAAACACCTCTGTTTTCTTTAAAAAATTTGGATGTGTCCACGTTGCGCTTTGGGAGTTTCCTGTCGCGGGCGCTAGGCCTACCCACACAAGTGAGGTATCATTTTTATCAGGAGACTTGGGGGAACGCTGGGTGGAAGGAAATTGTGTGGCTCCTCTCAGATTCCTGAACTTTCTGCCACAGAAATGTGAGGAACATGTGTTTTTTTAGCCAAATTTTGAGGTTTGCAAAGGATTCTGGGTAACAGAACCTGGTCCGAGCCACACAAGTCACCCCATCTTGGATTCCCCTAGGTCTCTAGTTTTCAGAAATGCTCAGGTTTGGTAGGTTTCCCTAGGTGCCGGATGAGCTAGAGGCCAAAATCTACAGGAAGGCACTTTGCTAAAAACACCTCTGTTTTCTTTAAAAAATGTGGATGTGTCCACGTTGCGCTTTGAGGCGTTTCCTGTCGCGGGCGCTAGGCCTACCCACACAAGTGAGGTATCATTTTTATCGGGAGACTTGGGGGAACGCTGGGTGGAAGGAAATTTGTGGCTCCTCTCAGATTCCAGAACTTTCTGCCACAGAAATGTGAGGAACATGTGTTTTTTTAGCCAAATTTTGAGGTTTGCAAAGGATTCTGGGTAACAGAACCTGGTCCGAGCCACACAAGTCACCCCATCTTGGATTCCCCTAGGTCTCTAGTTTTCAGAAATGCACAGGTTTGGTAGGTTTCCCTAGGTGCCGGATGAGCTAGAGGCCAAAATCTACAGGAAGGCACTTTGCTAAAAACACCTCTGTTTTCTTTAAAAAATTTGGATGTGTCCACGTTGCGCTTTGAGGCGTTTCCTGTCGCGGGCGCTAGGCCTACCCACACAAGTGAGGTATCATTTTTATTGGGTGACTTGGGGGAACGCTGGGTGGAAAGAAGTTTGTGGCTCCTCTCAGATTCCAGAACATTCTGCCACAGAAATGTGAGGAAAATGCGTTTTGTTAGCCAAATTTTGAGGTTTGCAAAGGATTCTGGGTAACAGAACCTGGTCAGAGCCACACAAGTCACCCCATCTTGGATTTCCCCTAGGTCTCTAGTTTTCAGAAATGCACACGTTTGGTAGGTATCCCAAGGTGCCGGCTGAGCTAGAGGCCAAAATCTACAGGTAGGCACTTTGCAAAAAACACCTCTGTTTTCCTTCAAAAATTTAAATGTGTGCACGTTGCGTTTTGGGGCGTTGCCTGTCGCGGGCGCTGGGCCTACCCACACAAGTGAGGTATCATTTTTTATCGGGAGACTTGGGGGAACACTGGGTGGAAGGAAATCTGTGGCTCCTCTTAGATTCCAGAACTTTCTGCCACAGAAATGTGAGGAACATGTGTTTTTTTAGCCAAATTTTGAGGTTTGCAAATGATTCTGGGTAACAGAACCTGGTCCGAGCCACACAAGTCACCCCATCTTGGATTCCCCTAGGTCTCTAGTTTTCAGAAATGCACAGGTTTGGTAGGTTTCCCTAGGTGCCGGATGAGCTAGAGGCCATAATCTACAGGTAGGCACTTTGGAAAAAACACCTCTGTTTTCTTTCAAAAATTTGGATGTGTCCACGTTGCGCTTTGGGGTGTTTCCTGTCGCGGGCGCTAGGCCTACCCTCACAAGTGAGGTATCATTTTTATCGGGAGACTTGGGGGAACGCTGGGTGGAAGGAAATTTGTGGCTCCTCTCAGATTCCAGAACTTTCTGCCACAGAAATGTGAGGAACATGTGTTTTTTTAGCCAAATTTTGAGGTTTGCAAAGGATTTTGGGTAACAGAACCTGGTCCGAGCCACACAAGTCACCCCATCTTGGATTCCCCTAGGTCTCTAGTTTTCAGAAATGCACAGGTTTGGTAGGTTTCCCTAGGTGCCGGCTGAGCTAGAGGCCAAAATCTACAGGTAGGCACTTTGCAAAAAACACCTCTGTTTTCTTTCAAAAATTTGGATGTGTCCACGTTGCGCTTTGGGGCGCTTCCTGTCGCGGGCGCTAGGCCTACCCACACAAGTGAGGTATCATTTTTATCGGGAGACTTGGGGGAACGCTGGGTGGAAGGAAATTTGTGGCTCCTCTCAGATTCCAGAACTTTCTGCCACAGAAATGTGAGGAACATGTGTTTTTTTAGCCAAATTTTGAGGTTTGCAAAAGATTCTGGGTAACAGAACCTGGTCCGTGCCACACAAGTCACCCCATCTTGGATTCCCCTAGGTCTCTAGTTTTCAGAAATGCACAGGTTTGGTAGGTTTCCCTAGGTGCCGGATGAGCCAGAGGCCAAAATCTACAGGTAGGCACTTTGCAAAAAACACCTCTGTTTTCTTTCAAAAATTTGGATGTGTCCACGTTGCACTTTGGGGCGTTTCCTGTCGCGGGCGCTAGGCCTACCCACACAAGTGAGGTATCATTTTTATTGGGAAACTTGGGGGAACGCTGGGTGGAAGGAAATTTGTGGCTCCTCTCAGATTCCAGAACTTTCTGCCACAGAAATGTGAGGAACATGTGTTTTTTTAGCCAAATTTTGAGGTTTGCAAAGGGATTCTGGGTAACAGAACCTGGTCCGAGCCACACAAGTCACCCCATCTTGGATTCCCCTAGGTCTCTAGTTTTCAGAAATGCACAGGTTTGGTAGGTTTCCCTAGGTGCCGGATGAGCTAGAGGCCAAAATCTACAGGTAGGCACTTTGCAAAAAACACCTCTGTTTTCTTTCAAAAATTTGGATGTGTCCACGTTGCGCTTTGGGCGTTCCCTGTCGCGGGCGCTAGGCCTACCCACACAAGTGAGGTATCATTTTTATCAGGAGACTTGGGGGAACGCTGGGTGGAAGGAAATTTGTGGCTCCTCTCAGATTCCAGAACTTTCTGCCACAGAAATGTGAGGAACATGTGTTTTTTTAGCCAAATTTTGAGGTTTGCAAAGGATTCTGGGTAACAGAACCTGGTCCGAGCCACACAAGTCACCCCATCATGGATTCCCCTAGGTCACTACTTTTCAGAAATGCACAGGTTTGGTAGGTTTCCCTAGGTGCCGGCTGAGCTAGAGGCCAAAATCTACAGGTAGGCACTTTGCAAAAAACACCTCTGTTTTCTTTCAAAAATGTGGATGTGTCCACGTTGCGCTTTGGGGCGTTTCCTGTCGCGGGCGCTAGGCCTACCCACACAAGTGAGGTATCATTTTTATCGGGAGACTTGGGGGAATGCTGGGTGGAAGGAAATTTGTGGCTCCTCTCAGATTCCAGAACTTTCTGCCACAGAAATGTGAGGAACATGTGTTTTTTTAGCCAAATTTTGAGGTTTGCAAAGGATTCTGGGTAACAGAACCTGGTCCGAGCCACACAAGTCACCCCATCTTGGATTCCCCTAGGTCTCTAGTTTTCAGAAATGCACAGGTTTGGTAGGTTTCCCTAGGTGCCGGATGAGCTAGAGGCCAAAATCTACAGGTAGGCACTTTGCAAAAAACACCTCTGTTTTCTTTCAAAAATTTGGATGTGTCCACGTTGCGCTTTGGGCGTTCCCTGTCGCGGGCGTTAGGCCTACCCACACAAGTGAGGTATCATTTTTATCAGGAGACTTGGGGGAACGCTGGGTGGAAGGAAATTTGTGGCTCCTCTCAGATTCCAGAACTTTCTGCCACAGAAATGTGAGGAACATGTGTTTTTTTAGCCAAATTTTGAGGTTTGCAAAGGATTCTGGGTAACAGAACCTGGTCCGAGCCACACAAGTCACCCCATCTTGGATTCCCCTAGGTCTCTAGTTTTCAGAAATGCACAGGTTTGGTAGGTTTCCCTAGGTGCCGGATGAGCTAGAGGCCAAAATCTACAGGTAGGCACTTTGCAAAAAACACCTCTGTTTTCTTTCAAAAATTTGGATGTGTCCACGTTGCGCTTTGGGCGTTCCCTGTCGCGGGCGCTAGGCCTACCCACACAAGTGAGGTATCATTTTTATCAGGAGACTTGGGGGAACGCTGGGTGGAAGGAAATTTGTGGCTCCTCTCAGATTCCAGAACTTTCTGCCACAGAAATGTGAGGAACATGTGTTTTTTTAGCCAAATTTTGAGGTTTGCAAAGGATTCTGGGTAACAGAACCTGGTCCGAGCCACACAAGTCACCCCATCATGGATTCCCCTAGGTCTCTACTTTTCAGAAATGCACAGGTTTGGTAGGTTTCCCTAGGTGCCGGCTGAGCTAGAGGCCAAAATCTACAGGTAGGCACTTTGCAAAAACACCTCTGTTTTCTTTCAAAAATGTGGATGTGTCCACGTTGCGCTTTGGGGCGTTTCCTGTCGCGGGCGCTAGGCTACCCACACAAGTGAGGTATCATTTTTATCAGGAGACTTGGGGGAACGCTGGGTGTTAGGAAATTTGTGGCTCCTCTCAGATTCCAGAACTTTCTGCCACAGAAATGTGAGGAACATGTGTTTTTTTAGCCAAATTTTGAGGTTTGCAAAAGATTCTGGGTAACAGAACCTGGTCCGTGCCACACAAGTCACCCCATCTTGGATTCCCCTAGGTCTCTAGTTTTCAGAAATGCACAGGTTTGGTAGGTTTCCCTAGGTGCCGGCTGAGCGAGAGGCCAAAATCTACAGGTAGGCACTTTGCAAAAAACACCTCTGTTTTCTTTCAAAAATTTGGATGTGTCCACGTTGCACTTTGGGGCGTTTCCTGTCGCGGGCACTAGGCCTACCCACACAAGTGAGGTATAATTTTTATTGGGAAACTTGGGGGAACGCTGGGTGGAAGGAAATTTGTGGCTCCTCTCAGATTCCAGAACTTTCTGCCACAGAAATGTGAGGAACATGTGTTTTTTTAGCCAAATTTTGAGGTTTGCAAAGGATTCTGGGTAACAGAACCTGGTCCGAGCCACACAAGTCACCCCATCTTGGATTCCCCTAGGTCTCTAGTTTTCAGAAATGCACAGGTTTGGTAGGTTTCCCTAGGTGCCGGATGAGCTAGAGGCCAAAATCTACAGGTAGGCACTTTGCAAAAAACACCTCTGTTATCTTTCAAAAATTTGGATGTGTCCACATTGCGCTTTGGGCGTTCCCTGTCGCGGGCGCTAGGCCTACCCACACAATCAGGAGACTTGGGGGAACGCTGGGTGGAAGGAAATTTGTGGCTCCTCTCAGATTCCAGAACTTTCTGCCACAGAAATGTGAGGAACATGTGTTTTTTTAGCCAAATTTTGAGGTTTGCAAAGGATTCTGGGTAACAGAACCTGGTCCGAGCCACACAAGTCACCCCATCTTGGATTCCCGTAGGTCTCTAGTTTTCAGAAATGCACAGGTTTGGTAGGTTTCCCTAGGTGCCGGATGAGCTAGAGGCCAAAATCTACAGGTAGGCACTTTGCAAAAAACACCTCTGTTTTCTTTAAAAAATTTGGATGTGTCCACGTTGCGCTTTGGGCGTTCCCTGTCGCGGGCGCTAGGCCTACCCACACAAGTGAGGTATCATTTTTATCAGGAGACTTGGGGGAACGCTGGGTGGAAGGAAATTTGTGGCTCCTCTCAGATTCCAGAACTTTCTGCCACAGAAATGTGAGGAACATGTGTTTTTTTAGCCAAATTTTGAGGTTTGCAAAGGATTCTGGGTAACAGAACCTGGTCCGAGCCACACAAGTCACCCCATCATGGATTCCCCTAGGTCTCTACTTTTCAGAAATGCACAGGTTTGGTAGGTTTCCCTAGGTGCCGGCTGAGCTAGAGGCCAAAATCTACAGGTAGGCACTTTGCAAAAAACACCTCTGTTTTCTTTCAAAAATTTGGATGTGTCCACGTTGCGCTTTGGGGCGTTTCCTGTCGCGGGCGCTAGGCCTACCCACACAAGTGAGGTATCATTTTTATCAGGAGACTTGGGGGAACGCTGGGTGTTAGGAAATTTGTGGCTCCTCTCAGATTCCAGAACTTTCTGCCACAGAAATGTGAGGAACATGTGTTTTTTTAGCCAAATTTTGAGGTTTGCAAAAGATTCTGGGTAACAGAACCTGGTCCGTGCCACACAAGTCACCCCATCTTGGATTCCCCTAGGTCTCTAGTTTTCAGAAATGCACAGGTTTGGTAGGTTTCCCTAGGTGCCGGCTGAGCGAGAGGCCAAAATCTACAGGTAGGCACTTTGCAAAAAACACCTCTGTTTTCTTTCAAAAATTTGGATGTGTCCACGTTGCACTTTGGGGCGTTTCCTGTCGCGGGCGCTAGGCCTACCCACACAAGTGAGGTATAATTTTTATTGGGAAACTTGGGGGAACGCTGGGTGGAAGGAAATTTGTGGCTCCTCTCAGATTCCAGAACTTTCTGCCACAGAAATGTGAGGAACATGTGTTTTTTTAGCCAAATTTTGAGGTTTGCAAAGGATTCTGGGTAACAGAACCTGGTCCGAGCCACACAAGTCACCCCATCTTGGATTCCCCTAGGTCTCTAGTTTTCAGAAATGCACAGGTTTGGTAGGTTTCCCTAGGTGCCGGATGAGCTAGAGGCCAAAATCTACAGGTAGGCACTTTGCAAAAAACACCTCTGTTTTCTTTCAAAAATTTGGATGTGTCCACGTTGCGCTTTGGGCGTTCCCTGTCGCGGGCGCTAGGCCTACCCACACAAGTGAGGTATCATTTTTATCAGGAGACTTGGGCGAACGCTGGGTGGAAGGAAATTTGTGGCTCCTCTCAGATTCCAGAACTTTCTGCCACAGAAATGTGAGGAACATGTGTTTTTTTAGCCAAATTTGAGGTTTGCAAAGGATTCTGGGTAACAGAACCTGGTCCGAGCCACACAAGTCACCCCATCATGGATTCCCCTAGGTCACTACTTTTCAGAAATGCACAGGTTTGGTAGGTTTCCCTAGGTGCCGGCTGAGCTAGAGGCCAAAATCTACAGGTAGGCACTTTGCAAAAAACACCTCTGTTTTCTTTCAAAAATGTGGATGTGTCCACGTTGCGCTTTGGGGCGTTTCCTGTCGCGGGCGCTAGGCCTACCCACACAAGTGAGGTATCATTTTTATCGGGAGACTTGGGGGAATGCTGGGTGGAAGGAAATTTGTGGCTCCTCTCAGATTCCAGAACTTTCTGCCACAGAAATGTGAGGAACATGTGTTTTTTTAGCCAAATTTTGAGGTTTGCAAAGGATTCTGGGTAACAGAACCTGGTCCGAGCCACACAAGTCACCCCATCTTGGATTCCCCTAGGTCTCTAGTTTTCAGAAATGCACAGGTTTGGTAGGTTTCCCTAGGTGCCGGATGAGCTAGAGGCCAAAATCTACAGGTAGGCACTTTGCAAAAAACACCTCTGTTTTCTTTCAAAAATTTGGATGTGTCCACGTTGCACTTTGGGGCGTTTCCTGTCGCGGGCGCTAGGCCTACCCACACAAGTGAGGTATAATTTTTATTGGGAAACTTGGGGGAACGCTGGGTGGAAGGAAATTTGTGGCTCCTCTCAGATTCCAGAACTTTCTGCCACAGAAATGTGAGGAACGTGTTTTTTTAGCCAAATTTTGAGGTTTGCAAAGGATTCTGGGTAACAGAACCTGGTCCGAGCCACACAAGTCACCCCATCTTGGATTCCCCTAGGTCTCTAGTTTTCAGAAATGCACAGGTTTGGTAGGTTTCCCTAGGTGCCGGATGAGCTAGAGGCCAAAATCTACAGGTAGGCACTTTGCAAAAAACACCTCTGTTTTCTTTCAAAAATTTGGATGTGTCCACGTTGCGCTTTGGGCGTTCCCTGTCGCGGGCGCTAGGCCTACCCACACAAGTGAGGTATCATTTTTATCAGGAGACTTGGGGGAACGCTGGGTGGAAGGAAATTTGTGGCTCCTCTCAGATTCCAGAACTTTCTGCCACAGAAATGTGAGGAACATGTGTTTTTTTAGCCAAATTTTGAGGTTTGCAAAGGATTCTGGGTAACAGAACCTGGTCCGAGCCACACAAGTCACCCCATCATGGATTCCCCTAGGTCTCTACTTTTCAGAAATGCACAGGTTTGGTAGGTTTCCCTAGGTGCCGGCTGAGCTAGAGGCCAAAATCTACAGGTAGGCACTTTGCAAAAAACACCTCTGTTTTCTTTCAAAAATGTGGATGTGTCCACGTTGCGCTTTGGGGCGTTTCCTGTCGCGGGCGCTAGGCCTACCCACACAAGTGAGGTATCATTTTTATCAGGAGACTTGGGGGAACGCTGGGTGTTAGGAAATTTGTGGCTCCTCTCAGATTCCAGAACTTTCTGCCACAGAAATGTGAGGAACATGTGTTTTTTTAGCCAAATTTTGAGGTTTGCAAAAGATTCTGGGTAACAGAACCTGGTCCGTGCCACACAAGTCACCCCATCTTGGATTCCCCTAGGTCTCTAGTTTTCAGAAATGCACAGGTTTGGTAGGTTTCCCTAGGTGCCGGCTGAGCGAGAGGCCAAAATCTACAGGTAGGCACTTTGCAAAAAACACCTCTGTTTTCTTTCAAAAATTTGGATGTGTCCACGTTGCACTTTGGGGCGTTTCCTGTCGCGGGCGCTAGGCCTACCCACACAAGTGAGGTATAATTTTTATTGGGAAACTTGGGGGAACGCTGGGTGGAAGGAAATTTGTGGCTCCTCTCAGATTCCAGAACTTTCTGCCACAGAAATGTGAGGAACATGTGTTTTTTTAGCCAAATTTTGAGGTTTGCAAAGGATTCTGGGTAACAGAACCTGGTCCGAGCCACACAAGTCACCCCATCTTGGATTCCCCTAGGTCTCTAGTTTTCAGAAATGCACAGGTTTGGTAGGTTTCCCTAGGTGCCGGATGAGCTAGAGGCCAAAATCTACAGGTAGGCACTTTGCAAAAAACACCTCTGTTATCTTTCAAAAATTTGGATGTGTCCACATTGCGCTTTGGGCGTTCCCTGTCGCGGGCGCTAGGCCTACCCACACAATCAGGAGACTTGGGGGAACGCTGGGTGGAAGGAAATTTGTGGCTCCTCTCAGATTCCAGAACTTTCTGCCACAGAAATGTGAGGAACATGTGTTTTTTTAGCCAAATTTTGAGGTTTGCAAAGGATTCTGGGTAACAGAACCTGGTCCGAGCCACACAAGTCACCCCATCTTGGATTCCCCTAGGTCTCTAGTTTTCAGAAATGCACAGGTTTGGTAGGTTTCCCTAGGTGCCGGATGAGCTAGAGGCCAAAATCTACAGGTAGGCACTTTGCAAAAAACACCTCTGTTTTCTTTCAAAAATTTGGATGTGTCCACGTTGCGCTTTGGGCGTTCCCTGTCGCGGGCGCTAGGCCTACCCACACAAGTGAGGTATCATTTTTATCAGGAGACTTGGGGGAACGCTGGGTGGAAGGAAATTTGTGGCTCCTCTCAGATTCCAGAACTTTCTGCCACAGAAATGTGAGGAACATGTGTTTTTTTAGCCAAATTTTGAGGTTTGCAAAGGATTCTGGGTAACAGAACCTGGTCCGAGCCACACAAGTCACCCCATCATGGATTCCCCTAGGTCTCTACTTTTCAGAAATGCACAGGTTTGGTAGGTTTCCCTAGGTGCCGGCTGAGCTAGAGGCCAAAATCTACAGGTAGGCACTTTGCAAAAAACACCTCTGTTTTCTTTCAAAAATTTGGATGTGTCCACGTTGCGCTTTGGGGCGTTTCCTGTCGCGGGCGCTAGGCCTACCCACACAAGTGAGGTATCATTTTTATCAGGAGACTTGGGGGAACGCTGGGTGTTAGGAAATTTGTGGCTCCTCTCAGATTCCAGAACTTTCTGCCACAGAAATGTGAGGAACATGTGTTTTTTTAGCCAAATTTTGAGGTTTGCAAAAGATTCTGGGTAACAGAACCTGGTCCGTGCCACACAAGTCACCCCATCTTGGATTCCCCTAGGTCTCTAGTTTTCAGAAATGCACAGGTTTGGTAGGTTTCCCTAGGTGCCGGCTGAGCGAGAGGCCAAAATCTACAGGTAGGCACTTTGCAAAAAACACCTCTGTTTTCTTTCAAAAATTTGGATGTGTCCACGTTGCACTTTGGGGCGTTTCCTGTCGCGGGCGCTAGGCCTACCCACACAAGTGAGGTATAATTTTTATTGGGAAACTTGGGGGAACGCTGGGTGGAAGGAAATTTGTGGCTCCTCTCAGATTCCAGAACTTTCTGCCACAGAAATGTGAGGAACATGTGTTTTTTTAGCCAAATTTTGAGGTTTGCAAAGGATTCTGGGTAACAGAACCTGGTCCGAGCCACACAAGTCACCCCATCTTGGATTCCCCTAGGTCTCTAGTTTTCAGAAATGCACAGGTTTGGTAGGTTTCCCTAGGTGCCGGATGAGCTAGAGGCCAAAATCTACAGGTAGGCACTTTGCAAAAAACACCTCTGTTTTCTTTCAAAAATTTGGATGTGTCCACGTTGCGCTTTGGGCGTTCCCTGTCGCGGGCGCTAGGCCTACCCACACAAGTGAGGTATCATTTTTATCAGGAGACTTGGGCGAACGCTGGGTGGAAGGAAATTTGTGGCTCCTCTCAGATTCCAGAACTTTCTGCCACAGAAATGTGAGGAACATGTGTTTTTTTAGCCAAATTTTGAGGTTTGCAAAGGATTCTGGGTAACAGAACCTGGTCCGAGCCACACAAGTCACCCCATCATGGATTCCCCTAGGTCACTACTTTTCAGAAATGCACAGGTTTGGTAGGTTTCCCTAGGTGCCGGCTGAGCTAGAGGCCAAAATCTACAGGTAGGCACTTTGCAAAAAACACCTCTGTTTTCTTTCAAAAATGTGGATGTGTCCACGTTGCGCTTTGGGGCGTTTCCTGTCGCGGGCGCTAGGCCTACCCACACAAGTGAGGTATCATTTTTATCGGGAGACTTGGGGGAATGCTGGGTGGAAGGAAATTTGTGGCTCCTCTCAGATTCCAGAACTTTCTGCCACAGAAATGTGAGGAACATGTGTTTTTTTAGCCAAATTTTGAGGTTTGCAAAGGATTCTGGGTAACAGAACCTGGTCCGAGCCACACAAGTCACCCCATCTTGGATTCCCCTAGGTCTCTAGTTTTCAGAAATGCACAGGTTTGGTAGGTTTCCCTAGGTGCCGGATGAGCTAGAGGCCAAAATCTACAGGTAGGCACTTTGCAAAAAACACCTCTGTTTTCTTTCAAAAATTTGGATGTGTCCACGTTGCGCTTTGGGCGTTCCCTGTCGCGGGCGCTAGGCCTACACACACAAGTGAGGTATCATTTTTATCAGGAGACTTGGGGGAACGCTGGGTGGAAGGAAATTTGTGGCTCCTCTCAGATTCCAGAACTTTCTGCCACAGAAATGTGAGGAACATGTGTTTTTTTAGCCAAATTTTGAGGTTTGCAAAGGATTCTGGGTAACAGAACCTGGTCCGAGCCACACAAGTCACCCCATCTTGGATTCTCCTAGGTCTCTAGTTTTCAGAAATGCACAGGTTTGGTAGGTTTCCCTAGGTGCCGGCTGAGCTAGAGGCCAAAACCTACAGGTAGGCACTTTGCAAAAAACACCTCTGTTTTCTTTCAAAAATTTGGATTTGTCCACGTTGCGCTTTGGGGCGTTTCCTGTCGCGGGCGCTAGGCCTACCCACACAAGTGAGGTATCATTTTTATCGGGAGACTTGGGGGAATGCTGGGTGGAAGGAAATTTGTGGCTCCTCTCAGATTCCAGAACTTTCTGCCACAGAAATGTGAGGAACATGTGTTTTTTTAGCCAAATTTTGAGGTTTGCAAAGGATTCTGGGTAACAGAACCTGGTCCGAGCCACACAAGTCACCCCATCTTGGATTCTCCTAGGTCTCTAGTTTTCAGAAATGCACAGGTTTGGTAGGTTTCCCTACGTGCCGGATGAGCTAGAGGCCAAAATCTACAGGTAGGCACTTTGGAAAAAACACCTCTGTTTTCTTTCAAAAATTTGGATGTGTCCACGTTGCGCTTTGGGGTGTTTCCTGTCGCGGGCGCTAGGCCTACCCTCACAAGTGAGGTATCATTTTTATCGGGAGACTTGGGGGAACGCTGGGTGGAAGGAAATTTGTGGCTTCTCTCAGATTCCAGAACTTTCTGCCACAGAAATGTGAGGAACATGTGTTTTTTTAGCCAAATTTTGAGGTTTGCAAAGGATTCTGGGTAACAGAACCTGGTCCGAGCCACACAAGTCACCCCATCTTGGATTCCCCTAGGTCTCTAGTTTTCAGAAATGCACAGGTTTGGTAGGTTTCCCTAGGTGCCGGATGAGCTAGAGGCCAAAATCTACAGGTAGGCACTTTGCAAAAAACACCTCTGTTTTCTTTCAAAAATTTGGATGTGTCCACGTTGCGCTTTGGGCGTTCCCTGTCGCGGGCGCTAGGCCTACCCACACAAGTGAGGTATCATTTTTATCAGGAGACTTGGGGGAACGCTGGGTGGAAGGAAATTTGTGGCTCCTCTCAGATTCCAGAACTTTCTGCCACAGAAATGTGAGGAACATGTGTTTTTTTAGCCAAATTTTGAGGTTTGCAAAGGATTCTGGGTAACAGAACCTGGTCCGAGCCACACAAGTCACCCCATCATGGATTCCCCTAGGTCTCTACTTTTCAGAAATGCACAGGTTTGGTAGGTTTCCCTAGGTGCCGGCTGAGCTAGAGGCCAAAATCTACAGGTAGGCACTTTGCAAAAAACACCTCTGTTTTCTTTCAAAAATTTGGATGTGTCCACGTTGCGCTTTGGGGCGTTTCCTGTCGCGGGCGCTAGGCCTACCCACACAAGTGAGGTATCATTTTTATCAGGAGACTTGGGGGAACGCTGGGTGTTAGGAAATTTGTGGCTCCTCTCAGATTCCAGAACTTTCTGCCACAGAAATGTGAGGAACATGTGTTTTTTTAGCCAAATTTTGAGGTTTGCAAAAGATTCTGGGTAACAGAACCTGGTCCGTGCCACACAAGTCACCCCATCTTGGATTCCCCTAGGTCTCTAGTTTTCAGAAATGCACAGGTTTGGTAGGTTTCCCTAGGTGCCGGCTGAGCGAGAGGCCAAAATCTACAGGTAGGCACTTTGCAAAAAACACCTCTGTTTTCTTTCAAAAATTTGGATGTGTCCACGTTGCACTTTGGGGCGTTTCCTGTCGCGGGCGCTAGGCCTACCCACACAAGTGAGGTATAATTTTTATTGGGAAACTTGGGGGAACGCTGGGTGGAAGGAAATTTGTGGCTCCTCTCAGATTCCAGAACTTTCTGCCACAGAAATGTGAGGAACATGTGTTTTTTTAGCCAAATTTTGAGGTTTGCAAAGGATTCTGGGTAACAGAACCTGGTCCGAGCCACACAAGTCACCCCATCTTGGATTCCCCTAGGTCTCTAGTTTTCAGAAATGCACAGGTTTGGTAGGTTTCCCTAGGTGCCGGATGAGCTAGAGGCCAAAATCTACAGGTAGGCACTTTGCAAAAAACACCTCTGTTTTCTTTCAAAAATTTGGATGTGTCCACGTTGCGCTTTGGGCGTTCCCTGTCGCGGGCGCTAGGCCTACCCACACAAGTGAGGTATCATTTTTATCAGGAGACTTGGGCGAACGCTGGGTGGAAGGAAATTTGTGGCTCCTCTCAGATTCCAGAACTTTCTGCCACAGAAATGTGAGGAACATGTGTTTTTTTAGCCAAATTTTGAGGTTTGCAAAGGATTCTGGGTAACAGAACCTGGTCCGAGCCACACAAGTCACCCCATCATGGATTCCCCTAGGTCACTACTTTTCAGAAATGCACAGGTTTGGTAGGTTTCCCTAGGTGCCGGCTGAGCTAGAGGCCAAAATCTACAGGTAGGCACTTTGCAAAAAACACCTCTGTTTTCTTTCAAAAATGTGGATGTGTCCACGTTGCGCTTTGGGGCGTTTCCTGTCGCGGGCGCTAGGCCTACCCACACAAGTGAGGTATCATTTTTATCGGGAGACTTGGGGGAATGCTGGGTGGAAGGAAATTTGTGGCTCCTCTCAGATTCCAGAACTTTCTGCCACAGAAATGTGAGGAACATGTGTTTTTTTAGCCAAATTTTGAGGTTTGCAAAGGATTCTGGGTAACAGAACCTGGTCCGAGCCACACAAGTCACCCCATCTTGGATTCCCCTAGGTCTCTAGTTTTCAGAAATGCACAGGTTTGGTAGGTTTCCCTAGGTGCCGGATGAGCTAGAGGCCAAAATCTACAGGTAGGCACTTTGCAAAAAACACCTCTGTTTTCTTTCAAAAATTTGGATGTGTCCACGTTGCGCTTTGGGCGTTCCCTGTCGCGGGCGCTAGGCCTACACACACAAGTGAGGTATCATTTTTATCAGGAGACTTGGGGGAACGCTGGGTGGAAGGAAATTTGTGGCTCCTCTCAGATTCCAGAACTTTCTGCCACAGAAATGTGAGGAACATGTGTTTTTTTAGCCAAATTTTGAGGTTTGCAAAGGATTCTGGGTAACAGAACCTGGTCCGAGCCACACAAGTCACCCCATCTTGGATTCTCCTAGGTCTCTAGTTTTCAGAAATGCACAGGTTTGGTAGGTTTCCCTAGGTGCCGGCTGAGCTAGAGGCCAAAACCTACAGGTAGGCACTTTGCAAAAAACACCTCTGTTTTCTTTCAAAAATTTGGATGGGTCCACGTTGCGCTTTGGGGCGTTTCCTGTCGCGGGCGCTAGGCCTACCCACACAAGTGAGGTATCATTTTTATCGGGAGACTTGGGGGAATGCTGGGTGGAAGGAAATTTGTGGCTCCTCTCAGATTCCAGAACTTTCTGCCACAGAAATGTGAGGAACATGTGTTTTTTTAGCCAAATTTTGAGGTTTGCAAAGGATTCTGGGTAACAGAACCTGGTCCGAGCCACACAAGTCACCCCATCTTGGATTCTCCTAGGTCTCTAGTTTTCAGAAATGCACAGGTTTGGTAGGTTTCCCTACGTGCCGGATGAGCTAGAGGCCAAAATCTACAGGTAGGCACTTTGGAAAAAACACCTCTGTTTTCTTTCAAAAATTTGGATGTGTCCACGTTGCGCTTTGGGGTGTTTCCTGTCGCGGGCGCTAGGCCTACCCTCACAAGTGAGGTATCATTTTTATCGGGAGACTTGGGGGAACGCTGGGTGGAAGGAAATTTGTGGCTTCTCTCAGATTCCAGAACTTTCTGCCACAGAAATGTGAGGAACATGTGTTTTTTTAGCCAAATTTTGAGGTTTGCAAAGGATTCTGGGTAACAGAACCTGGTCCGAGCCACACAAGTCACCCCATCTTGGATTCCCCTAGGTCTCTAGTTTTCAGAAATGCACAGGTTTGGTAGGTTTCCCTAGGTGCCGGCTGAGCTAGAGGCCAAAATCTACAGGTAGGCACTTTGCAAAAAACACCTCTGTTTTCTTTCAAAAATGTGGATGTGTCCACGTTGCACTTTGGGGCGTTTCCTGTCGCGGGCGCTAGGCCTACCCACACAAGTGAGGTATCATTTTTATTGGGAAACTTGGGGGAACGCTGGGTGGAAGGAAATTTGTGGCTCCTCTCAGATTCCAGAACTTTCTGCCACAGAAATGTGAGGAACATGTGTTTTTTTAGCCAAATTTTGAGGTTTGCAAAGGATTCTGGGTAACAGAACCTGGTCCGAGCCACACAAGTCACCCCATCTTGGATTCTCCTAGGTCTCTAGTTTTCAGAAATGCACAGGTTTGGTAGGTTTCCCTACGTGCCGGATGAGCTAGAGGCCAAAATCTACAGGTAGGCACTTTGGAAAAAACACCTCTGTTTTCTTTCAAAAATTTGGATGTGTCCAGGTTGCGCTTTGGGGTGTTTCCTGTCGCGGGCGCTAGGCCTACCCTCACAAGTGAGGTATCATTTTTATCGGGAGACTTGGGGGAACGCTGGGTGGAAGGAAATTTGTGGCTTCTCTCAGATTCCAGAACTTTCTGCCACAGAAATGTGAGGAACATGTGTTTTTTTTAGCCAAATTTTGAGGTTTGCAAAGGATTCTGGGTAACAGAACCTGGTCCGAGCCACACAAGTCACCCCATCTTGGATTCCCCTAGGTCTCTAGTTTTCAGAAATGCACAGGTTTGGTAGGTTTCCCTAGGTGCCGGCTGAGCTAGAGGCCAAAATCTACAGGTAGGCACTTTGCAAAAAACACCTCTGTTTTCTTTCAAAAATTTGGATGTGTCCACGTTGCGCTTTGGGGCGCTTCCTGTCGCGGGCGCTAGGCCTACCCACACAAGTGAGGTATCATTTTTATCGGGAGACTTGGGGGAACGCTGGGTGGAAGGAAATTTGTGGCTCCTCTCAGATTCCAGAACTTTCTGCCACAGAAATGTGAGGAACATGTGTTTTTTTAGCCAAATTTTGAGGTTTGCAAAAGATTCTGGGTAACAGAACCTGGTCCGTGCCACACAAGTCACCCCATCTTGGATTCCCCTAGGTCTCTAGTTTTCAGAAATGCACAGGTTTGGTAGGTTTCCCTAGGTGCCGGATGAGCCAGAGGCCGAAATCTACAGGTAGGCACTTTGCAAAAAACACCTCTGTTTTCTTTCAAAAATTTGGATGTGTCCACGTTGCACTTTGGGGCGTTTCCTGTCGCGGGCGCTAGGCCTACCCACACAAGTGAGGTATAATTTTTATTGGGAAACTTGGGGGAACGCTGGGTGGAAGGAAATTTGTGGCTCGTCTCAGATTCCAGAACTTTCTGCCACAGAAATGTGAGGAACGTGTTTTTTTAGCCAAATTTTGAGGTTTGCAAAGGATTCTGGGTAACAGAACCTGGTCCGAGCCACACAAGTCACCCCATCTTGGATTCCCCTAGGTCTCTAGTTTTCAGAAATGCACAGGTTTGGTAGGTTTCCCTAGGTGCCGGATGAGCTAGAGGCCAAAATCTACAGGTAGGCACTTTGCAAAAAACACCTCTGTTTTCTTTCAAAAATTTGGATGTGTCCACGTTGCGCTTTGGGCGTTCCCTGTCGCGGGCGCTAGGCCTACCCACACAAGTGAGGTATCATTTTTATCAGGAGACTTGGGGGAACGCTGGGTGGAAGGAAATTTGTGGCTCCTCTCAGATTCCAGAACTTTCTGCCACAGAAATGTGAGGAACATGTGTTTTTTTAGCCAAATTTTGAGGTTTGCAAAGGATTCTGGGTAACAGAACCTGGTCCGAGCCACACAAGTCACCCCATCATGGATTCCCCTAGGTCTCTACTTTTCAGAAATGCACAGGTTTGGTAGGTTTCCCTAGGTGCCGGCTGAGCTAGAGGCCAAAATCTACAGGTAGGCACTTTGCAAAAAACACCTCTGTTTTCTTTCAAAAATGTGGATGTGTCCACGTTGCGCTTTGGGGCGTTTCCTGTCGCGGGCGCTAGGCCTACCCACACAAGTGAGGTATCATTTTTATCAGGAGACTTGGGGGAACGCTGGGTGTTAGGAAATTTGTGGCTCCTCTCAGATTCCAGAACTTTCTGCCACAGAAATGTGAGGAACATGTGTTTTTTTAGCCAAATTTTGAGGTTTGCAAAAGATTCTGGGTAACAGAACCTGGTCCGTGCCACACAAGTCACCCCATCTTGGATTCCCCTAGGTCTCTAGTTTTCAGAAATGCACAGGTTTGGTAGGTTTCCCTAGGTGCCGGCTGAGCGAGAGGCCAAAATCTACAGGTAGGCACTTTGCAAAAAACACCTCTGTTTTCTTTCAAAAATTTGGATGTGTCCACGTTGCACTTTGGGGCGTTTCCTGTCGCGGGCGCTAGGCCTACCCACACAAGTGAGGTATAATTTTTATTGGGAAACTTGGGGGAACGCTGGGTGGAAGGAAATTTGTGGCTCCTCTCAGATTCCAGAACTTTCTGCCACAGAAATGTGAGGAACATGTGTTTTTTTAGCCAAATTTTGAGGTTTGCAAAGGATTCTGGGTAACAGAACCTGGTCCGAGCCACACAAGTCACCCCATCTTGGATTCCCCTAGGTCTCTAGTTTTCAGAAATGCACAGGTTTGGTAGGTTTCCCTAGGTGCCGGATGAGCTAGAGGCCAAAATCTACAGGTAGGCACTTTGCAAAAAACACCTCTGTTATCTTTCAAAAATTTGGATGTGTCCACATTGCGCTTTGGGCGTTCCCTGTCGCGGGCGCTAGGCCTACCCACACAATCAGGAGACTTGGGGGAACGCTGGGTGGAAGGAAATTTGTGGCTCCTCTCAGATTCCAGAACTTTCTGCCACAGAAATGTGAGGAACATGTGTTTTTTTAGCCAAATTTTGAGGTTTGCAAAGGATTCTGGGTAACAGAACCTGGTCCGAGCCACACAAGTCACCCCATCTTGGATTCCCCTAGGTCTCTAGTTTTCAGAAATGCACAGGTTTGGTAGGTTTCCCTAGGTGCCGGATGAGCTAGAGGCCAAAATCTACAGGTAGGCACTTTGCAAAAAACACCTCTGTTTTCTTTCAAAAATTTGGATGTGTCCACGTTGCGCTTTGGGCGTTCCCTGTCGCGGGCGCTAGGCCTACCCACACAAGTGAGGTATCATTTTTATCAGGAGACTTGGGGGAACGCTGGGTGGAAGGAAATTTGTGGCTCCTCTCAGATTCCAGAACTTTCTGCCACAGAAATGTGAGGAACATGTGTTTTTTTAGCCAAATTTTGAGGTTTGCAAAGGATTCTGGGTAACAGAACCTGGTCCGAGCCACACAAGTCACCCCATCATGGATTCCCCTAGGTCTCTACTTTTCAGAAATGCACAGGTTTGGTAGGTTTCCCTAGGTGCCGGCTGAGCTAGAGGCCAAAATCTACAGGTAGGCACTTTGCAAAAAACACCTCTGTTTTCTTTCAAAAATTTGGATGTGTCCACGTTGCGCTTTGGGGCGTTTCCTGTCGCGGGCGCTAGGCCTACCCACACAAGTGAGGTATCATTTTTATCAGGAGACTTGGGGGAACGCTGGGTGTTAGGAAATTTGTGGCTCCTCTCAGATTCCAGAACTTTCTGCCACAGAAATGTGAGGAACATGTGTTTTTTTAGCCAAATTTTGAGGTTTGCAAAAGATTCTGGGTAACAGAACCTGGTCCGTGCCACAAGTCACCCCATCTTGGATTCCCCTAGGTCTCTAGTTTTCAGAAATGCACAGGTTTGGTAGGTTTCCCTAGGTGCCGGCTGAGCGAGAGGCCAAAATCTACAGGTAGGCACTTTGCAAAAAACACCTCTGTTTTCTTTCAAAAATTTGGATGTGTCCACGTTGCACTTTGGGGCGTTTCCTGTCGCGGGCGCTAGGCCTACCCACACAAGTGAGGTATAATTTTTATTGGGAAACTTGGGGGAACGCTGGGTGGAAGGAAATTTGTGGCTCCTCTCAGATTCCAGAACTTTCTGCCACAGAAATGTGAGGAACATGTGTTTTTTTAGCCAAATTTTGAGGTTTGCAAAGGATTCTGGGTAACAGAACCTGGTCCGAGCCACACAAGTCACCCCATCTTGGATTCCCCTAGGTCTCTAGTTTTCAGAAATGCACAGGTTTGGTAGGTTTCCCTAGGTGCCGGATGAGCTAGAGGCCAAAATCTACAGGTAGGCACTTTGCAAAAAACACCTCTGTTTTCTTTCAAAAATTTGGATGTGTCCACGTTGCGCTTTGGGCGTTCCCTGTCGCGGGCGCTAGGCCTACCCACACAAGTGAGGTATCATTTTTATCAGGAGACTTGGGCGAACGCTGGGTGGAAGGAAATTTGTGGCTCCTCTCAGATTCCAGAACTTTCTGCCACAGAAATGTGAGGAACATGTGTTTTTTTAGCCAAATTTTGAGGTTTGCAAAGGATTCTGGGTAACAGAACCTGGTCCGAGCCACACAAGTCACCCCATCATGGATTCCCCTAGGTCACTACTTTTCAGAAATGCACAGGTTTGGTAGGTTTCCCTAGGTGCCGGCTGAGCTAGAGGCCAAAATCTACAGGTAGGCACTTTGCAAAAAACACCTCTGTTTTCTTTCAAAAATGTGGATGTGTCCACGTTGCGCTTTGGGGCGTTTCCTGTCGCGGGCGCTAGGCCTACCCACACAAGTGAGGTATCATTTTTATCGGGAGACTTGGGGGAATGCTGGGTGGAAGGAAATTTGTGGCTCCTCTCAGATTCCAGAACTTTCTGCCACAGAAATGTGAGGAACATGTGTTTTTTTAGCCAAATTTTGAGGTTTGCAAAGGATTCTGGGTAACAGAACCTGGTCCGAGCCACACAAGTCACCCCATCTTGGATTCCCCTAGGTCTCTAGTTTTCAGAAATGCACAGGTTTGGTAGGTTTCCCTAGGTGCCGGATGAGCTAGAGGCCAAAATCTACAGGTAGGCACTTTGCAAAAAACACCTCTGTTTTCTTTCAAAAATTTGGATGTGTCCACGTTGCGCTTTGGGCGTTCCCTGTCGCGGGCGCTAGGCCTACACACACAAGTGAGGTATCATTTTTATCAGGAGACTTGGGGGAACGCTGGGTGGAAGGAAATTTGTGGCTCCTCTCAGATTCCAGAACTTTCTGCCACAGAAATGTGAGGAACATGTGTTTTTTTAGCCAAATTTTGAGGTTTGCAAAGGATTCTGGGTAACAGAACCTGGTCCGAGCCACACAAGTCACCCCATCTTGGATTCTCCTAGGTCTCTAGTTTTCAGAAATGCACAGGTTTGGTAGGTTTCCCTAGGTGCCGGCTGAGCTAGAGGCCAAAACCTACAGGTAGGCACTTTGCAAAAAACTCCTCTGTTTTCTTTCAAAAATTTGGATGGGTCCACGTTGCGCTTTGGGGCGTTTCCTGTCGCGGGCGCTAGGCCTACCCACACAAGTGAGGTATCATTTTTATCGGGAGACTTGGGGGAATGCTGGGTGGAAGGAAATTTGTGGCTCCTCTCAGATTCCAGAACTTTCTGCCACAGAAATGTGAGGAACATGTGTTTTTTTAGCCAAATTTTGAGGTTTGCAAAGGATTCTGGGTAACAGAACCTGGTCCGAGCCACACAAGTCACCCCATCTTGGATTCTCCTAGGTCTCTAGTTTTCAGAAATGCACAGGTTTGGTAGGTTTCCCTACGTGCCGGATGAGCTAGAGGCCAAAATCTACAGGTAGGCACTTTGGAAAAAACACCTCTGTTTTCTTTCAAAAATTTGGATGTGTCCACGTTGCGCTTTGGGGTGTTTCCTGTCGCGGGCGCTAGGCCTACCCTCACAAGTGAGGTATCATTTTTATCGGGAGACTTGGGGGAACGCTGGGTGGAAGGAAATTTGTGGCTTCTCTCAGATTCCAGAACTTTCTGCCACAGAAATGTGAGGAACATGTGTTTTTTTAGCCAAATTTTGAGGTTTGCAAAGGATTCTGGGTAACAGAACCTGGTCCGAGCCACACAAGTCACCCCATCTTGGATTCCCCTAGGTCTCTAGTTTTCAGAAATGCACAGGTTTGGTAGGTTTCCCTAGGTGCCGGCTGAGCTAGAGGCCAAAATCTACAGGTAGGCACTTTGCAAAAAACACCTCTGTTTTCTTTCAAAAATTTGGATGTGTCCACGTTGCGCTTTGGGGCGCTTCCTGTCGCGGGCGCTAGGCCTACCCACACAAGTGAGGTATCATTTTTATCGGGAGACTTGGGGGAACGCTGGGTGGAAGGAAATTTGTGGCTCCTCTCAGATTCCAGAACTTTCTGCCACAGAAATGTGAGGAACATGTGTTTTTTTAGCCAAATTTTGAGGTTTGCAAAAGATTCTGGGTAACAGAACCTGGTCCGTGCCACACAAGTCACCCCATCTTGGATTCCCCTAGGTCTCTAGTTTTCAGAAATGCACAGGTTTGGTAGGTTTCCCTAGGTGCCGGATGAGCCAGAGGCCGAAATCTACAGGTAGGCACTTTGCAAAAAACACCTCTGTTTTCTTTCAAAAATTTGGATGTGTCCACGTTGCACTTTGGGGCGTTTCCTGTCGCGGGCGCTAGGCCTACCCACACAAGTGAGGTATCATTTTTATTGGGAAACTTGGGGGAACGCTGGGTGGAAGGAAATTTGTGGCTCCTCTCAGATTCCAGAACTTTCTGCCACAGAAATGTGAGGAACATGTGTTTTTTTAGCCAAATTTTGAGGTTTGCAAAGGATTCTGGGTAACAGAACCTGGTCCGAGCCACACAAGTCACCCCATCTTGGATTCCCCTAGGTCTCTAGTTTTCAGAAATGCACAGGTTTGGTAGGTTTCCCTAGGTGCCGGATGAGCTAGAGGCCAAAATCTACAGGTAGGCACTTTGCAAAAAACACCTCTGTTTTCTTTCAAAAATTTGGATGTGTCCACGTTGCGCTTTGGGCGTTCCCTGTCGCGGGCGCTAGGCCTACCCACACAAGTGAGGTATCATTTTTATCAGGAGACTTGGGGGAACGCTGGGTGGAAGGAAATTTGTGGCTCCTCTCAGATTCCAGAACTTTCTGCCACAGAAATGTGAGGAACATGTGTTTTTTTAGCCAAATTTTGAGGTTTGCAAAGGATTCTGGGTAACAGAACCTGGTCCGAGCCACACAAGTCACCCCATCATGGATTCCCCTAGGTCACTACTTTTCAGAAATGCACAGGTTTGGTAGGTTTCCCTAGGTGCCGGCTGAGCTAGAGGCCAAAATCTACAGGTAGGCACTTTGCAAAAAACACCTCTGTTTTCTTTCAAAAATGTGGATGTGTCCACGTTGCGCTTTGGGGCGTTTCCTGTCGCGGGCGCTAGGCCTACCCACACAAGTGAGGTATCATTTTTATCGGGAGACTTGGGGGAATGCTGGGTGGAAGGAAATTTGTGGCTCCTCTCAGATTCCAGAACTTTCTGCCACAGAAATGTGAGGAACATGTGTTTTTTTAGCCAAATTTTGAGGTTTGCAAAGGATTCTGGGTAACAGAACCTGGTCCGAGCCACACAAGTCACCCCATCTTGGATTCCCCTAGGTCTCTAGTTTTCAGAAATGCACAGGTTTGGTAGGTTTCCCTAGGTGCCGGATGAGCTAGAGGCCAAAATCTACAGGTAGGCACTTTGCAAAAAACACCTCTGTTTTCTTTCAAAAATTTGGATGTGTCCACGTTGCGCTTTGGGCGTTCCCTGTCGCGGGCGCTAGGCCTACCCACACAAGTGAGGTATCATTTTTATCAGGAGACTTGGGGGAACGCTGGGTGGAAGGAAATTTGTGGCTCCTCTCAGATTCCAGAACTTTCTGCACAGAAATGTGAGGAACATGTGTTTTTTTAGCCAAATTTTGAGGTTTGCAAAGGATTCTGGGTAACAGAACCTGGTCCGAGCCACACAAGTCACCCCATCTTGGATTCCCCTAGGTCTCTAGTTTTCAGAAATGCACAGGTTTGGTAGGTTTCCCTAGGTGCCGGATGAGCTAGAGGCCAAAATCTACAGGTAGGCACTTTGCAAAAAACACCTCTGTTTTCTTTCAAAAATTTTGATGTGTCCACGTTGCGCTTTGGGGCGTTTCCTGTCGCGGGCGCTAGGCCTACCCACACAAGTGAGGTATCATTTTTATCAGGAGACTTGGGGGAATGCTGGGTGGAAGGAAATTTGTGGCTCCTCTCAGATTCCAGAACTTTCTGCCACAGAAATGTGAGGAACATGTGTTTTTTTAGCCAAATTTTGAGGTTTGCAAAGGATTCTGGGTAACAGAACCTGGTCCGAGCCACACAAGTCACCCCATCTTGGATTCTCCTAGGTCTCTAGTTTTCAGAAATGCACAGGTTTGGTAGGTTTCCCTACGTGCCGGATGAGCTAGAGGCCAAAATCTACAGGTAGGCACTTTGGAAAAAACACCTCTGTTTTCTTTCAAAAATTTGGATGTGTCCACGTTGCGCTTTGGGGTGTTTCCTGTCGCGGGCGCTAGGCCTACCCACACAAGTGAGGTATCATTTTTATCAGGAGACTTGGGGGAACGCTGGGTGTTAGGAAATTTGTGGCTCCTCTCAGATTCCAGAACTTTCTGCCACAGAAATGTGAGGAACATGTGTTTTTTTAGCCAAATTTTGAGGTTTGCAAAAGATTCTGGGTAACAGAACCTGGTCCGTGCCACACAAGTCACCCCATCTTGGATTCCCCTAGGTCTCTAGTTTTCAGAAATGCACAGGTTTGGTAGGTTTCCCTAGGTGCCGGCTGAGCGAGAGGCCAAAATCTACAGGTAGGCACTTTGCAAAAAACACCTCTGTTTTCTTTCAAAAATTTGGATGTGTCCACGTTGCACTTTGGGGCGTTTCCTGTCGCGGGCGCTAGGCCTACCCACACAAGTGAGGTATCATTTTTATTGGGAAACTTGGGGGAACGCTGGGTGGAAGGAAATTTGTGGCTCCTCTCAGATTCCAGAACTTTCTGCCACAGAAATGTGAGGAACATGTGTTTTTTTAGCCAAATTTTGAGGTTTGCAAAAGATTCTGGGTAACAGAACCTGGTCCGTGCCACACAAGTCACCCCATCTTGGATTCCCCTAGGTCTCTAGTTTTCAGAAATGCACAGGTTTGGTAGGTTTCCCTAGGTGCCGGATGAGCTAGAGGCCAAAATCTACAGGTAGGCACTTTGCAAAAAACACCTCTGTTATCTTTCAAAAATTTGGATGTGTCCACATTGCGCTTTGGGCGTTCCCTGTCGCGGGCGCTAGGCCTACCCACACAAGTGAGGTATCATTTTTATCAGGAGACTTGGGGGAACGCTGGGTGGAAGGAAATTTGTGGCTCCTCTCAGATTCCAGAACTTTCTGCCACAGAAATGTGAGGAACATGTGTTTTTTTAGCCAAATTTTGAGGTTTGCAAAGGATTCTGGGTAACAGAACCTGGTCCGAGCCACACAAGTCACCCCATCTTGGATTCCCCTAGGTCTCTAGTTTTCAGAAATGCACAGGTTTGGTAGGTTTCCCTAGGTGCCGGATGAGCTAGAGGCCAAAATCTACAGGTAGGCACTTTGCAAAAAACACCTCTGTTTTCTTTCAAAAATTTGGATGTGTCCACGTTGCGCTTTGGGCGTTCCCTGTCGCGGGCGCTAGGCCTACCCACACAAGTGAGGTATCATTTTTATCAGGAGACTTGGGGGAACGCTGGGTGGAAGGAAATTTGTGGCTCCTCTCAGATTCCAGAACTTTCTGCCACAGAAATGTGAGGAACATGTGTTTTTTTAGCCAAATTTTGAGGTTTGCAAAGGATTCTGGGTAACAGAACCTGGTCCGAGCCACACAAGTCACCCCATCATGGATTCCCCTAGGTCACTACTTTTCAGAAATGCACAGGTTTGGTAGGTTTCCCTAGGTGCCGGCTGAGCTAGAGGCCAAAATCTACAGGTAGGCACTTTGCAAAAAACACCTCTGTTTTCTTTCAAAAATGTGGATGTGTCCACGTTGCGCTTTGGGGCGTTTCCTGTCGCGGGCGCTAGGCCTACCCACACAAGTGAGGTATCATTTTTATCGGGAGACTTGGGGGAACGCTGGGTGTTAGGAAATTTGTGGCTCCTCTCAGATTCCAGAACTTTCTGCCACAGAAATGTGAGGAACATGTGTTTTTTTAGCCAAATTTTGAGGTTTGCAAAAGATTCTGGGTAACAGAACCTGGTCCGTGCCACACAAGTCACCCCATCTTGGATTCCCCTAGGTCTCTAGTTTTCAGAAATGCACAGGTTTGGTAGGTTTCCCTAGGTGCCGGCTGAGCGAGAGGCCAAAATCTACAGGTAGGCACTTTGCAAAAAACACCTCTGTTTTCTTTCAAAAATTTGGATGTGTCCACGTTGCACTTTGGGGCGTTTCCTGTCGCGGGCGCTAGGCCTACCCACACAAGTGAGGTATAATTTTTATTGGGAAACTTGGGGGAACGCTGGGTGGAAGGAAATTTGTGGCTCCTCTCAGATTCCAGAACTTTCTGCCACAGAAATGTGAGGAACATGTGTTTTTTTAGCCAAATTTTGAGGTTTGCAAAGGATTCTGGGTAACAGAACCTGGTCCGAGCCACACAAGTCACCCCATCTTGGATTCCCCTAGGTCTCTAGTTTTCAGAAATGCACAGGTTTGGTAGGTTTCCCTAGGTGCCGGATGAGCTAGAGGCCAAAATCTACAGGTAGGCACTTTGCAAAAAACACCTCTGTTTTCTTTCAAAAATTTGGATGTGTCCACGTTGCGCTTTGGGCGTTCCCTGTCGCGGGCGCTAGGCCTACCCACACAAGTGAGGTATCATTTTTATCAGGAGACTTGGGCGAACGCTGGGTGGAAGGAAATTTGTGGCTCCTCTCAGATTCCAGAACTTTCTGCCACAGAAATGTGAGGAACATGTGTTTTTTTAGCCAAATTTTGAGGTTTGCAAAGGATTCTGGGTAACAGAACCTGGTCCGAGCCACACAAGTCACCCCATCATGGATTCCCCTAGGTCACTACTTTTCAGAAATGCACAGGTTTGGTAGGTTTCCCTAGGTGCCGGCTGAGCTAGAGGCCAAAATCTACAGGTAGGCACTTTGCAAAAAACACCTCTGTTTTCTTTCAAAAATGGGGATGTGTCCACGTTGCGCTTTGGGGCGTTTCCTGTCGCGGGCGCTAGGCCTACCCACACAAGTGAGGTATCATTTTTATCGGGAGACTTGGGGGAATGCTGGGTAGAAGGAAATTTGTGGCTCCTCTCAGATTCCAGAACTTTCTGCCACAGAAATGTGAGGAACATGTGTTTTTTTAGCCAAATTTTGAGGTTTGCAAAGGATTCTGGGTAACAGAACCTGGTCCGAGCCACACAAGTCACCCCATCTTGGATTCCCCTAGGTCTCTAGTTTTCAGAAATGCACAGGTTTGGTAGGTTTCCCTAGGTGCCGGATGAGCTAGAGGCCAAAATCTACAGGTAGGCACTTTGCAAAAAACACCTCTGTTTTCTTTCAAAAATTTGGATGTGTCCACGTTGCGCTTTGGGCGTTCCCTGTCGCGGGCGCTAGGCCTACCCACACAAGTGAGGTATCATTTTTATCAGGAGACTTGGGGGAACGCTGGGTGGAAGGAAATTTGTGGCTCCTCTCAGATTCCAGAACTTTCTGCCACAGAAATGTGAGGAACATGTGTTTTTTTAGCCAAATTTTGAGGTTTGCAAAGGATTCTGGGTAACAGAACCTGGTCCGAGCCACACAAGTCACCCCATCTTGGATTCTCCTAGGTCTCTAGTTTTCAGAAATGCACAGGTTTGGTAGGTTTCCCTAGGTGCCGGCTGAGCTAGAGGCCAAAACCTACAGGTAGGCACTTTGCAAAAAACACCTCTGTTTTCTTTCAAAAATTTGGATGTGTCCACGTTGCGCTTTGGGGCGTTTCCTGTCGCGGGCGCTAGGCCTACCCACACAAGTGAGGTATCATTTTTATCGGGAGACTTGGGGGAATGCTGGGTGGAAGGAAATTTGTGGCTCCTCTCAGATTCCAGAACTTTCTGCCACAGAAATGTGAGGAACATGTGTTTTTTTAGCCAAATTTTGAGGTTTGCAAAGGATTCTGGGTAACAGAACCTGGTCCGAGCCACACAAGTCACCCCATCTTGGATTCTCCTAGGTCTCTAGTTTTCAGAAATGCACAGGTTTGGTAGGTTTCCCTAGGTGCCGGCTGAGCCAGAGGCCAAAATCTACAGGTAGGAACTTTGCAAAAAACACCTCTGTTTTCTTTCAAAAATTTGGATGTGTCCACGTTGCGCTTTGGGGCGTTTCCTGTCGCGGGCGCTAGGCCTACCCACACAAGTGAGGTATCATTTTTATCGGGAGACTTGGGGGAATACTGGGTGGAAGGAAATTTGTGGCTCCTCTCAGATTCCAGAACTTTCTGCCACAGAAATGTGAGGAACATGTGTTTTTTTAGCCAAATTTTGAGGTTTGCAAAGGATTCTGGGTAACAGAACCTGGTCCGAGCCACACAAGTCACCCCATCTTGGATTCTCCTAGGTCTCTAGTTTTCAGAAATGCACAGGTTTGGTAGGTTTCCCTAGGTGCCGGCTGAGCCAGAGGCCAAAATCTACAGGTAGGCACTTTGCAAAAAACACCTCTGTTTTCTTTCAAAAATGTGGATGTGTCCACGTTGCGCTTTGGGGCGTTTCCTGTCGCGGGCGCTAGGCCTACCCACACAAGTGAGGTATAATTTTTATTGGGAAACTTGGGGGAACGCTGGGTGGAAGGAAATTTGTGGCTCCTCTCAGATTCCAGAACTTTCTGCCACAGAAATGTGAGGAACATGTGTTTTTTTAGCCAAATTTTGAGGTTTGCAAAGGATTCTGGGTAACAGAACCTGGTCCGAGCCACACAAGTCACCCCATCTTGGATTCCCCTAGGTCTCTAGTTTTCAGAAATGCACAGGTTTGGTAGGTTTCCCTAGGTGCCGGATGAGCTAGAGGCCAAAATCTACAGGTAGGCACTTTGCAAAAAACACCTCTGTTTTCTTTCAAAAATTTGGATGTGTCCACGTTGCGCTTTGGGCGTTCCCTGTCGCGGGCGCTAGGCCTACCCACACAAGTGAGGTATCATTTTTATCAGGAGACTTGGGGGAACGCTGGGTGGAAGGAAATTTGTGGCTCCTCTCAGATTCCAGAACTTTCTGCCACAGAAATGTGAGGAACATGTGTTTTTTTAGCCAAATTTTGAGGTTTGCAAAGGATTCTGGGTAACAGAACCTGGTCCGAGCCACACAAGTCACCCCATCTTGGATTCCCCTAGGTCTCTAGTTTTCAGAAATGCACAGGTTTGGTAGGTTTCCCTAGGTGCCGGATGAGCTAGAGGCCAAAATCTACAGGTAGGCACTTTGCAAAAAACACCTCTGTTTTCTTTCAAAAATTTGGATGTGTCCACGTTGCGCTTTGGGCGTTCCCTGTCGCGGGCGCTAGGCCTACCCACACAAGTGAGGTATCATTTTTATCAGGAGACTTGGGGGAACGCTGGGTGGAAGGAAATTTGTGGCTCCTCTCAGATTCCAGAACTTTCTGCCACAGAAATGTGAGGAACATGTGTTTTTTTAGCCAAATTTTGAGGTTTGCAAAGGATTCTGGGTAACAGAACCTGGTCCGAGCCACACAAGTCACCCCATCATGGATTCCCCTAGGTCACTACTTTTCAGAAATGCACAGGTTTGGTAGGTTTCCCTAGGTGCCGGCTGAGCTAGAGGCCAAAATCTACAGGTAGGCACTTTGCAAAAAACACCTCTGTTTTCTTTAAAAAATGTGGATGTGTCCACGTTGCGCTTTGGGGCGTTTCCTGTCGCGGGCGCTAGGCCTACCCACACAAGTGAGGTATCATTTTTATCGGGAGACTTGGGGGAATGCTGGGTGGAAGGAAATTTGTGGCTCCTCTCAGATTCCAGAACTTTCTGCCACAGAAATGTGAGGAACATGTGTTTTTTTAGCCAAATTTTGAGGTTTGCAAAGGATTCTGGGTAACAGAACCTGGTCCGAGCCACACAAGTCACCCCATCTTGGATTCCCCTAGGTCTCTAGTTTTCAGAAATGCACAGGTTTGGTAGGTTTCCCTAGGTGCCGGATGAGCTAGAGGCCAAAATCTACAGGTAGGCACTTTGCAAAAAACACCTCTGTTTTCTTTCAAAAATTTGGATGTGTCCACGTTGCGCTTTGGGCGTTCCCTGTCGCGGGCGCTAGGCCTACCCACACAAGTGAGGTATCATTTTTATCAGGAGACTTGGGGGAACGCTGGGTGGAAGGAAATTTGTGGCTCCTCTCAGATTCCAGAACTTTCTGCCACAGAAATTTGAGGAACATGTGTTTTTTTAGCCAAATTTTGAGGTTTGCAAAGGATTCTGGGTAACAGAACCTGGTCCGAGCCACACAAGTCACCCCATCATGGATTCCCCTAGGTCTCTACTTTTCAGAAATGCACAGGTTTGGTAGGTTTCCCTAGGTGCCGGCTGAGCTAGAGGCCAAAATCTACAGGTAGGCACTTTGCAAAAAACACCTCTGTTTTCTTTCAAAAATGTGGATGTGTCCACGTTGCGCTTTGGGGCGTTTCCTGTCGCGGGCGCTAGGCCTACCCACACAAGTGAGGTATCATTTTTATCAGGAGACTTGGGGGAACGCTGGGTGTTAGGAAATTTGTGGCTCCTCTCAGATTCCAGAACTTTCTGCCACAGAAATGTGAGGAACATGTGTTTTTTTAGCCAAATTTTGAGGTTTGCAAAAGATTCTGGGTAACAGAACCTGGTCCGTGCCACACAAGTCACCCCATCTTGGATTCCCCTAGGTCTCTAGTTTTCAGAAATGCACAGGTTTGGTAGGTTTCCCTAGGTGCCGGCTGAGCGAGAGGCCAAAATCTACAGGTAGGCACTTTGCAAAAAACACCTCTGTTTTCTTTCAAAAATTTGGATGTGTCCACGTTGCACTTTGGGGCGTTTCCTGTCGCGGGCGCTAGGCCTACCCACACAAGTGAGGTATAATTTTTATTGGGAAACTTGGGGGAACGCTGGGTGGAAGGAAATTTGTGGCTCCTCTCAGATTCCAGAACTTTCTGCCACAGAAATGTGAGGAACATGTGTTTTTTTAGCCAAATTTTGAGGTTTGCAAAGGATTCTGGGTAACAGAACCTGGTCCGAGCCACACAAGTCACCCCATCTTGGATTCCCCTAGGTCTCTAGTTTTCAGAAATGCACAGGTTTGGTAGGTTTCCCTAGGTGCCGGATGAGCTAGAGGCCAAAATCTACAGGTAGGCACTTTGCAAAAAACACCTCTGTTTTCTTTCAAAAATTTGGATGTGTCCACGTTGCGCTTTGGGCGTTCCCTGTCGCGGGCGCTAGGCCTACCCACACAAGTGAGGTATCATTTTTATCAGGAGACTTGGGGGAACGCTGGGTGGAAGGAAATTTGTGGCTCCTCTCAGATTCCAGAACTTTCTGCCACAGAAATGTGAGGAACATGTGTTTTTTTAGCCAAATTTTGAGGTTTGCAAAGGATTCTGGGTAACAGAACCTGGTCCGAGCCACACAAGTCACCCCATCTTGGATTCCCCTAGGTCTCTAGTTTTCAGAAATGCACAGGTTTGGTAGGTTTCCCTAGGTGCCGGATGAGCTAGAGGCCAAAATCTACAGGTAGGCACTTTGCAAAAAACACCTCTGTTTTCTTTCAAAAATTTGGATGTGTCCACGTTGCGCTTTGGGCGTTCCCTGTCGCGGGCGCTAGGCCTACCCACACAAGTGAGGTATCATTTTTATCAGGAGACTTGGGGGAACGCTGGGTGGAAGGAAATTTGTGGCTCCTCTCAGATTCCAGAACTTTCTGCCACAGAAATGTGAGGAACATGTGTTTTTTTAGCCAAATTTTGAGGTTTGCAAAGGATTCTGGGTAACAGAACCTGGTCCGAGCCACACAAGTCACCCCATCTTGGATTCTCCTAGGTCTCTAGTTTTCAGAAATGCACAGGTTTGGTAGGTTTCCCTAGGTGCCGGCTGAGCTAGAGGCCAAAACCTACAGGTAGGCACTTTGCAAAAAACACCTCTGTTTTCTTTCAAAAATTTGGATGTGTCCACGTTGCGCTTTGGGGCGTTTCCTGTCGCGGGCGCTAGGCCTACCCACACAAGTGAGGTATCATTTTTATCGGGAGACTTGGGGAAATGCTGGGTGGAAGGAAATTTGTGGCTCCTCTCAGATTCCAGAACTTTCTGCCACAGAAATGTGAGGAACATGTGTTTTTTTAGCCAAATTTTGAGGTTTGCAAAGGATTCTGGGTAACAGAACCTGGTCCGAGCCACACAAGTCACCCCATCTTGGATTCTCCTAGGTCTCTAGTTTTCAGAAATGCACAGGTTTGGTAGGTTTCCCTAGGTGCCGGCTGAGCCAGAGGCCAAAATCTACAGGTAGGAACTTTGCAAAAAACACCTCTGTTTTCTTTCAAAAATTTGGATGTGTCCACGTTGCGCTTTGGGGCGTTTCCTGTCGCGGGCGCTAGGCCTACCCACACAAGTGAGGTATCATTTTTATCGGGAGACTTGGGGGAATACTGGGTGGAAGGAAATTTGTGGCTCCTCTCAGATTCCAGAACTTTCTGCCACAGAAATGTGAGGAACATGTGTTTTTTTAGCCAAATTTTGAGGTTTGCAAAGGATTCTGGGTAACAGAACCTGGTCCGAGCCACACAAGTCACCCCATCTTGGATTCTCCTAGGTCTCTAGTTTTCAGAAATGCACAGGTTTGGTAGGTTTCCCTAGGTGCCGGCTGAGCCAGAGGCCAAAATCTACAGGTAGGCACTTTGCAAAAAACACCTCTGTTTTCTTTAAAAAATGTGGATGTGTCCACGTTGCGCTTTGGGGCGTTTCCTGTCGCGGGCGCTAGGCCTACCCACACAAGTGAGGTATCATTTTTATTGGGAAACTTGGGGGAACGCTGGGTGGAAGGAAATTTGTGGCTCCTCTCAGATTCCAGAACTTTCTGCCACAGAAATGTGAGGAACATGTGTTTTTTTAGCCAAATTTTGAGGTTTGCAAAGGATTCTGGGTAACAGAACCTGGTCCGAGCCACACAAGTCACCCCATCTTGGATTCCCCTAGGTCTCTAGTTTTCAGAAATGCACAGGTTTGGTAGGTTTCCCTAGGTGCCGGATGAGCTAGAGGCCAAAATCTACAGGTAGGCACTTTGCAAAAAACACCTCTGTTTTCTTTCAAAAATTTGGATGTGTCCACGTTGCGCTTTGGGCGTTCCCTGTCGCGGGCGCTAGGCCTACCCACACAAGTGAGGTATCATTTTTATCAGGAGACTTGGGGGAACGCTGGGTGGAAGGAAATTTGTGGCTCCTCTCAGATTCCAGAACTTTCTGCCACAGAAATGTGAGGAACATGTGTTTTTTTAGCCAAATTTTGAGGTTTGCAAAGGATTCTGGGTAACAGAACCTGGTCCGAGCCACACAAGTCACCCCATCTTGGATTCCCCTAGGTCTCTAGTTTTCAGAAATGCACAGGTTTGGTAGGTTTCCCTAGGTGCCGGATGAGCTAGAGGCATAAAATCTACAGGTAGGCACTTTGCAAAAAACACCTCTGTTTTCTTTCAAAAATTTGGATGTGTCCACGTTGCGCTTTGGGCGTTCCCTGTCGCGGGCGCTAGGCCTACCCACACAAGTGAGGTATCATTTTTATCAGGAGACTTGGGGGAACGCTGGGTGGAAGGAAATTTGTGGCTCCTCTCAGATTCCAGAACTTTCTGCCACAGAAATGTGAGGAACATGTGTTTTTTTAGCCAAATTTTGAGGTTTGCAAAGGATTCTGGGTAACAGAACCTGGTCCGAGCCACACAAGTCACCCCATCATGGATTCCCCTAGGTCTCTACTTTTCAGAAATGCACAGGTTTGGTAGGTTTCCCTAGGTGCCGGCTGAGCTAGAGGCCAAAATCTACAGGTAGGCACTTTGCAAAAAACACCTCTGTTTTCTTTCAAAAATGTGGATGTGTCCACGTTGCGCTTTGGGGCGTTTCCTGTCGCGGGCGCTAGGCCTACCCACACAAGTGAGGTATCATTTTTATCAGGAGACTTGGGGGAACGCTGGGTGTTAGGAAATTTGTGGCTCCTCTCAGATTCCAGAACTTTCTGCCACAGAAATGTGAGGAACATGTGTTTTTTTAGCCAAATTTTGAGGTTTGCAAAAGATTCTGGGTAACAGAACCTGGTCCGTGCCACACAAGTCACCCCATCTTGGATTCCCCTAGGTCTCTAGTTTTCAGAAATGCACAGGTTTGGTAGGTTTCCCTAGGTGCCGGCTGAGCGAGAGGCCAAAATCTACAGGTAGGCACTTTGCAAAAAACACCTCTGTTTTCTTTCAAAAATTTGGATGTGTCCACGTTGCACTTTGGGGCGTTTCCTGTCGCGGGCGCTAGGCCTACCCACACAAGTGAGGTATAATTTTTATTGGGAAACTTGGGGGAACGCTGGGTGGAAGGAAATTTGTGGCTCCTCTCAGATTCCAGAACTTTCTGCCACAGAAATGTGAGGAACATGTGTTTTTTTAGCCAAATTTTGAGGTTTGCAAAGGATTCTGGGTAACAGAACCTGGTCCGAGCCACACAAGTCACCCCATCTTGGATTCCCCTAGGTCTCTAGTTTTCAGAAATGCACAGGTTTGGTAGGTTTCCCTAGGTGCCGGATGAGCTAGAGGCCAAAATCTACAGGTAGGCACTTTGCAAAAAACACCTCTGTTTTCTTTCAAAAATTTGGATGTGTCCACGTTGCGCTTTGGGCGTTCCCTGTCGCGGGCGCTAGGCCTACCCACACAAGTGAGGTATCATTTTTATCAGGAGACTTGGGGGAACGCTGGGTGGAAGGAAATTTGTGGCTCCTCTCAGATTCCAGAACTTTCTGCCACAGAAATGTGAGGAACATGTGTTTTTTTAGCCAAATTTTGAGGTTTGCAAAGGATTCTGGGTAACAGAACCTGGTCCGAGCCACACAAGTCACCCCATCTTGGATTCCCCTAGGTCTCTAGTTTTCAGAAATGCACAGGTTTGGTAGGTTTCCCTAGGTGCCGGATGAGCTAGAGGCCAAAATCTACAGGTAGGCACTTTGCAAAAAACACCTCTGTTTTCTTTCAAAAATTTGGATGTGTCCACGTTGCGCTTTGGGCGTTCCCTGTCGCGGGCGCTAGGCCTACCCACACAAGTGAGGTATCATTTTTATCAGGAGACTTGGGGGAACGCTGGGTGGAAGGAAATTTGTGGCTCCTCTCAGATTCCAGAACTTTCTGCCACAGAAATGTGAGGAACATGTGTTTTTTTAGCCAAATTTTGAGGTTTGCAAAGGATTCTGGGTAACAGAACCTGGTCCGAGCCACACAAGTCACCCCATCTTGGATTCTCCTAGGTCTCTAGTTTTCAGAAATGCACAGGTTTGGTAGGTTTCCCTAGGTGCCGGCTGAGCTAGAGGCCAAAACCTACAGGTAGGCACTTTGCAAAAAACACCTCTGTTTTCTTTCAAAAATTTGGATGTGTCCACGTTGCGCTTTGGGGCGTTTCCTGTCGCGGGCGCTAGGCCTACCCACACAAGTGAGGTATCATTTTTATCGGGAGACTTGGGGGAATGCTGGGTGGAAGGAAATTTGTGGCTCCTCTCAGATTCCAGAACTTTCTGCCACAGAAATGTGAGGAACATGTGTTTTTTTAGCCAAATTTTGAGGTTTGCAAAGGATTCTGGGTAACAGAACCTGGTCCGAGCCACACAAGTCACCCCATCTTGGATTCTCCTAGGTCTCTAGTTTTCAGAAATGCACAGGTTTGGTAGGTTTCCCTAGGTGCCGGCTGAGCCAGAGGCCAAAATCTACAGGTAGGAACTTTGCAAAAAACACCTCTGTTTTCTTTCAAAAATTTGGATGTGTCCACGTTGCGCTTTGGGGCGTTTCCTGTCGCGGGCGCTAGGCCTACCCACACAAGTGAGGTATCATTTTTATCGGGAGACTTGGGGGAATACTGGGTGGAAGGAAATTTGTGGCTCCTCTCAGATTCCAGAACTTTCTGCCACAGAAATGTGAGGAACATGTGTTTTTTTAGCCAAATTTTCAGGTTTGCAAAGGATTCTGGGTAACAGAACCTGGTCCGAGCCACACAAGTCACCCCATCTTGGATTCTCCTAGGTCTCTAGTTTTCAGAAATGCACAGGTTTGGTAGGTTTCCCTAGGTGCCGGCTGAGCCAGAGGCCAAAATCTACAGGTAGGCACTTTGCAAAAAACACCTCTGTTTTCTTTCAAAAATGTGGATGTGTCCACGTTGCGCTTTGGGGCGTTTCCTGTCGCGGGCGCTAGGCCTACCCACACAAGTGAGGTATCATTTTTATTGGGAAACTTGGGGGAACGCTGGGTGGAAGGAAATTTGTGGCTCCTCTCAGATTCCAGAACTTTCTGCCACAGAAATGTGAGGAACATGTGTTTTTTTAGCCAAATTTTGAGGTTTGCAAAGGATTCTGGGTAACAGAACCTGGTCCGAGCCACACAAGTCACCCCATCTTGGATTCCCCTAGGTCTCTAGTTTTCAGAAATGCACAGGTTTGGTAGGTTTCCCTAGGTGCCGGATGAGCTAGAGGCCAAAATCTACAGGTAGGCACTTTGCAAAAAACACCTCTGTTTTCTTTCAAAAATTTGGATGTGTCCACGTTGCGCTTTGGGCGTTCCCTGTCGCGGGCGCTAGGCCTACCCACACAAGTGAGGTATCATTTTTATCAGGAGACTTGGGGGAACGCTGGGTGGAAGGAAATTTGTGGCTCCTCTCAGATTCCAGAACTTTCTGCCACAGAAATGTGAGGAACATGTGTTTTTTTAGCCAAATTTTGAGGTTTGCAAAGGATTCTGGGTAACAGAACCTGGTCCGAGCCACACAAGTCACCCCATCTTGGATTCCCCTAGGTCTCTAGTTTTCAGAAATGCACAGGTTTGGTAGGTTTCCCTAGGTGCCGGATGAGCTAGAGGCCAAAATCTACAGGTAGGCACTTTGCAAAAAACACCTCTGTTTTCTTTCAAAAATTTGGATGTGTCCACGTTGCGCTTTGGGCGTTCCCTGTCGCGGGCGCTAGGCCTACCCACACAAGTGAGGTATCATTTTTATCAGGAGACTTGGGGGAACGCTGGGTGGAAGGAAATTTGTGGCTCCTCTCAGATTCCAGAACTTTCTGCCACAGAAATGTGAGGAACATGTGTTTTTTTAGCCAAATTTTGAGGTTTGCAAAGGATTCTGGGTAACAGAACCTGGTCCGAGCCACACAAGTCACCCCATCATGGATTCCCCTAGGTCACTACTTTTCAGAAATGCACAGGTTTGGTAGGTTTCCCTAGGTGCCGGCTGAGCTAGAGGCCAAAATCTACAGGTAGGCACTTTGCAAAAAACACCTCTGTTTTCTTTCAAAAATGTGGATGTGTCCACGTTGCGCTTTGGGGCGTTTCCTGTCGCGAGCGCTAGGCCTACCCACACAAGTGAGGTATCATTTTTATCGGGAGACTTGGGGGAATGCTGGGTGGAAGGAAATTTGTGGCTCCTCTCAGATTCCAGAACTTTCTGCCACAGAAATGTGAGGAACATGTGTTTTTTTAGCCAAATTTTGAGGTTTGCAAAGGATTCTGGGTAACAGAACCTGGTCCGAGCCACACAAGTCACCCCATCTTGGATTCCCCTAGGTCTCTAGTTTTCAGAAATGCACAGGTTTGGTAGGTTTCCCTAGGTGCCGGATGAGCTAGAGGCCAAAATCTACAGGTAGGCACTTTGCAAAAAACACCTCTGTTTTCTTTCAAAAATTTGGATGTGTCCACGTTGCGCTTTGGGCGTTCCCTGTCGCGGGCGCTAGGCCTACCCACACAAGTGAGGTATCATTTTTATCAGGAGACTTGGGGGAACGCTGGGTGGAAGGAAATTTGTGGCTCCTCTCAGATTCCAGAACTTTCTGCCACAGAAATGTGAGGAACATGTGTTTTTTTAGCCAAATTTTGAGGTTTGCAAAGGATTCTGGGTAACAGAACCTGGTCCGAGCCACACAAGTCACCCCATCTTGGATTCCCCTAGGTCTCTAGTTTTCAGAAATGCACAGGTTTGGTAGGTTTCCCTAGGTGCCGGATGAGCTAGAGGCCAAAATCTACAGGTAGGCACTTTGCAAAAAACACCTCTGTTTTCTTTCAAAAATTTGGATGTGTCCACGTTGCGCTTTGGGCGTTCCCTGTCGCGGGCGCTAGGCCTACCCACACAAGTGAGGTATCATTTTTATCAGGAGACTTGGGGGAACGCTGGGTGGAAGGAAATTTGTGGCTCCTCTCAGATTCCAGAACTTTCTGCCACAGAAATGTGAGGAACATGTGTTTTTTTAGCCAAATTTTGAGGTTTGCAAAGGATTCTGGGTAACAGAACCTGGTCCGAGCCACACAAGTCACCCCATCATGGATTCCCCTAGGTCTCTACTTTTCAGAAATGCACAGGTTTGGTAGGTTTCCCTAGGTGCCGGCTGAGCTAGAGGCCAAAATCTACAGGTAGGCACTTTGCAAAAAACACCTCTGTTTTCTTTCAAAAATGTGGATGTGTCCACGTTGCGCTTTGGGGCGTTTCCTGTCGCGGGCGCTAGGCCTACCCACACAAGTGAGGTATCATTTTTATCAGGAGACTTGGGGGAACGCTGGGTGTTAGGAAATTTGTGGCTCCTCTCAGATTCCAGAACTTTCTGCCACAGAAATGTGAGGAACATGTGTTTTTTTAGCCAAATTTTGAGGTTTGCAAAAGATTCTGGGTAACAGAACCTGGTCCGTGCCACACAAGTCACCCCATCTTGGATTCCCCTAGGTCTCTAGTTTTCAGAAATGCACAGGTTTGGTAGGTTTCCCTAGGTGCCGGCTGAGCGAGAGGCCAAAATCTACAGGTAGGCACTTTGCAAAAAACACCTCTGTTTTCTTTCAAAAATTTGGATGTGTCCACGTTGCACTTTGGGGCGTTTCCTGTCGCGGGCGCTAGGCCTACCCACACAAGTGAGGTATAATTTTTATTGGGAAACTTGGGGGAACGCTGGGTGGAAGGAAATTTGTGGCTCCTCTCAGATTCCAGAACTTTCTGCCACAGAAATGTGAGGAACATGTGTTTTTTTAGCCAAATTTTGAGGTTTGCAAAGGATTCTGGGTAACAGAACCTGGTCCGAGCCACACAAGTCACCCCATCTTGGATTCCCCTAGGTCTCTAGTTTTCAGAAATGCACAGGTTTGGTAGGTTTCCCTAGGTGCCGGATGAGCTAGAGGCCAAAATCTACAGGTAGGCACTTTGCAAAAAACACCTCTGTTTTCTTTCAAAAATTTGGATGTGTCCACGTTGCGCTTTGGGCGTTCCCTGTCGCGGGCGCTAGGCCTACCCACACAAGTGAGGTATCATTTTTATCAGGAGACTTGGGGGAACGCTGGGTGGAAGGAAATTTGTGGCTCCTCTCAGATTCCAGAACTTTCTGCCACAGAAATGTGAGGAACATGTGTTTTTTTAGCCAAATTTTGAGGTTTGCAAAGGATTCTGGGTAACAGAACCTGGTCCGAGCCACACAAGTCACCCCATCTTGGATTCCCCTAGGTCTCTAGTTTTCAGAAATGCACAGGTTTGGTAGGTTTCCCTAGGTGCCGGATGAGCTAGAGGCCAAAATCTACAGGTAGGCACTTTGCAAAAAACACCTCTGTTTTCTTTCAAAAATTTGGATGTGTCCACGTTGCGCTTTGGGCGTTCCCTGTCGCGGGCGCTAGGCCTACCCACACAAGTGAGGTATCATTTTTATCAGGAGACTTGGGGGAACGCTGGGTGGAAGGAAATTTGTGGCTCCTCTCAGATTCCAGAACTTTCTGCCACAGAAATGTGAGGAACATGTGTTTTTTTAGCCAAATTTTGAGGTTTGCAAAGGATTCTGGGTAACAGAACCTGGTCCGAGCCACACAAGTCACCCCATCTTGGATTCTCCTAGGTCTCTAGTTTTCAGAAATGCACAGGTTTGGTAGGTTTCCCTAGGTGCCGGCTGAGCTAGAGGCCAAAACCTACAGGTAGGCACTTTGCAAAAAACACCTCTGTTTTCTTTCAAAAATTTGGATGTGTCCACGTTGCGCTTTGGGGCGTTTCCTGTCGCGGGCGCTAGGCCTACCCACACAAGTGAGGTATCATTTTTATCGGGAGACTTGGGGGAATGCTGGGTGGAAGGAAATTTGTGGCTCCTCTCAGATTCCAGAACTTTCTGCCACAGAAATGTGAGGAACATGTGTTTTTTTAGCCAAATTTTGAGGTTTGCAAAGGATTCTGGGTAACAGAACCTGGTCCGAGCCACACAAGTCACCCCATCTTGGATTCTCCTAGGTCTCTAGTTTTCAGAAATGCACAGGTTTGGTAGGTTTCCCTAGGTGCCGGCTGAGCCAGAGGCCAAAATCTACAGGTAGGAACTTTGCAAAAAACACCTCTGTTTTCTTTCAAAAATTTGGATGTGTCCACGTTGCGCTTTGGGGCGTTTCCTGTCGCGGGCGCTAGGCCTACCCACACAAGTGAGGTATCATTTTTATCGGGAGACTTGGGGGAATACTGGGTGGAAGGAAATTTGTGGCTCCTCTCAGATTCCAGAACTTTCTGCCACAGAAATGTGAGGAACATGTGTTTTTTTAGCCAAATTTTCAGGTTTGCAAAGGATTCTGGGTAACAGAACCTGGTCCGAGCCACACAAGTCACCCCATCTTGGATTCTCCTAGGTCTCTAGTTTTCAGAAATGCACAGGTTTGGTAGGTTTCCCTAGGTGCCGGCTGAGCCAGAGGCCAAAATCTACAGGTAGGCACTTTGCAAAAAACACCTCTGTTTTCTTTCAAAAATGTGGATGTGTCCACGTTGCGCTTTGGGGCGTTTCCTGTCGCGGGCGCTAGGCCTACCCACACAAGTGAGGTATCATTTTTATTGGGAAACTTGGGGGAACGCTGGGTGGAAGGAAATTTGTGGCTCCTCTCAGATTCCAGAACTTTCTGCCACAGAAATGTGAGGAACATGTGTTTTTTTAGCCAAATTTTGAGGTTTGCAAAGGATTCTGGGTAACAGAACCTGGTCCGAGCCACACAAGTCACCCCATCTTGGATTCCCCTAGGTCTCTAGTTTTCAGAAATGCACAGGTTTGGTAGGTTTCCCTAGGTGCCGGATGAGCTAGAGGCCAAAATCTACAGGTAGGCACTTTGCAAAAAACACCTCTGTTTTCTTTCAAAAATTTGGATGTGTCCACGTTGCGCTTTGGGCGTTCCCTGTCGCGGGCGCTAGGCCTACCCACACAAGTGAGGTATCATTTTTATCAGGAGACTTGGGGGAACGCTGGGTGGAAGGAAATTTGTGGCTCCTCTCAGATTCCAGAACTTTCTGCCACAGAAATGTGAGGAACATGTGTTTTTTTAGCCAAATTTTGAGGTTTGCAAAGGATTCTGGGTAACAGAACCTGGTCCGAGCCACACAAGTCACCCCATCTTGGATTCCCCTAGGTCTCTAGTTTTCAGAAATGCACAGGTTTGGTAGGTTTCCCTAGGTGCCGGATGAGCTAGAGGCCAAAATCTACAGGTAGGCACTTTGCAAAAAACACCTCTGTTTTCTTTCAAAAATTTGGATGTGTCCACGTTGCGCTTTGGGCGTTCCCTGTCGCGGGCGCTAGGCCTACCCACACAAGTGAGGTATCATTTTTATCAGGAGACTTGGGGGAACGCTGGGTGGAAGGAAATTTGTGGCTCCTCTCAGATTCCAGAACTTTCTGCCACAGAAATGTGAGGAACATGTGTTTTTTTAGCCAAATTTTGAGGTTTGCAAAGGATTCTGGGTAACAGAACCTGGTCCGAGCCACACAAGTCACCCCATCATGGATTCCCCTAGGTCACTACTTTTCAGAAATGCACAGGTTTGGTAGGTTTCCCTAGGTGCCGGCTGAGCTAGAGGCCAAAATCTACAGGTAGGCACTTTGCAAAAAACACCTCTGTTTTCTTTCAAAAATGTGGATGTGTCCACGTTGCGCTTTGGGGCGTTTCCTGTCGCGAGCGCTAGGCCTACCCACACAAGTGAGGTATCATTTTTATCGGGAGACTTGGGGGAATGCTGGGTGGAAGGAAATTTGTGGCTCCTCTCAGATTCCAGAACTTTCTGCCACAGAAATGTGAGGAACATGTGTTTTTTTAGCCAAATTTTGAGGTTTGCAAAGGATTCTGGGTAACAGAACCTGGTCCGAGCCACACAAGTCACCCCATCTTGGATTCCCCTAGGTCTCTAGTTTTCAGAAATGCACAGGTTTGGTAGGTTTCCCTAGGTGCCGGATGAGCTAGAGGCCAAAATCTACAGGTAGGCACTTTGCAAAAAACACCTCTGTTTTCTTTCAAAAATTTGGATGTGTCCACGTTGCGCTTTGGGCGTTCCCTGTCGCGGGCGCTAGGCCTACCCACACAAGTGAGGTATCATTTTTATCAGGAGACTTGGGGGAACGCTGGGTGGAAGGAAATTTGTGGCTCCTCTCAGATTCCAGAACTTTCTGCCACAGAAATGTGAGGAACATGTGTTTTTTTAGCCAAATTTTGAGGTTTGCAAAGGATTCTGGGTAACAGAACCTGGTCCGAGCCACACAAGTCACCCCATCTTGGATTCCCCTAGGTCTCTAGTTTTCAGAAATGCACAGGTTTGGTAGGTTTCCCTAGGTGCCGGATGAGCTAGAGGCCAAAATCTACAGGTAGGCACTTTGCAAAAAACACCTCTGTTTTCTTTCAAAAATTTGGATGTGTCCACGTTGCGCTTTGGGCGTTCCCTGTCGCGGGCGCTAGGCCTACCCACACAAGTGAGGTATCATTTTTATCAGGAGACTTGGGGGAACGCTGGGTGGAAGGAAATTTGTGGCTCCTCTCAGATTCCAGAACTTTCTGCCACAGAAATGTGAGGAACATGTGTTTTTTTAGCCAAATTTTGAGGTTTGCAAAGGATTCTGGGTAACAGAACCTGGTCCGAGCCACACAAGTCACCCCATCATGGATTCCCCTAGGTCTCTACTTTTCAGAAATGCACAGGTTTGGTAGGTTTCCCTAGGTGCCGGCTGAGCTAGAGGCCAAAATCTACAGGTAGGCACTTTGCAAAAAACACCTCTGTTTTCTTTCAAAAATGTGGATGTGTCCACGTTGCGCTTTGGGGCGTTTCCTGTCGCGGGCGCTAGGCCTACCCACACAAGTGAGGTATCATTTTTATCAGGAGACTTGGGGGAACGCTGGGTGTTAGGAAATTTGTGGCTCCTCTCAGATTCCAGAACTTTCTGCCACAGAAATGTGAGGAACATGTGTTTTTTTAGCCAAATTTTGAGGTTTGCAAAAGATTCTGGGTAACAGAACCTGGTCCGTGCCACACAAGTCACCCCATCTTGGATTCCCCTAGGTCTCTAGTTTTCAGAAATGCACAGGTTTGGTAGGTTTCCCTAGGTGCCGGCTGAGCGAGAGGCCAAAATCTACAGGTAGGCACTTTGCAAAAAACACCTCTGTTTTCTTTCAAAAATTTGGATGTGTCCACGTTGCACTTTGGGGCGTTTCCTGTCGCGGGCGCTAGGCCTACCCACACAAGTGAGGTATAATTTTTATTGGGAAACTTGGGGGAACGCTGGGTGGAAGGAAATTTGTGGCTCCTCTCAGATTCCAGAACTTTCTGCCACAGAAATGTGAGGAACATGTGTTTTTTTAGCCAAATTTTGAGGTTTGCAAAGGATTCTGGGTAACAGAACCTGGTCCGAGCCACACAAGTCACCCCATCTTGGATTCCCCTAGGTCTCTAGTTTTCAGAAATGCACAGGTTTGGTAGGTTTCCCTAGGTGCCGGATGAGCTAGAGGCCAAAATCTACAGGTAGGCACTTTGCAAAAAACACCTCTGTTTTCTTTCAAAAATTTGGATGTGTCCACGTTGCGCTTTGGGCGTTCCCTGTCGCGGGCGCTAGGCCTACCCACACAAGTGAGGTATCATTTTTATCAGGAGACTTGGGGGAACGCTGGGTGGAAGGAAATTTGTGGCTCCTCTCAGATTCCAGAACTTTCTGCCACAGAAATGTGAGGAACATGTGTTTTTTTAGCCAAATTTTGAGGTTTGCAAAGGATTCTGGGTAACAGAACCTGGTCCGAGCCACACAAGTCACCCCATCTTGGATTCCCCTAGGTCTCTAGTTTTCAGAAATGCACAGGTTTGGTAGGTTTCCCTAGGTGCCGGATGAGCTAGAGGCCAAAATCTACAGGTAGGCACTTTGCAAAAAACACCTCTGTTTTCTTTCAAAAATTTGGATGTGTCCACGTTGCGCTTTGGGCGTTCCCTGTCGCGGGCGCTAGGCCTACCCACACAAGTGAGGTATCATTTTTATCAGGAGACTTGGGGGAACGCTGGGTGGAAGGAAATTTGTGGCTCCTCTCAGATTCCAGAACTTTCTGCCACAGAAATGTGAGGAACATGTGTTTTTTTAGCCAAATTTTGAGGTTTGCAAAGGATTCTGGGTAACAGAACCTGGTCCGAGCCACACAAGTCACCCCATCATGGATTCCCCTAGGTCTCTACTTTTCAGAAATGCACAGGTTTGGTAGGTTTCCCTAGGTGCCGGCTGAGCTAGAGGCCAAAATCTACAGGTAGGCACTTTGCAAAAAACACCTCTGTTTTCTTTCAAAAATGTGGATGTGTCCACGTTGCGCTTTGGGGCGTTTCCTGTCGCGGGCGCTAGGCCTACCCACACAAGTGAGGTATCATTTTTATCAGGAGACTTGGGGGAACGCTGGGTGTTAGGAAATTTGTGGCTCCTCTCAGATTCCAGAACTTTCTGCCACAGAAATGTGAGGAACATGTGTTTTTTTAGCCAAATTTTGAGGTTTGCAAAAGATTCTGGGTAACAGAACCTGGTCCGTGCCACACAAGTCACCCCATCTTGGATTCCCCTAGGTCTCTAGTTTTCAGAAATGCACAGGTTTGGTAGGTTTCCCTAGGTGCCGGCTGAGCGAGAGGCCAAAATCTACAGGTAGGCACTTTGCAGAAAACACCTCTGTTTTCTTTAAAAAATTTGGATGTGTCCACGTTGCACTTTGGGGCGTTTCCTGTCGCGGGCGCTAGGCCTACCCACACAAGTGAGGTATAATTTTTATTGGGAAACTTGGGGGAACGCTGGGTGGAAGGAAATTTGTGGCTCCTCTCAGATTCCAGAACTTTCTGCCACAGAAATGTGAGGAACATGTGTTTTTTTAGCCAAATTTTGAGGTTTGCAAAGGATTCTGGGTAACAGAACCTGGTCCGAGCCACACAAGTCACCCCATCTTGGATTCCCCTAGGTCTCTAGTTTTCAGAAATGCACAGGTTTGGTAGGTTTCCCTAGGTGCCGGATGAGCTAGAGGCCAAAATCTACAGGTAGGCACTTTGCAAAAAACACCTCTGTTTTCTTTCAAAAATTTGGATGTGTCCACGTTGCGCTTTGGGCGTTCCCTGTCGCGGGCGCTAGGCCTACCCACACAAGTGAGGTATCATTTTTATCAGGAGACTTGGGGGAACGCTGGGTGGAAGGAAATTTGTGGCTCCTCTCAGATTCCAGAACTTTCTGCCACAGAAATGTGAGGAACATGTGTTTTTTTAGCCAAATTTTGAGGTTTGCAAAGGATTCTGGGTAACAGAACCTGGTCCGAGCCACACAAGTCACCCCATCATGGATTCCCCTAGGTCACTACTTTTCAGAAATGCACAGGTTTGGTAGGTTTCCCTAGGTGCCGGCTGAGCTAGAGGCCAAAATCTACAGGTAGGCACTTTGCAAAAAACACCTCTGTTTTCTTTCAAAAATGTGGATGTGTCCACGTTGCGCTTTGGGGCGTTTCCTGTCGCGGGCGCTAGGCCTACCCACACAAGTGAGGTATCATTTTTATCGGGAGACTTGGGGGAATGCTGGGTGGAAGGAAATTTGTGGCTCCTCTCAGATTCCAGAACTTTCTGCCACAGAAATGTGAGGAACATGTGTTTTTTTAGCCAAATTTTGAGGTTTGCAAAGGATTCTGGGTAACAGAACCTGGTACGAGCCACACAAGTCACCCCATCTTGGATTCCCCTAGGTCTCTAGTTTTCAGAAATGCACAGGTTTGGTAGGTTTCCCTGGGTGCCGGATGAGCTAGAGGCCAAAATCTACAGGTAGGCACTTTGCAAAAAACACCTCTGTTTTCTTTCAAAAATTTGGATGTGTCCACGTTGCGCTTTGGGCGTTCCCTGTCGCGGGCGCTAGGCCTACCCACACAAGTGAGGTATCATTTTTATCAGGAGACTTGGGGGAACGCTGGGTGGAAGGAAATTTGTGGCTCCTCTCAGATTCCAGAACTTTCTGCCACAGAAATGTGAGGAACATGTGTTTTTTTAGCCAAATTTTGAGGTTTGCAAAGGATTCTGGGTAACAGAACCTGGTCCGAGCCACACAAGTCACCCCATCTTGGATTCTCCTAGGTCTCTAGTTTTCAGAAATGCACAGGTTTGGTAGGTTTCCCTAGGTGCCGGCTGAGCTAGAGGCCAAAACCTACAGGTAGGCACTTTGCAAAAAACACCTCTGTTTTCTTTCAAAAATTTGGATGTGTCCACGTTGCGCTTTGGGGCGTTTCCTGTCGCGGGCGCTAGGCCTACCCACACAAGTGAGGTATAATTTTTATCGGGAGACTTGAGGGAATGCTGGGTGGAAGGAAATTTGTGGCTCCTCTCAGATTCCAGAACTTTCTGCCACAGAAATGTGAGGAACATGTGTTTTTTTAGCCAAATTTTGAGGTTTGCAAAGGATTCTGGGTAACAGAACCTGGTCCGAGCCACACAAGTCACCCCATCTTGGATTCTCCTAGGTCTCTAGTTTTCAGAAATGCACAGGTTTGGTAGGTTTCCCTAGGTGCCGGCTGAGCCAGAGGCCAAAATCTACAGGTAGGAACTTTGCAAAAAACACCTCTGTTTTCTTTCAAAAATTTGGATGTGTCCACGTTGCGCTTTGGGGCGTTTCCTGTCGCGGGCGCTAGGCCTACCCACACAAGTGAGGTATCATTTTTATCGGGAGACTTGGGGGAATACTGGGTGGAAGGAAATTTGTGGCTCCTCTCAGATTCCAGAACTTTCTGCCACAGAAATGTGAGGAACATGTGTTTTTTTAGCCAAATTTTGAGGTTTGCAAAGGATTCTGGGTAACAGAACCTGGTCCGAGCCACACAAGTCACCCCATCTTGGATTCTCCTAGGTCTCTAGTTTTCAGAAATGCACAGGTTTGGTAGGTTTCCCTAGGTGCCGGCTGAGCCAGAGGCCAAAATCTACAGGTAGGCACTTTGCAAAAAACACCTCTGTTTTCTTTCAAAAATGTGGATGTGTCCACGTTGCGCTTTGGGGCGTTTCCTGTCGCGGGCGCTAGGCCTACCCACACAAGTGAGGTATCATTTTTATCAGGAGACTTGGGGGAACGCTGGGTGGAAGGAAATTTGTGGCTCCTCTCAGATTCCAGAACTTTCTGCCACAGAAATGTGAGGAACATGTGTTTTTTTAGCCAAATTTTGAGGTTTGCAAAGGATTCTGGGTAACAGAACCTGGTCCGAGCCACACAAGTCACCCCATCATGGATTCCCCTAGGTCACTACTTTTCAGAAATGCACAGGTTTGGTAGGTTTCCCTAGGTGCCGGCTGAGCTAGAGGCCAAAATCTACAGGTAGGCACTTTGCAAAAAACACCTCTGTTTTCTTTCAAAAATGTGGATGTGTCCACGTTGCGCTTTGGGGCGTTTCCTGTCGCGGGCGCTAGGCCTACCCACACAAGTGAGGTATCATTTTTATCGGGAGACTTGGGGGAATGCTGGGTGGAAGGAAATTTGTGGCTCCTCTCAGATTCCAGAACTTTCTGCCACAGAAATGTGAGGAACATGTGTTTTTTTAGCCAAATTTTGAGGTTTGCAAAGGATTCTGGGTAACAGAACCTGGTCCGAGCCACACAAGTCACCCCATCTTGGATTCCCCTAGGTCTCTAGTTTTCAGAAATGCACAGGTTTGGTAGGTTTCCCTAGGTGCCGGATGAGCTAGAGGCCAAAATCTACAGGTAGGCACTTTGCAAAAAACACCTCTGTTTTCTTTCAAAAATTTGGATGTGTCCACGTTGCGCTTTGGGCGTTCCCTGTCGCGGGCGCTAGGCCTACCCACACAAGTGAGGTATCATTTTTATCAGGAGACTTGGGGGAACGCTGGGTGGAAGGAAATTTGTGGCTCCTCTCAGATTCCAGAACTTTCTGCCACAGAAATGTGAGGAACATGTGTTTTTTTAGCCAAATTTTGAGGTTTGCAAAGGATTCTGGGTAACAGAACCTGGTCCGAGCCACACAAGTCACCCCATCATGGATTCCCCTAGGTCACTACTTTTCAGAAATGCACAGGTTTGGTAGGTTTCCCTAGGTGCCGGCTGAGCTAGAGGCCAAAATCTACAGGTAGGCACTTTGCAAAAAACACCTCTGTTTTCTTTCAAAAATGTGGATGTGTCCACGTTGCGCTTTGGGGCGTTTCCTGTCGCGGGCGCTAGGCCTACCCACACAAGTGAGGTATCATTTTTATCGGGAGACTTGGGGGAATGCTGGGTGGAAGGAAATTTGTGGCTCCTCTCAGATTCCAGAACTTTCTGCCACAGAAATGTGAGGAACATGTGTTTTTTTAGCCAAATTTTGAGGTTTGCAAAGGATTCTGGGTAACAGAACCTGGTCCGAGCCACACAAGTCACCCCATCTTCGATTCCCCTAGGTCTTTAGTTTTCAGAAATGCACAGGTTTGGTAGGTTTCCCTGGGTGCCGGATGAGCTAGAGGCCAAAATCTACAGGTAGGCACTTTGCAAAAAACACCTCTGTTTTCTTTCAAAAATTTGGATGTGTCCACGTTGCGCTTTGGGCGTTCCCTGTCGCGGGCGCTAGGCCTACCCACACAAGTGAGGTATCATTTTTATCAGGAGACTTGGGGGAACGCTGGGTGGAAGGAAATTTGTGGCTCCTCTCAGATTCCAGAACTTTCTGCCACAGAAATGTGAGGAACATGTGTTTTTTTAGCCAAATTTTGAGGTTTGCAAAGGATTCTGGGTAACAGAACCTGGTCCGAGCCACACAAGTCACCCCATCTTGGATTCTCCTAGGTCTCTAGTTTTCAGAAATGCACAGGTTTGGTAGGTTTCCCTAGGTGCCGGCTGAGCTAGAGGCCAAAACCTACAGGTAGGCACTTTGCAAAAAACACCTCTGTTTTCTTTCAAAAATTTGGATGTGTCCACGTTGCGCTTTGGGGCGTTTCCTGTCGCGGGCGCTAGGCCTACCCACACAAGTGAGGTATCATTTTTATCGGGAGACTTGGGGGAATGCTGGGTGGAAGGAAATTTGTGGCTCCTCTCAGATTCCAGAACTTTCTGCCACAGAAATGTGAGGAACATGTGTTTTTTTAGCCAAATTTTGAGGTTTGCAAAGGATTCTAGGTAACAGAACCTGGTCCGAGCCACACAAGTCACCCCATCTTGGATTCTCCTAGGTCTCTAGTTTTCAGAAATGCACAGGTTTGGTAGGTTTCCCTAGGTGCCGGCTGAGCCAGAGGCCAAAATCTACAGGTAGGAACTTTGCAAAAAACACCTCTGTTTTCTTTCAAAAATTTGGATGTGTCCACGTTGCGCTTTGGGGCGTTTCCTGTCGCGGGCGCTAGGCCTACCCACACAAGTGAGGTATCATTTTTATCGGGAGACTTGGGGGAATACTGGGTGGAAGGAAATTTGTGGCTCCTCTCAGATTCCAGAACTTTCTGCCACAGAAATGTGAGGAACATGTGTTTTTTTAGCCAAATTTTGAGGTTTGCAAAGGATTCTGGGTAACAGAACCTGGTCCGAGCCACACAAGTCACCCCATCTTGGATTCTCCTAGGTCTCTAGTTTTCAGAAATGCACAGGTTTGGTAGGTTTCCCTAGGTGCCGGCTGAGCCAGAGGCCAAAATCTACAGGTAGGCACTTTGCAAAAAACACCTCTGTTTTCTTTCAAAAATGTGGATGTGTCCACGTTGCGCTTTGGGGCGTTTCCTGTCGCGGGCGCTAGGCCTACCCACACAAGTGAGGTATCATTTTTATCAGGAGACTTGGGGGAACGCTGGGTGGAAGGAAATTTGTGGCTCCTCTCAGATTCCAGAACTTTCTGCCACAGAAATGTGAGGAACATGTGTTTTTTTAGCCAAATTGTGAGGTTTGCAAAGGATTCTGGGTAACAGAACCTGGTCCGAGCCACACAAGTCACCCCATCTTGGATTCCCCTAGGTCTCTACTTTTCAGAAATGCACAGGTTTGGTAGGTTCCCTAGGTGCCGGCTGAGCTAGAGGCCAAAATCTACAGGTAGGCACTTTGCAAAAAACAACTCTGTTCTCTTTCAAAAATTTGGATGTGTCCACGTTGCACTTTGGGGCGTTTCCTGTCGCGGGCGCTAGGCCTACCCACACCAGTGAGGTATCATTTTTATTGGGAAACTTGGGGGAACGCTGGGTGGAAGGAAATTTGTGGCTCCTCTCAGATTCCAGAACTTTCTGCCACAGAAATGTGAGGAACATGTGTTTTTTTTAGCCAAATTTTGAGGTTGCAAAGGATTCTGGGTAACAGAACCTGGTCCGAGGCACACAAGTCACCCCATCTTGGATTCCCCTAGGTCTCTAGTTTTCAGAAATGCACAGGTTTGGTAGGTTTCCCTAGGTGCCGGATGAGCTAGAGGCCAAAATCTACAGGTAGGCACTTTGCAAAAAACACCTCTGTTTTCTTTCAAAAATTTGGATGTGTCCACGTTGCGCTTTGGGCGTTCCCTGTCGCGGTGTGCTAGGCCTACCCACACAAGTGAGGTATCATTTTTATCAGGAGACTTGGGGGAACGCTGGGTGGAAGGAAATTTGTGGCTCCTCTCAGATTCCAGAACTTTCTGCCACAGAAATGTGAGGAACATGTGTTTTTTTAGCCAAATTGTGAGGTTTGCAAAGGATTCTGGGTAACAGAACCTGGTCCGAGCCACACAAGTCACCCCATCTTGGATTCCCCTAGGTCTCTACTTTTCAGAAATGCACAGGTTTGGTAGGTTCCCTAGGTGCCGGCTGAGCTAGAGGCCAAAATCTACAGGTAGGCACTTTGCAAAAAACACCTGTTTTCTTTCAAAAATTTGGATGTGTCCACGTTGCGCTTTGGGGCGTTTCCTGTCGCGGGCGCTAGGCCTACCCACACAAGTGAGGTATCATTTTTATCGGGAGACTGGGGGAACGCTGGGTGGAAGGAAATTTGTGGCTCCTCTCAGATTCCAGAACTTTCTGCCACAGAAATGTGAGGAACATGTGTTTTTTTAGCCAAATTTTGAGGTTTGCAAAGGATTCTGGGTAACAGAACGTGGTCCGTGCCACACAAGTCACCCCATCTTGGATTCCCCTAGGTCTCTAGTTTTCAGAAATGCACAGGTTTGGTAGGTTTCCCTAGGTGCCGGCTGAGCTAGAGGCCAAAATCTACATGTAGGCACTTTGGAAAAAACACCTCTGTTTTCTTTCAAAAATTTGGATGTGTCCACGTTGCACTTTGGGGCGTTTCCTGTCGCGGGCGCTAGGCCTACCCACACAAGTGAGGTATAATTTTTATTGGGAGACTTGGGGGAACGCTGGGTGGAAGGAAATTTGTGGCTCCTCTCAGATTCCAGAACTTTCTGCCACAGAAATGTGAGGAACATGTGTTTTTTTAGCCAAATTTTGAGGTTTGCAAAGGATTTCTGGGTAACAGAACCTGGTCCGAGCCACACAAGTCACCCCATCTCCTAGGTCTCTAGTTTTCAGAAATGCACAGGTTTGGTAGGTTTCCCTAGGTGCCGGATGAGCTAGAGGCCAAAATCTACAGGTAGGCACTTTGCAAAAAACACCTCTGTTTTCTTTCAAAAATTTGGATGTGTCCACGTTGCGCTTTGGGCGTTCCCTGTCGCGGGCGCTAGGCCTACCCACACAAGTGAGGTATCATTTTTATCAGGAGACTTGGGGGAACGCTGGGTGGAAGGAAATTTGTGGCTCCTCTCAGATTCCAGAACTTTCTGCCACAGAAATGTGAGAAACATGTGTTTTTTTAGCCAAATTTTGAGGTTTGCAAAGGATTCTGGGTAACAGAACCTGGTCCGAGCCACACAAGTCACCCCATCATGGATTCCCCTAGGTCTCTACTTTTCAGAAATGCACAGGTTTGGTAGGTTTCCCTAGGTGCCGGCTGAGCTAGAGGCCAAAATCTACAGGTAGGCACTTAGCAAAAAACACCTCTGTTTTCTTTCAAAAATGTGGATGTGTCCACGTTGCGCTTTGGGGCGTTTCCTGTCGCGGGCGCTAGGCCTACCCACACAAGTGAGGTATCATTTTTATCAGGAGACTTGGGGGAACGCTGGGTGTTAGGAAATTTGTGGCTCCTCTCAGATTCCAGAACTTTCTGCCACAGAAATGTGAGGAACATGTGTTTTTTTAGCCAAATTTTGAGGTTTGCAAAAGATTCTGGGTAACAGAACCTGGTCCGTGCCACACAAGTCACCCCATCTTGGATTCCCCTAGGTCTCTAGTTTTCAGAAATGCACAGGTTTGGTAGGTTTCCCTAGGTGCCGGCTGAGCGAGAGGCCAAAATCTACAGGTAGGCACTTTGCAAAAAACACCTCTGTTTTCTTTCAAAAATTTGGATGTGTCCACGTTGCACTTTGGGGCGTTTCCTGTCGCGGGCGCTAGGCCTACCCACACAAGTGAGGTATAATTTTTTATTGGGAAACTTGGGGGGAACGCTGGGTGGAAGGAAATTTGTGGCTCCTCTCAGATTCCAGAACTTTCTGCCACAGAAATGTGAGGAACATGTGTTTTTTTTAGCCAAATTTTGAGGTTTGCAAAGGATTCTGGGTAACAGAACCTGGTCCGAGCCACACAAGTCACCCCATCTTGGATTCCCCTAGGTCTCTAGTTTTCAGAAATGCACAGGTTTGGTAGGTTTCCCTAGGTGCCGGATGAGCTAGAGGCCAAAATCTACAGGTAGGCACTTTGCAAAAAACACCTCTGTTATCTTTCAAAAATTTGGATGTGTCCACATTGCGCTTTGGGCGTTCCCTGTCGCGGGCGCTAGGCCTAGCCACACAAGTGAGGTAATCATTTTTATCAGGAGACTTGGGGGAACGCTGGGTGGAAGGAAATTTGTGGCTCCTCTCAGATTCCAGAACTTTCTGCCACAGAAATGTGAGGAACATGTGTTTTTTTTAGCAAAATTTTGAGGTTTGCAAAGGATTCTGGGTAACAGAACCTGGTCCGAGCCACACAAGTCACCCCATCTTGGATTCCCCTAGGTCTCTAGTTTTCAGAAATGCACAGGTTTGGTAGGTTTCCCTAGGTGCCGGATGAGCTAGAGGCCAAAATCTACAGGTAGGCACTTTGCAAAAAACACCTCTGTTTTCTTTCAAAAATTTGGATGTGTCCACGTTGCGCTTTGGGCGTTCCCTGTCGCGGGCGCTAGGCCTACCCACACAAGTGAGGTATCATTTTTATCAGGAGACTTGGGGGAACGCTGGGTGGAAGGAAATTTGTGGCTCCTCTCAGATTCCAGAACTTTCTGCCACAGAAATGTGAGGAACATGTGTTTTTTTAGCCAAATTTTGAGGTTTGCAAAGGATTCTGGGTAACAGAACCTGGTCCGAGCCACACAAGTCACCCCATCATGGATTCCCCTAGGTCTCTACTTTTCAGAAATGCACAGGTTTGGTAGGTTTCCCTAGGTGCCGGCTGAGCTAGAGGCCAAAATCTACAGGTAGGCACTTTGCAAAAAACACCTCTGTTTTCTTTCAAAAATTTGGATGTGTCCACGTTGCGCTATGGGGCGTTTCCTGTCGCGGGCGCTAGGCCTACCCACACAAGTGAGGTATCATTTTTATCAGGAGACTTGGGGGAACGCTGGGTGTTAGGAAATTTGTGGCTCCTCTCAGATTCCAGAACTTTCTGCCACAGAAATGTGAGGAACATGTGTTTTTTTAGCCAAATTTTGAGGTTTGCAAAAGATTCTGGGTAACAGAACCTGGTCCGTGCCACACAAGTCACCCCATCTTGGATTCCCCTAGGTCTCTAGTTTTCAGAAATGCACAGGTTTGGTAGGTTTCCCTAGGTGCCGGCTGAGCGAGAGGCCAAAATCTACAGGTAGGCACTTTGCAAAAAACACCTCTGTTTTCTTTCAAAAATTTGGATGTGTCCACGTTGCACTTTGGGGCGTTTCCTGTCGCGGGCGCTAGGCCTACCCACACAAGTGAGGTATCATTTTTATTGGGAAACTTGGGGGAACGCTGGGTGGAAGGAAATTTGTGGCTCCTCTCAGATTCCAGAACTTTCTGCCACAGAAATGTGAGGAACATGTGTTTTTTTAGCCAAATTTTGAGGTTTGCAAAGGATTCTGGGTAACAGAACCTGGTCCGAGCCACACAAGTCACCCCATCTTGGATTCCCCTAGGTCTCTAGTTTTCAGAAATGCACAGGTTTGGTAGGTTTCCCTAGGTGCCGGATGAGCTAGAGGCCAAAATCTACAGGTAGGCACTTTGCAAAAAACACCTCTGTTTTCTTTCAAAAATTTGGATGTGTCCACGTTGCGCTTTGGGCGTTCCCTGTCGCGGGCGCTAGGCCTACCCACACAAGTGAGGTATCATTTTTATCAGGAGACTTGGGGGAACGCTGGGTGGAAGGAAATTTGTGGCTCCTCTCAGATTCCAGAACTTTCTGCCACAGAAATGTGAGGAACATGTGTTTTTTTAGCCAAATTTTGAGGTTTGCAAAGGATTCTGGGTAACAGAACCTGGTCCGAGCCACACAAGTCACCCCATCATGGATTCCCCTAGGTCACTACTTTTCAGAAATGCACAGGTTTGGTAGGTTTCCCTAGGTGCCGGCTGAGCAAGAGGCCAAAATCTACAGGTAGGCACTTTGCAAAAAACACCTCTGTTTTCTTTCAAAAATGTGGATGTGTCCACGTTGCGCTTTGGGGCGTTTCCTGTCGCGGGCGCTAGGCCTACCCACACAAGTGAGGTATCATTTTTATCGGGAGACTTGGGGGAATGCTGGGTGGAAGGAAATTTGTGGCTCCTCTCAGATTCCAGAACTTTCTGCCACAGAAATGTGAGGAACATGTGTTTTTTTAGCCAAATTTTGAGGTTTGCAAAGGATTCTGGGTAACAGAACCTGGTCCGAGCCACACAAGTCACCCCATCTTGGATTCCCCTAGGTCTCTAGTTTTCAGAAATGCACAGGTTTGGTAGGTTTCCCTAGGTGCCGGATGAGCTAGAGGCCAAAATCTACAGGTAGGCACTTTGCAAAAAACACCTCTGTTTTCTTTCAAAAATTTGGATGTGTCCACGTTGCGCTTTGGGCGTTCCCTGTCGCGGGCGCTAGGCCTACCCACACAAGTGAGGTATCATTTTTATCAGGAGACTTGGGGGAACGCTGGGTGGAAGGAAATTTGTGGCTCCTCTCAGATTCCAGAACTTTCTGCCACAGAAATGTGAGGAACATGTGTTTTTTTAGCCAAATTTTGAGGTTTGCAAAGGATTCTGGGTAACAGAACCTGGTCCGAGCCACACAAGTCACCCCATCTTGGATTCTCCAAGGTCTCTAGTTTTCAGAAATGCACAGGTTTGGTAGGTTTCCCTAGGTGCCGGCTGAGCTAGAGGCCAAAACCTACAGGTAGGCACTTTGCAAAAAACACCTCTGTTTTCTTTCAAAAATTTGGATGTGTCCACGTTGCGCTTTGGGGCGTTTCCTGTCGCGGGCGCTAGGCCTACCCACACAAGTGAGGTATCATTTTTATCGGGAGACTTGGGGGAATGCTGGGTGGAAGGAAATTTGTGGCTCCTCTCAGATTCCAGAACTTTCTGCCACAGAAATGTGAGGAACATGTGTTTTTTTAGCCAAATTTTGAGGTTTGCAAAGGATTCTGGGTAACAGAACCTGGTCCGAGCCACACAAGTCACCCCATCTTGGATTCTCCTAGGTCTCTAGTTTTCAGAAATGCACAGGTTTGGTAGGTTTCCCTAGGTGCCGGCTGAGCCAGAGGCCAAAATCTACAGGTAGGAACTTTGCAAAAAACACCTCTGTTTTCTTTCAAAAATTTGGATGTGTCCACGTTGCGCTTTGGGGCGTTTCCTGTCGCGGGCGCTAGGCCTACCCACACAAGTGAGGTATCATTTTTATCGGGAGACTTGGGGGAATACTGGGTGGAAGGAAATTTGTGGCTCCTCTCAGATTCCAGAACTTTCTGCCACAGAAATGTGAGGAACATGTGTTTTTTTTAGCCAAATTTTGAGGTTTGCAAAGGATTCTGGGTAACAGAACCTGGTCCGAGCCACACAAGTCACCCCATCTTGGATTCTCCTAGGTCTCTAGTTTTCAGAAATGCACAGGTTTGGTAGGTTTCCCTAGGTGCCGGCTGAGCCAGAGGCCAAAATCTACAGGTAGGCACTTTGCAAAAAACACCTCTGTTTTCTTTCAAAAATGTGGATGTGTCCACGTTGCGCTTTGGGGCGTTTCCTGTCGCGGGCGCTAGGCCTACCCACACAAGTGAGGTATCATTTTTATTGGGAAACTTGGGGGAACGCTGGGTCGAAGGAAATTTGTGGCTCCTCTCAGATTCCAGAACTTTCTGCCACAGAAATGTGAGGAACATGTGTTTTTTTAGCCAAATTTTGAGGTTTGCAAAGGATTCTGGGTAACAGAACCTGGTCCGAGCCACACAAGTCACCCCATCTTGGATTCCCCTAGGTCTCTAGTTTTCAGAAATGCACAGGTTTGGTAGGTTTCCCTAGGTGCCGGATGAGCTAGAGGCCAAAATCTACAGGTAGGCACTTTGCAAAAAACACCTCTGTTTTCTTTCAAAAATTTGGATGTGTCCACGTTGCGCTTTGGGCGTTCCCTGTCGCGGGCGCTAGGCCTACCCACACAAGTGAGGTATCATTTTTATCAGGAGACTTGGGGGAACGCTGGGTGGAAGGAAATTTGTGGCTCCTCTCAGATTCCAGAACTTTCTGCCACAGAAATGTGAGGAACATGTGTTTTTTTAGCCAAATTTTGAGGTTTGCAAAGGATTCTGGGTAACAGAACCTGGTCCGAGCCACACAAGTCACCCCATCTTGGATTCCCCTAGGTCTCTAGTTTTCAGAAATGCACAGGTTTGGTAGGTTTCCCTAGGTGCCGGATGAGCTAGAGGCCAAAATCTACAGGTAGGCACTTTGCAAAAAACACCTCTGTTTTCTTTCAAAAATTTGGATGTGTCCACGTTGCGCTTTGGGCGTTCCCTGTCGCGGGCGCTAGGCCTACCCACACAAGTGAGGTATCATTTTTATCAGGAGACTTGGGGGAACGCTGGGTGGAAGGAAATTTGTGGCTCCTCTCAGATTCCAGAACTTTCTGCCACAGAAATGTGAGGAACATGTGTTTTTTTAGCCAAATTTTGAGGTTTGCAAAGGATTCTGGGTAACAGAACCTGGTCCGAGCCACACAAGTCACCCCATCATGGATTCCCCTAGGTCACTACTTTTCAGAAATGCACAGGTTTGGTAGGTTTCCCTAGGTGCCGGCTGAGCTAGAGGCCAAAATCTACAGGTAGGCACTTTGCAAAAAACACCTCTGTTTTCTTTCAAAAATGTGGATGTGTCCACGTTGCGCTTTGGGGCGTTTCCTGTCGCGGGCGCTAGGCCTACCCACACAAGTGAGGTATCATTTTTATCGGGAGACTTGGGGGAATGCTGGGTGGAAGGAAATTTGTGGCTCCTCTCAGATTCCAGAACTTTCTGCCACAGAAATGTGAGGAACATGTGTTTTTTTAGCCAAATTTTGAGGTTTGCAAAGGATTCTGGGTAACAGAACCTGGTCCGAGCCACACAAGTCACCCCATCTTGGATTCCCCTAGGTCTCTAGTTTTCAGAAATGCACAGGTTTGGTAGGTTTCCCTAGGTGCCGGATGAGCTAGAGGCCAAAATCTACAGGTAGGCACTTTGCAAAAAACACCTCTGTTTTCTTTCAAAAATTTGGATGTGTCCACGTTGCGCTTTGGGCGTTCCCTGTCGCGGGCGCTAGGCCTACCCACACAAGTGAGGTATCATTTTTATCAGGAGACTTGGGGGAACGCTGGGTGGAAGGAAATTTGTGGCTCCTCTCAGATTCCAGAACTTTCTGCCACAGAAATGTGAGGAACATGTGTTTTTTTAGCCAAATTTTGAGGTTTGCAAAGGATTCTGGGTAACAGAACCTGGTCCGAGCCACACAAGTCACCCCATCTTGGATTCCCCTAGGTCTCTAGTTTTCAGAAATGCACAGGTTTGGTAGGTTTCCCTAGGTGCCGGATGAGCTAGAGGCCAAAATCTACAGGTAGGCACTTTGCAAAAAACACCTCTGTTTTCTTTCAAAAATTTGGATGTGTCCACGTTGCGCTTTGGGCGTTCCCTGTCGCGGGCGCTAGGCCTACCCACACAAGTGAGGTATCATTTTTATCAGGAGACTTGGGGGAACGCTGGGTGGAAGGAAATTTGTGGCTCCTCTCAGATTCCAGAACTTTCTGCCACAGAAATGTGAGGAACATGTGTTTTTTTAGCCAAATTTTGAGGTTTGCAAAGGATTCTGGGTAACAGAACCTGGTCCGAGCCACACAAGTCACCCCATCATGGATTCCCCTAGGTCTCTACTTTTCAGAAATGCACAGGTTTGGTAGGTTTCCCTAGGTGCCGGCTGAGCTAGAGGCCAAAATCTACAGGTAGGCACTTTGCAAAAAACACCTCTGTTTTCTTTCAAAAATGTGGATGTGTCCACGTTGCGCTTTGGGGCGTTTCCTGTCGCGGGCGCTAGGCCTACCCACACAAGTGAGGTATCATTTTTATTGGGAAACTTGGGGGAACGCTGGGTGTTAGGAAATTTGTGGCTCCTCTCAGATTCCAGAACTTTCTGCCACAGAAATGTGAGGAACATGTGTTTTTTTAGCCAAATTTTGAGGTTTGCAAAGGATTCTGGGTAACAGAACCTGGTCCGAGCCACACAAGTCACCCCATCTTGAATTCCCCTAGGTCTCTAGTTTTCAGAAATGCACAGGTTTGGTAGGTTTCCCTAGGTGCCGGATGAGCTAGAGGCCAAAATCTACAGGTAGGCACTTTGCAAAAAACACCTCTGTTTTCTTTCAAAAATTTGGATGTGTCCACGTTGCGCTTTGGGCGTTCCCTGTCGCGGGCGCTAGGCCTACCCACACAAGTGAGGTATCATTTTTATCAGGAGACTTGGGGGAACGCTGGGTGGAAGGAAATTTGTGGCTCCTCTCAGATTCCAGAACTTTCTGCCACAGAAATGTGAGGAACATGTGTTTTTTTAGCCAAATTTTGAGGTTTGCAAAGGATTCTGGGTAACAGAACCTGGTCCGAGCCACACAAGTCACCCCATCTTGGATTCCCCTAGGTCTCTAGTTTTCAGAAATGCACAGGTTTGGTAGGTTTCCCTAGGTGCCGGATGAGCTAGAGGCCAAAATCTACAGGTAGGCACTTTGCAAAAAACACCTCTGTTTTCTTTCAAAAATTTGGATGTGTCCACGTTGCGCTTTGGGCGTTCCCTGTCGCGGGCGCTAGGCCTACCCACACAAGTGAGGTATCATTTTTATCAGGAGACTTGGGGGAACGCTGGGTGGAAGGAAATTTGTGGCTCCTCTCAGATTCCAGAACTTTCTGCCACAGAAATGTGAGGAACATGTGTTTTTTTAGCCAAATTTTGAGGTTTGCAAAGGATTCTGGGTAACAGAACCTGGTCCGAGCCACACAAGTCACCCCATCTTGGATTCCCCTAGGTCTCTAGTTTTCAGAAATGCACAGGTTTGGTAGGTTTCCCTAGGTGCCGGATGAGCTAGAGGCCAAAATCTACAGGTAGGCACTTTGCAAAAAACACCTCTGTTTTCTTTCAAAAATTTGGATGTGTCCACGTTGCGCTTTGGGCGTTCCCTGTCGCGGGCGCTAGGCCTACCCACACAAGTGAGGTATCATTTTTATCAGGAGACTTGGGGGAACGCTGGGTGGAAGGAAATTTGTGGCTCCTCTCAGATTCCAGAACTTTCTGCCACAGAAATGTGAGGAACATGTGTTTTTTTAGCCAAATTTTGAGGTTTGCAAAGGATTCTGGGTAACAGAACCTGGTCCGAGCCACACAAGTCACCCCATCTTGGATTCCCCTAGGTCTCTAGTTTTCAGAAATGCACAGGTTTGGTAGGTTTCCCTAGGTGCCGGATGAGCTAGAGGCCAAAATCTACAGGTAGGCACTTTGCAAAAAACACCTCTGTTTTCTTTCAAAAATTTGGATGTGTCCACGTTGCGCTTTGGGCGTTCCCTGTCGCGGGCGCTAGGCCTACCCACACAAGTGAGGTATCATTTTTATCAGGAGACTTGGGGGAACGCTGGGTGGAAGGAAATTTGTGGCTCCTCTCAGATTCCAGAACTTTCTGCCACAGAAATGTGAGGAACATGTGTTTTTTTAGCCAAATTTTGAGGTTTGCAAAGGATTCTGGGTAACAGAACCTGGTCCGAGCCACACAAGTCACCCCATCATGGATTCCCCTAGGTCTCTACTTTTCAGAAATGCACAGGTTTGGTAGGTTTCCCTAGGTGCCGGCTGAGCTAGAGGCCAAAATCTACAGGTAGGCACTTTGCAAAAAACACCTCTGTTTTCTTTCAAAAATGTGGATGTGTCCACGTTGCGCTTTGGGGCGTTTCCTGTCGCGGGCGCTAGGCCTACCCACACAAGTGAGGTATCATTTTTATTGGGAAACTTGGGGGAACGCTGGGTGTTAGGAAATTTGTGGCTCCTCTCAGATTCCAGAACTTTCTGCCACAGAAATGTGAGGAACATGTGTTTTTTTAGCCAAATTTTGAGGTTTGCAAAGGATTCTGGGTAACAGAACCTGGTCCGAGCCACACAAGTCACCCCATCTTGGATTCCCCTAGGTCTCTAGTTTTCAGAAATGCACAGGTTTGGTAGGTTTCCCTAGGTGCCGGATGAGCTAGAGGCCAAAATCTACAGGTAGGCACTTTGCAAAAAACACCTCTGTTTTCTTTCAAAAATTTGGATGTGTCCACGTTGCGCTTTGGGCGTTCCCTGTCGCGGGCGCTAGGCCTACCCACACAAGTGAGGTATCATTTTTATCAGGAGACTTGGGGGAACGCTGGGTGGAAGGAAATTTGTGGCTCCTCTCAGATTCCAGAACTTTCTGCCACAGAAATGTGAGGAACATGTGTTTTTTTAGCCAAATTTTGAGGTTTGCAAAGGATTCTGGGTAACAGAACCTGGTCCGAGCCACACAAGTCACCCCATCTTGGATTCCCCTAGGTCTCTAGTTTTCAGAAATGCACAGGTTTGGTAGGTTTCCCTAGGTGCCGGATGAGCTAGAGGCCAAAATCTACAGGTAGGCACTTTGCAAAAAACACCTCTGTTTTCTTTCAAAAATTTGGATGTGTCCACGTTGCGCTTTGGGCGTTCCCTGTCGCGGGCGCTAGGCCTACCCACACAAGTGAGGTATCATTTTTATCAGGAGACTTGGGGGAACGCTGGGTGGAAGGAAATTTGTGGCTCCTCTCAGATTCCAGAACTTTCTGCCACAGAAATGTGAGGAACATGTGTTTTTTTAGCCAAATTTTGAGGTTTGCAAAGGATTCTGGGTAACAGAACCTGGTCCGAGCCACACAAGTCACCCCATCTTGGATTCCCCTAGGTCTCTAGTTTTCAGAAATGCACAGGTTTGGTAGGTTTCCCTAGGTGCCGGATGAGCTAGAGGCCAAAATCTACAGGTAGGCACTTTGCAAAAAACACCTCTGTTTTCTTTAAAAAATTTGGATGTGTCCACGTTGCGCTTTGGGCGTTCCCTGTCGCGGGCGCTAGGCCTACCCACACAAGTGAGGTATCATTTTTATCAGGAGACTTGGGGGAACGCTGGGTGGAAGGAAATTTGTGGCTCCTCTCAGATTCCAGAACTTTCTGCCACAGAAATGTGAGGAACATGTGTTTTTTTAGCCAAATTTTGAGGTTTGCAAAGGATTCTGGGTAACAGAACCTGGTCCGAGCCACACAAGTCACCCCATCTTGGATTCCCCTAGGTCTCTAGTTTTCAGAAATGCACAGGTTTGGAAGGTTTCCCTAGGTGCCGGCTGAGCGAGAGGCCAAAATCTACAGGTAGGCACTTTGCAAAAAACACCTCTGTTTTCTTTCAAAAATGTGGATGTGTCCACGTTGCACTTTGGGGCGTTTCCTGTCGCGGGCGCTAGGCCTACCCACACAAGTGAGGTATAATTTTTATTGGGAAACTTGGGGGAACGCTGGGTGGAAGGAAATTTGTGGCTCCTCTCAGATTCCAGAACTTTCTGCCACAGAAATGTGAGGAACATGTGTTTTTTTAGCCAAATTTTGAGGTTTGCAAAGGATTCTGGGTAACAGAACCTGGTCCGAGCCACACAAGTCACCCCATCTTGGATTCCCCTAGGTCTCTAGTTTTCAGAAATGCACAGGTTTGGTAGGTTTCCCTAGGTGCCGGATGAGCTAGAGGCCAAAATCTACAGGTAGGCACTTTGCAAAAAACACCTCTGTTTTCTTTCAAAAATTTGGATGTGTCCACGTTGCGCTTTGGGCGTTCCCTGTCGCGGGCGCTAGGCCTACCCACACAAGTGAGGTATCATTTTTATCAGGAGACTTGGGGGAACGCTGGGTGGAAGGAAATTTGTGGCTCCTTTCAGATTCCAGAACTTTCTGCCACAGAAATGTGAGGAACATGTGTTTTTTTAGCCAAATTTTGAGGTTTGCAAAGGATTCTGGGTAACAGAACCTGGTCCGAGCCACACAAGTCACCCCATCATGGATTCCCCTAGGTCACTACTTTTCAGAAATGCACAGGTTTGGTAGGTTTCCCTAGGTGCCGGCTGAGCTAGAGGCCAAAATCTACAGGTAGGCACTTTGCAAAAAACACCTCTGTTTTCTTTCAAAAATGTGGATGTGTCCACGTTGCGCTTTGGGGCGTTTCCTGTCGCGGGCGCTAGGCCTACCCACACAAGTGAGGTATCATTTTTATCGGGAGACTTGGGGGAACGCTGGGTGGAAGGAAATTTGTGGCTCCTCTCAGATTCCAGAACTTTCTGCCACAGAAATGTGAGGAACATGTGTTTTTTTAGCCAAATTTTGAGGTTTGCAAAGGATTCTGGGTAACAGAACCTGGTCCGAGCCACACAAGTCACCCCATCTTGGATTCTCCTAGGTCTCAAGTTTTCAGAAATGCACAGGTTTGGTAGGTTTCCCTAGGTGCCGGCTGAGCCAGAGGCCAAAATCTACAGGTAGGAACTTTGCAAAAAACACCTCTGTTTTCTTTCAAAAATTTGGATGTGTCCACGTTGCGCTTTGGGGCGTTTCCTGTCGCGGGCGCTAGGCCTACCCACACAAGTGAGGTATCATTTTTATCGGGAGACTTGGGGGAATACTGGGTGGAAGGAAATTTGTGGCTCCTCTCAGATTCCAGAACTTTCTGCCACAGAAATGTGAGGAACATGTGTTTTTTTAGCCAAATTTTGAGGTTTGCAAAGGATTCTGGGTAACAGAACCTGGTCCGAGCCACACAAGTCACCCCATCTTGGATTCTCCTAGGTCTCTAGTTTTCAGAAATGCACAGGTTTGGTAGGTTTCCCTAGGTGCCGGCTGAGCCAGAGGCCAAAATCTACAGGTAGGCACTTTGCAAAAAACACCTCTGTTTTCTTTCAAAAATGTGGATGTGTCCACGTTGCGCTTTGGGGCGTTTCCTGTCGCGGGCGCTAGGCCTACCCACACAAGTGAGGTATCATTTTTATCAGGAGACTTGGGGGAACGCTGGGTGGAAGGAAATTTGTGGCTCCTCTCAGATTCCAGAACTTTCTGCCACAGAAATGTGAGGAACATGTGTTTTTTTAGCCAAATTTAGAGGTTTGCAAAGGATTCTGGGTAACAGAACCTGGTCCGAGCCACACAAGTCACCCCATCATGGATTCCCCTAGGTCACTACTTTTCAGAAATGCACAGGTTTGGTAGGTTTCCCTAGGTGCCGGCTGAGCTAGAGGCCAAAATCTACAGGTAGGCACTTTGCAAAAAACACCTCTGTTTTCTTTCAAAAATGTGGATGTGTCCACGTTGCGCTTTGGGGCGTTTCCTGTCGCGGGCGCTAGGCCTACCCACACAAGTGAGGTATCATTTTTATCGGGAGACTTGGGGGAATGCTGGGTGGAAGGAAATTTGTGGCTCCTCTCAGATTCCAGAACTTTCTGCCACAGAAATGTGAGGAACATGTGTTTTTTTAGCCAAATTTTGAGGTTTGCAAAGGATTCTGGGTAACAGAACCTGGTCCGAGCCACACAAGTCACCCCATCTTGGATTCCCCTAGGTCTCTAGTTTTCAGAAATGCACAGGTTTGGTAGGTTTCCCTAGGTGCCGGATGAGCTAGAGGCCAAAATCTACAGGTAGGCACTTTGCAAAAAACACCTCTGTTTTCTTTCAAAAATTTGGATGTGTCCACGTTGCGCTTTGGGCGTTCCCTGTCGCGGGCGCTAGGCCTACCCACACAAGTGAGGTATCATTTTTATCAGGAGACTTGGGGGAACGCTGGGTGGAAGGAAATTTGTGGCTCCTCTCAGATTCCAGAACTTTCTGCCACAGAAATGTGAGGAACATGTGTTTTTTTAGCCAAATTTTGAGGTTTGCAAAGGATTCTGGGTAACAGAACCTGGTCCGAGCCACACAAGTCACCCCATCATGGATTCCCCTAGGTCACTACTTTTCAGAAATGCACAGGTTTGGTAGGTTTCCCTAGGTGCCGGCTGAGCTAGAGGCCAAAATCTACAGGTAGGCACTTTGCAAAAAACACCTCTGTTTTCTTTCAAAAATGTGGATGTGTCCACGTTGCGCTTTGGGGCGTTTCCTGTCGCGGGCGCTAGGCCTACCCACACAAGTGAGGTATCATTTTTATCGGGAGACTTGGGGGAATGCTGGGTGGAAGGAAATTTGTGGCTCCTCTCAGATTCCAGAACTTTCTGCCACAGAAATGTGAGGAACATGTGTTTTTTTAGCCAAATTTTGAGGTTTGCAAAGGATTCTGGGTAACAGAACCTGGTCCGAGCCACACAAGTCACCCCATCTTGGATTCTCCTAGGTCTCTAGTTTTCAGAAATGCACAGGTTTGGTAGGTTTCCCTAGGTGCCGGCTGAGCCAGAGGCCAAAATCTACAGGTAGGCACTTTGCAAAAAACACCTCTGTTTTCTTTCAAAAATGTGGATGTGTCCACGTTGCGCTTTGGGGCATTTCCTGTCGCGGGCGCTAGGCCTACCCACACAAGTGAGGTATCATTTTTATCAGGAGACTTGGGGGAACGCTGGGTGGAAGGAAATTTGTGGCTCCTCTCAGATTCCAGAACTTTCTGCCACAGAAATGTGAGGAACATGTGTTTTTTTAGCCAAATTGTGAGGTTTGCAAATGATTCTGGGTAACAGAACCTGGTCCGAGCCACACAAGTCACCCCATCTTGGATTCCCCTAGGTCTCTACTTTTCAGAAATGCACAGGTTTGGTAGGTTCCCTAGGTGCCGGCTGAGCTAGAGGCCAAAATCTACAGGTAGGCACTTTGCAAAAAACACCTCTGTTCTCTTTCAAAAATTTGGATGTGTCCACGTTGCACTTTGGGGCGTTTCCTGTCACGGGCGCTAGGCCTACCCACACCAGTGAGGTATCATTTTTATTGGGAAACTTGGGGGAACGCTGGGTGGAAGGAAATTTGTGGCTCCTCTCAGATTCCAGAACTTTCTGCCACAGAAATGTGAGGAACATGTGTTTTTTTAGCCAAATTTTGAGGTTGCAAAGGATTCTGGGTAACAGAACCTGGTCCGAGGCACACAAGTCACCCCATCTTGGATTCCCCTAGGTCTCTAGTTTTCAGAAATGCACAGGTTTGGTAGGTTTCCCTAGGTGCCGTATGAGCTAGAGGCCAAAATCTACAGGTAGGCACTTTGCAAAAAACACCTCTGTTTTCTTTCAAAAATTTGGATGTGTCCACGTTGCGCTTTGGGCGTTCCCTGTCGCGGGCGCTAGGCCTACCCACACAAGTGAGGTATCATTTTTATCAGGAGACTTGGGGGAACGCTGGGTGGAAGGAAATTTGTGGCTCCTCTCAGATTCCAGAACTTTCTGCCACAGAAATGTGAGGAACATGTGTTTTTTTAGCCAAATTGTGAGGTTTGCAAAGGATTCTGGGTAACAGAACCTGGTCCGAGCCACACAAGTCACCCCATCTTGGATTCCCCTAGGTCTCTACTTTTCAGAAATGCACAGGTTTGGTAGGTTCCCTAGGTGCCGGCTGAGCTAGAGGCCAAAATCTACAGGTAGGCACTTTGCAAAAAACACCTGTTTTCTTTCAAAAATTTGGATGTGTCCACGTTGCGCTTTGGGGCGTTTCCTGTCGCGGGCGCTAGGCCTACCCACACAAGTGAGGTATCATTTTTATCGGGAGACTTGGGGGAACGCTGGGTGGAAGGAAATTTGTGGCTCCTCTCAGATTCCAGAACTTTCTGCCACAGAAATGTGAGGAACATGTGTTTTTTTAGCCAAATTTTGAGGTTTGCAAAGGATTCTGGGTAACAGAACGTGGTCCGTGCCACACAAGTCACCCCATCTTGGATTCCCCTAGGTCTCTAGTTTTCAGAAATGCACAGGTTTGGTAGGTTTCCCTAGGTGCCGGCTGAGCTAGAGGCCAAAATCTACATGTAGGCACTTTGGAAAAAACACCTCTGTTTTCTTTCAAAAATTTGGATGTGTCCACGTTGCACTTTGGGGCGTTTCCTGTCGCGGGCGCTAGGCCTACCCACACAAGTGAGGTATAATTTTTATTGGGAGACTTGGGGGAACGCTGGGTGGAAGGAAATTTGTGGCTCCTCTCAGATTCCAGAACTTTCTGCCACAGAAATGTGAGGAAGATGTGTTTTTTTAGCCAAATTTTGAGGTTTGCAAAAGATTCTGGGAAACAGAACCTGGTCCGAGCCACACAAGTCACCCCATCTTGGATTCCCCTAGGTCTCTAATTTTCAGAAATGCACAGGTTTGGTAGGTTTCCCTAGGTGCCGGATGAGCTACAGGCCAAAATCAACAGGTAGGCACTTTGCAAAAAACACCTCTGTTTTCTTTCAAAAATTTGGATGTGTCCCCGTTGCGCTTTGGGGCGTTTCCTGTCGCGGGCGCTAGGCCTACCACACAAGTGAGGTATCATTTTTATCGGGAGACTTAGGGGAACGCTGGGTGGAACGAAATTTGTGGCTCCTCTCAGATTCCAGAACTTTCTACCACAGAATTGTGAGGAACATGTGTTTTTTAGCCAAATTTTGAGGTTTGCAAAGGATTCTGGGTAACAGAACCTGGTCCGAGCCACACAAGTCACCCCATCATGGATTCCCCTAGGTCTCTAGTTTTCAGAAATGCACAGGTTTGGTAGGTTTCCCTAGGTGCCGGATGAGCTAGAGGCCAAAATCTACAGGTAGGCACTTTGCAAAAAACACCTCTGTTTTCTTTACAAAATTTGGATGTGTCCACGTTGCGCTTCGGGGCGTTTCCTGTCACGGGCACTAGGCCTACCCACACCAGTGAGGTATCATTTTTATTGGGAAACTTGGGGGAACGCTGGGTGGAAGGAAATTTGTGGCTCCTCTCAGATTCCAGAACTTTCTGCCACAGAAATGTGAGGAACATGTGTTTTTTTAGCCAAATTTTGAGGTTGCAAAGGATTCTGGGTAACAGAACCTGGTCCGAGGCACACAAGTCACCCCATCTTGGATTCCCCTAGGTCTCTAGTTTTCAGAAATGCACAGGTTTGGTAGGTTTCCCTAGGTGCCGTATGAGCTAGAGGCCAAAATCTACAGGTAGGCACTTTGCAAAAAACACCTCTGTTTTCTTTCAAAAATTTGGATGTGTCCACGTTGCGCTTTGGGCGTTCCCTGTCGCGGGCGCTAGGCCTACCCACACAAGTGAGGTATCATTTTTATCAGGAGACTTGGGGGGAACGCTGGGTGGAAGGAAATTTGTGGCTCCTCTCAGATTCCAGAACTTTCTGCCACAGAAATGTGAGGAACATGTGTTTTTTTAGCCAAATTGTGAGGTTTGCAAAGGATTCTGGGTAACAGAACCTGGTCCGAGCCACACAAGTCACCCCATCTTGGATTCCCCTAGGTCTCTACTTTTCAGAAATGCACAGGTTTGGTAGGTTCCCTAGGTGCCGGCTGAGCTAGAGGCCAAAATCTACAGGTAGGCACTTTGCAAAAAACACCTGTTTTCTTTCAAAAATTTGGATGTGTCCACGTTGCGCTTTGGGGCGTTTCCTGTCGCGGGCGCTAGGCCTACCCACACAAGTGAGGTATCATTTTTATCGGGAGACTTGGGGGAACGCTGGGTGGAAGGAAATTTGTGGCTCCTCTCAGATTCCAGAACTTTCTGCCACAGAAATGTGAGGAACATGTGTTTTTTTAGCCAAATTTTGAGGTTTGCAAAGGATTCTGGGTAACAGAACGTGGTCCGTGCCACACAAGTCACCCCATCTTGGATTCCCCTAGGTCTCTAGTTTTCAGAAATGCACAGGTTTGGTAGGTTTCCCTAGGTGCCGGCTGAGCTAGAGGCCAAAATCTACATGTAGGCACTTTGGAAAAAACACCTCTGTTTTCTTTCAAAAATTTGGATGTGTCCACGTTGCACTTTGGGGCGTTTCCTGTCGCGGGCGCTAGGCCTACCCACACAAGTGAGGTATAATTTTTATTGGGAGACTTGGGGGAACGCTGGGTGGAAGGAAATTTGTGGCTCCTCTCAGATTCCAGAACTTTCTGCCACAGAAATGTGAGGAAGATGTGTTTTTTTAGCCAAATTTTGAGGTTTGCAAAAGATTCTGGGTAACAGAACCTGGTCCGAGCCACACAAGTCACCCCATCTTGGATTCCCCTAGGTCTCTAATTTTCAGAAATGCACAGGTTTGGTAGGTTTCCCTAGGTGCCGGATGAGCTACAGGCCAAAATCAACAGGTAGGCACTTTGCAAAAAACACCTCTGTTTTCTTTAAAAAATTTGGATGTGTCCCCGTTGCGCTTTGGGGCGTTTCCTGTCGCGGGCGCTAGGCCTACCACACAAGTGAGGTATCATTTTTATCGGGAGACTTAGGGGAACGCTGGGTGGAACGAAATTTGTGGCTCCTCTCAGATTCCAGAACTTTCTACCACAGAATTGTGAGGAACATGTGTTTTTTAGCCAAATTTTGAGGTTTGCAAAGGATTCTGGGTAACAGAACCTGGTCCGAGCCACACAAGTCACCCCATCATGGATTCCCCTAGGTCTCTAGTTTTCAGAAATGCACAGGTTTGGTAGGTTTCCCTAGGTGCCGGATGAGCTAGAGGCCAAAATCTACAGGTAGGCACTTTGCAAAAAACACCTCTGTTTTCTTTACAAAATTTGGATGTGTCCACGTTGCGCTTCGGGGCGTTTCCTGTCACGGGCACTAGGCCTACCCTCACAAGTGAAGTATCATTTTTATCAGGAGACGTGGGGGAACGCTGGGTGGAAGGAAATTTGTGGCTCCTCTCAGATTCCAGAACTTTCTGCCACAGAAATGTTAGGAACATGTGTTTTTTTAGCCAAATTTTGAGGTTTGCAAAGGATTCTGGGTAACAGAACCTGGTCCGAGCCACACAAGTCACCCCATCTTGGATTCCCCTAGGTCTCTAGTTTTCAGAAATGCACAGGTTTGGTAGGTTTCCCTAGGTGCCGGCTGAGCCAGAGGCCAAAATCTACAGGTAGGCACTTTGCAAAAAACACCTCTGTTCTCTTTCAAAAATTTGGATGTGTCCACGTTGCACTTTGGGGCGTTTCCTGTCGCGGGCGCTAGGCCTACCCACCCAAGTGAGGTATCATTTTTATTGGGAAACTTGGGGGAACGCTGGGTGGAAGGAAATTTGTGGCTCCTCTCAGATTCCAGAACTTTCTGCCACAGAAATGTGAGGAACATGTGTTTTTTTAGCCAAATTTTGAGGTTTGCAAAGGATTCTGGGTAACAGAACCTGGTCCGAGCCACACAAGTCACCCCATCTTGGATTCCCCTAGGTCTCTACTTTTCAGAAATGCACAGGTTTGGTAGGTTTCCCTAGGTGCCGGATGAGCTAGAGGTCAAAATCTACAGGTAGGCACTTTGCAAAAAACACCTCTGTTTTCTTTCAAAAATTTGGATGTGTCCACGTTGCGCTTTGGGCGTTCCCTGTCGCGGGCGCTAGGCCTACCCAGACAAGTGAGGTATAATTTTTATCAGGAGACTTGGGGGAACGCTGGGTGGAAGGAAATTTGTGGCTCCTCTCAGATTCCAGAACTTTCTGCCACTGAAATGTGAGGAACATGTGTTTTTTTAGCCAAATTTTGAGGTTTGCAAAGGATTCTGGGTAACAGAACCTGGTCCGAGCCACACAAGTCACCCCATCTTGGATTCCCCTAGGTCTCTACTTTTAAGAAATGCACAGGTTTGGTAGGTTTCCCTAGGTGCCGGCTGAGCTAGAGGCCAAAATCTACAGGTAAGCACTTTGCAAAAAACACCTCTGTTTTCTTTCAAAAATTTGGATGTTTCCACGTTGCACTTTGGGGCGTTTCCTGTCGCGGGCGCTAGGCCTACCCACACAAGTGAGGTATCATTTTTATCGGGAGACTTGGGGGAACGCTGGGTGGAAGGAAATTTGTGGCTCCTCTCAGACTCCAGAACTTTCTGCTACAGAAATGTGAGGAACATGTGTTTTTTTAGCCAAATTTTGAGGTTTGCAAAGGATTCTGGGTAACAGAACCTGGTCCGTGCCACACAAGTCACCCCATCTTGGATTCCCCTAGGTCTCTAGTTTTCAGAAATGCACAGGTTTGGTAGGTTTCCCTAGGTGCCGGTTGAGCTAGAGGCCAAAATCTACATGTAGGCACTTTGCAAAAAACACCTCTGTTTTCTTTCAAAAATGTGGATGTGTCCACGTTGCACTTTGGGGCGTTTCCTGTCGCGGGCGCTAGGCCTACCCACACAAGTGAGGTATCATTTTTATTGGGAGACTTGGGGGAACGCTGGGTGGAAGGAAATTTGTGGCTCCTCTCAGATTCCAGAACTTTCTGCCACAGAAATGTGAGGAACATGTGTTTTTTTAGCCAAATTTTGAGGTTTGCAAAGGATTCTGGGTAACAGAACCTGGTCCGAGCCACACAAGTCACCCCATCTTGGATTCCCCTAGGTCTCTAGTTTTCAGAAATGCACAGGTTTGGTAGGTTTCCCTAGGTGCCGGATGAGCTAGAGGCCAAAATCTACAGGTAGGCACTTTGCAAAAAACACCGCTGTTTTCTTTCAAAAATTTGGATGTGTCCACGTTGCGCTTTGGCCGTTCCCTGTCGTGGGCGCTAGGCCTACCCACACAAGTGAGGTATCATTTTTATCAGGAGACTTGGGGGAACGCTGGGTGGAAGGAAATTTGTGGCTCCTCTCAGATTCCAGAACTTTCTGCCACAGAAATGTGAGGAACATGTGTTTTTTTAGCCAAATTTTGAGGTTTGCAAAGGATTCTGGGTAACAGAACCTGGTCCGAGCCACACAAGTCACCCCATCTTGGATTCCCCTAGGTCTCTACTTTTCAGAAATGCACAGGTTTGGTAGGTTTCCCTAGGTGCCGGCTGAGCTAGAGGCCAAAATCTACATGTAGGCACTTTGCAAAAAACACCTCTGTTTTCTTTCAAAAATTTGGATCTGTCCACGTTGCGCTTTGGGGCGTTTCCTGTCGCGGGCGCTAGGCCTACCCACACAAGTGAGGTATCATTTTTATCGGGAGACTTGGGGGAACGCTGGGTGGAAGGAAATTTGTGGCTCCTCTCAGATTCCAGAACTTTCTGCCACAGAAATGTGAGGAACATGTGTTTTTTTAGCCAAATTTTGAGGTTTGCAAAGGATTCTGGGTAACAGAACCTGGTCCGAGCCACACAAGTCACCCCATCTTGGATTCCCCTAGGTCTCTAGTTTTCAGAAATGCACAGGTTTGGTAGGTTTCCCTAGGTGCCGGATGAGCTAGAGGCCAAAATCTACAGGTAGGCACTTTGTAAAAAACACCTCTGTTTTCTTTCAAAAATTTGGATGTGTCCACGTTGCGCTTTGGGCGTTCCCTGTCGCGGGCGCTAGGCCTACCCACACAAGTGAGGTATCATTTTTATCAGGAGACTTGGGGGAACGCTGGGTGGAAGGAAATTTGTGGCTCCTCTCAGATTCCAGAACTTTCTGCCACAGAAATTTGAGGAACATGTGTTTTTTTAGCCAAATTTTGAGGTTTGCAAAGGATTCTGGGTAACAGAACCTGGTCCGAGCCACACAAGTCACCCCATCTTGGATTCCCCTAGGTCTCTACTTTTCAGAAATGCACAGGTTTGGTAGGTTTCCCTAGGTGCCGGCTGAGCTAGACGCCAAAATCTACAGGTAGGCACTTTGCAAAAAACACCTCTGTTTTCTTTCAAAAATTTGGATGTGTCCACGTTGCGCTTTGGGGCGTTTCCTGTCGCGGGCGCTAGGCCTACCCACACAAGTGAGGTATCATTTTTATCGGGAGACTTGGGGGAACGCTGGGTGGAAGGAAATTTGTGGCTCCTCTCAGATTTCAGAACTTTCTGCTACAGAAATGTGAGGAACCTGTGTTTTTTTATCCAAATTTTGAGGTTTGCAAAGGATTCTGGGTAACAGAACCTGGTCCGTGCCACACAAGTCACCCCATCTTGGATTCCCTAGGTCTCTAGTTTTCAGAAATGCACAGGTTTGGTAGGTTTCCCTAGGTGCCGGCTGAGCTAGAGGCCAAAATCTACATGTAGGCACTTTGCAAAAAACACCTCTGTTTTCTTTCAAAAATTTGGATGTGTCCACGTTGCACTTTGGGGCGTTTCCTGTCGCGGGCGCTAGGCCTACCCACACAAGTGAGGTATCATTTTTATTGGGAGACTTGGGGGTACGCTGGGTGGAAGGAAATTTGTGGCTCCTCTCAGATTCCAGAACTTTCTGCCACAGAAATGTGAGGAACATGTGTTTTTTTAGCCAAATTTTGAGGTTTGCAAAGGATTCTGCGTAACAGAACCTGGTCCGAGCCACACAAGTCACCCCATCTTGGATTCCCCTAGGTCTCTAGTTTTCAGAAATGCACAGGTTTGGTAGGTTTCCCTAGGTGCCGGATGAGCTAGAGGCCAAAATCTACAGGTAGGCACTTTGCAAAAAACACCTCTGTTTTCTTTCAAAAATTTGGATGTGTCCACGTTGCACTTTGGGGCGTTTCCTGTCACGGGGGCTAGGCCTACCCACACAAGTGAGGTATCATTTTTATTGGGAAACTTGGGGGAGCGCTGAGTGGAAGGAAATTTGTGGCTCCTCATTGATTCCAGAACTTTCTGCCACAGAAATGTGAGGAACATGTGTTTTTTTAGCCAAATTTTGAGGTTTGCAAAGGATTCTGGGTAACAGAACCTGGTCCGAGCCACACAAGTCACCCCCATCTTGGATTCCCCTAGGTCTCTAGTTTTCAGAAATGCACAGGTTTGGTAGGTTTCCCTAGGTGCCGGATGAGCTAGAGGTCAAAATCTACAGGTAGGCACTTTGCAAAAAACACCTCTGTTTTCTTTAAAAAATTTGGATGTGTCCACGTTGCGCTTTGGGGCGTTTCCTGTCGCGGGGCGCTAGGCCTACCCACACAAGTGAGGTATCATTTTTATTGGGAGACTTGGGGGAACGCTGGGTGGAAGGAAATTTGTGGCTCCTCTCAGATTCCAGAACTTTCTGCCACAGAAATGTGAGGAACATGTGTTTTTTAGCCAAATTGTGAGGTTTGCAAAGGATTCTGGGTAACAGAACCTGGTCCGAGCCACACAAGTCACCCCATCTTGGATTCCCCTAGGTCTCTAGTTTTCAGAAATGCACAGGTTTGGTAGGTTTCCCTAGGTGCCGGCTGAGCTAGAGGCCAAAATCTACAGGTAGGCACTTTGCAAAAAACACCTCTGTTTTCTTTCAAAAATTTGGATGTGTCCACGTTGCGCTTTGGGGCGCTTCCTGTCGCGGGCGCTAGGCCTACCCTCACAAGTGAGGTATCATTTTTATCGGGAGACTTGGGGGGAACGCTGGGTGGAAGGAAATTTGTGGCTCCTCTCAGATTCCAGAACTTTCTTTCACAGAAATGTCAGGAACATGTGTTTTTTTAGCCAAAGTTTGAGGTTTGCAAAGGATTCTGGGTAACAGAACCTGGTCCGAGCCACACAAGTCACCCCATCTACGATTCCCCTAGGTCTCTAGTTTTCAGAAATGCACAGGTTTGGTAGGTTTCCCTAGGTGCCGGCTGAGCTAGAGGCCGAAATCTACAGGTAGGCACTTTGCAAAAAACACCTCTGTTTTCTTTAAAAAATTTGGATGTGTCCACGTTGCGCTTTGGGAGTTTCCTGTCGCGGGCGCTAGGCCTACCCACACAAGTGAGGTATAATTTTTATCAGGAGACTTGGGGGAACGCTGGGTGGAAGGAAATTGTGTGGCTCCTCTCAGATTCCTGAACTTTCTGCCACAGAAATGTGAGGAACATGTGTTTTTTTAGCCAAATTTTGAGGTTTGCAAAGGATTCTGGGTAACAGAACCTGGTCCGAGCCACACAAGTCACCCCATCTTGGATTCCCCTAGGTCTCTAGTTTTCAGAAATGCACAGGTTTGGTAGGTTTCCCTAGGTGCCGGATGAGCTAGAGGCCAAAATCTACAGGAAGGCACTTTGCTAAAAACACCTCTGTTTTCTTTAAAAAATTTGGATGTGTCCACGTTGCGCTTTGAGGCGTTTCCTGTCGCGGGCGCTAGGCCTACCCACACAAGTGAGGTATCATTTTTATCGGGAGACTTGGGGGAACGCTGGGTGGAAGGAAATTTGTGGCTCCTCTCAGATTCCAGAACTTTCTGCCACAGAAATGTGAGGAACATGTGTTTTTTTTAGCCAAATTTTGAGGTTTGCAAAGGATTCTGGGTAACAGAACCTGGTCCGAGCCACACAAGTCACCCCATCTTGGATTCCCCTAGGTCTCTAGTTTTCAGAAATGCACAGGTTTGGTAGGTTTCCCTAGGTGCCGGATGAGCTAGAGGCCAAAATCTACAGGAAGGCACTTTGCTAAAAACACCTCTGTTTTCTTTAAAAAATTTGGATGTGTCCACGTTGCGCTTTGAGGCGTTTCCTGTCGCGGGCGCTAGGCCTACCCACACAAGTGAGGTATCATTTTTATCGGGAGACTTGGGGGAACGCTGGGTGGAAGGAAATTTGTGGCTCCTCTCAGATTCCAGAACTTTCTGCCACAGAAATGTGAGGAACATGTGTTTTTTTAGCCAAATTTTGAGGTTTGCAAAGGATTCTGGGTAACAGAACCTGGTCCGAGCCACACAAGTCACCCCATCTTGGATTCCCCTAGGTCTCTAGTTTTCAGAAATGCACAGGTTTGGTAGGTTTCCCTAGGTGCCGGATGAGCTAGAGGCCAAAATCTACAGGTAGGCACTTTGTAAAAAACACCTCTGTTTTCTTTCAAAAATTTGGATGTGTCCACGTTGCGCTTTGGGCGTTCCCTGTCGCGGGCGCTAGGCCTACCCACACAAGTGAGGTATCATTTTTATCAGGAGACTTGGGGAACGCTGGGTGGAAGGAAATTTGTGGCTCCTCTCAGATTCCAGAACTTTCTGCCACAGAAATTTGAGGAACATGTGTTTTTTTAGCCAAATTTTGAGGTTTGCAAAGGATTCTGGGTAACAGAACCTGGTCCGAGCCACACAAGTCACCCCATCTTGGATTCCCCTAGGTCTCTACTTTTCAGAAATGCACAGGTTTGGTAGGTTTCCTAGGTGCCGGCTGAGCTAGACGCCAAAATCTACAGGTAGGCACTTTGCAAAAAACACCTCTGTTTTCTTTCAAAAATTTGGATGTGTCCACGTTGCGCTTTGGGGCGTTTCCTGTCGCGGGCGCTAGGCCTACCCACACAAGTGAGGTATCATTTTTATCGGGAGACTTGGGGGAACGCTGGGTGGAAGGAAATTTGTGGCTCCTCTCAGATTTCAGAACTTTCTGCTACAGAAATGTGAGGAACCTGTGTTTTTTTATCCAAATTTTGAGGTTTGCAAAGGATTCTGGGTAACAGAACCTGGTCCGTGCCACACAAGTCACCCCATCTTGGATTCCCTAGGTCTCTAGTTTTCAGAAATGCACAGGTTTGGTAGGTTTCCCTAGGTGCCGGCTGAGCTAGAGGCCAAAATCTACATGTAGGCACTTTGCAAAAAACACCTCTGTTTTCTTTCAAAAATTTGGATGTGTCCACGTTGCACTTTGGGGCGTTTCCTGTCGCGGGCGCTAGGCCTACCCACACAAGTGAGGTATCATTTTTATTGGGAGACTTGGGGGTACGCTGGGTGGAAGGAAATTTGTGGCTCCTCTCAGATTCCAGAACTTTCTGCCACAGAAATGTGAGGAACATGTGTTTTTTTAGCCAAATTTTGAGGTTTGCAAAGGATTCTGCGTAACAGAACCTGGTCCGAGCCACACAAGTCACCCCATCTTGGATTCCCCTAGGTCTCTAGTTTTCAGAAATGCACAGGTTTGGTAGGTTTCCCTAGGTGCCGGATGAGCTAGAGGCCAAAATCTACAGGTAGGCACTTTGCAAAAAACACCTCTGTTTTCTTTCAAAAATTTGGATGTGTCCACGTTGCACTTTGGGGCGTTTCCTGTCACGGGGGCTAGGCCTACCCACACAAGTGAGGTATCATTTTTATTGGGAAACTTGGGGGAGCGCTGAGTGGAAGGAAATTTGTGGCTCCTCATTGATTCCAGAACTTTCTGCCACAGAAATGTGAGGAACATGTGTTTTTTTAGCCAAATTTTGAGGTTTGCAAAGGATTCTGGGTAACAGAACCTGGTCCGAGCCACACAAGTCACCCCCATCTTGGATTCCCCTAGGTCTCTAGTTTTCAGAAATGCACAGGTTTGGTAGGTTTCCCTAGGTGCCGGATGAGCTAGAGGTCAAAATCTACAGGTAGGCACTTTGCAAAAAACACCTCTGTTTTCTTTAAAAAATTTGGATGTGTCCACGTTGCGCTTTGGGGCGTTTCCTGTCGCGGGCGCTAGGCCTACCCACACAAGTGAGGTATCATTTTTATTGGGAGACTTGGGGGAACGCTGGGTGGAAGGAAATTTGTGGCTCCTCTCAGATTCCAGAACTTTCTGCCACAGAAATGTGAGGAACATGTGTTTTTTAGCCAAATTGTGAGGTTTGCAAAGGATTCTGGGTAACAGAACCTGGTCCGAGCCACACAAGTCACCCCATCTTGGATTCCCCTAGGTCTCTAGTTTTCAGAAATGCACAGGTTTGGTAGGTTTCCCTAGGTGCCGGCTGAGCTAGAGGCCAAAATCTACAGGTAGGCACTTTGCAAAAAACACCTCTGTTTTCTTTCAAAAATTTGGATGTGTCCACGTTGCGCTTTGGGGCGCTTCCTGTCGCGGGCGCTAGGCCTACCCTCACAAGTGAGGTATCATTTTTATCGGGAGACTTGGGGGAACGCTGGGTGGAAGGAAATTTGTGGCTCCTCTCAGATTCCAGAACTTTCTTTCACAGAAATGTCAGGAACATGTGTTTTTTTAGCCAAAGTTTGAGGTTTGCAAAGGATTCTGGGTAACAGAACCTGGTCCGAGCCACACAAGTCACCCCATCTACGATTCCCCTAGGTCTCTAGTTTTCAGAAATGCACAGGTTTGGTAGGTTTCCCTAGGTGCCGGCTGAGCTAGAGGCCGAAATCTACAGGTAGGCACTTTGCAAAAAACACCTCTGTTTTCTTTAAAAAATTTGGATGTGTCCACGTTGCGCTTTGGGAGTTTCCTGTCGCGGGCGCTAGGCCTACCCACACAAGTGAGGTATAATTTTTATCAGGAGACTTGGGGGAACGCTGGGTGGAAGGAAATTGTGTGGCTCCTCTCAGATTCCTGAACTTTCTGCCACAGAAATGTGAGGAACATGTGTTTTTTTAGCCAAATTTTGAGGTTTGCAAAGGATTCTGGGTAACAGAACCTGGTCCGAGCCACACAAGTCACCCCATCTTGGATTCCCCTAGGTCTCTAGTTTTCAGAAATGCACAGGTTTGGTAGGTTTCCCTAGGTGCCGGATGAGCTAGAGGCCAAAATCTACAGGAAGGCACTTTGCTAAAAACACCTCTGTTTTCTTTAAAAAATTTGGATGTGTCCACGTTGCGCTTTGAGGCGTTTCCTGTCGCGGGCGCTAGGCCTACCCACACAAGTGAGGTATCATTTTTATCGGGAGACTTGGGGGAACGCTGGGTGGAAGGAAATTTGTGGCTCCTCTCAGATTCCAGAACTTTCTGCCACAGAAATGTGAGGAACATGTGTTTTTTTAGCCAAATTTTGAGGTTTGCAAAGGATTCTGGGTAACAGAACCTGGTCCGAGCCACACAAGTCACCCCATCTTGGATTCCCCTAGGTCTCTAGTTTTCAGAAATGCACAGGTTTGGTAGGTTTCCCTAGGTGCCGGATGAGCTAGAGGCCAAAATCTACAGGAAGGCACTTTGCTAAAAACACCTCTGTTTTCTTTAAAAAATTTGGATGTGTCCACGTTGCGCTTTGAGGCGTTTCCTGTCGCGGGCGCTAGGCCTACCCACACAAGTGAGGTATCATTTTTATTGGGTGACTTGGGGGAACGCTGGGTGGAAAGAAGTTTGTGGCTCCTCTCAGATTCCAGAACATTCTGCCACAGAAATGTGAGGAAAATGCGTTTTGTTAGCCAAATTTTGAGGTTTGCAAAGGATTCTGGGTAACAGAACCTGGTCAGAGCCACACAAGTCACCCCATCTTGGATTCCCCTAGGTCTCTAGTTTTCAGAAATGCACAGGTTTGGTAGGTTTCCCTAGGTGCCGGCTTAGCTAGAGGCCAAAATCTACAGGTAGGCACTTTGCAAAAAACACCTCTGTTTTCCTTCAAAAATTTAAATGTGTGCACGTTGCGTTTTGGGGCGTTGCCTGTCGCGGGCGCTGGGCCTACCCACACAAGTGAGGTATCATTTTTATCGGGAGACTTGAGGGAACACTGGGTGGAAGGAAATCTGTGGCTCCTCTTAGATTCCAGAACTTTCTGCCACAGAAATGTGAGGAACATGTGTTTTTTAGCCACATTTTGAGGTTTGCAAATGATTCTGGGTAACAGAACCTGGTCCGAGCCACACAAGTCACCCCATCTTGGATTCCCCTAGGTCTCTAGTTTTCAGAAATGCACAGGTTTGGTAGGTTTCCCTAGGTGCCGGATGAGCTAGAGGCCAAAATCTACAGGTAGGCACTTTGGAAAAACACCTCTGTTTTCTTTCAAAAATTTGGATGTGTCCACGTTGCGCTTTGGGGTGTTTCCTGTCGCGGGCGCTAGGCCTACCCTCACAAGTGAGGTATCATTTTTATCGGGAGACTTGGGGGAACGCTGGGTGGAAGGAAATTTGTGGCTCCTCTCAGATTCCAGAACTTTCTGCCACAGAAATATGAGGAACATGTGTTTTTTTAGCCAAATTTTGAGGTTTGCAAAGGATTCTGGGTAACAGAACCTGGTCCGAGCCACACAAGTCACCCCATCTTGGATTCCCCTAGGTCTCTAGTTTTCAGAAATGCACAGGTTTGGTAGGTTTCCCTAGGTGCTGGATGAGCTAGAGGCCAAAATCTACAGGAAGGCACTTTGCAAAAAACACCTCTGTTTTCTTTCAAAAATTTGGATGTGTCCACATTGCGCTTTGGGGCATTTCCTGTCGCGGGCGCTAGGCCTACCCACACAAGTGAGGTATCATTTTTATCGGGAGACTTGGGGGAACGCTGGGTGGAAGGAAATTTGTGGCTCCTCTCAGATTCCAGAACTTTCTGCCACAGAAATGTGAGGAACATGTGTTTTTTTAGTCAAATTTTGAGGTTTGCAAAAGATTCTGGGTAACAGAACCTGGTCCGTGCCACACAAGTCACCCCATCTTGGATTCCCCTAGGTCTCTAGTTTTCAGAAATGCACAGGTTTGGTAGGTTTCCCTAGGTGCCGGATGAGCCAGAGGCCAAAATCTACAGGTAGGCACTTTGCAAAAAACACCTCTGTTTTCTTTCAAAAATTTGGATGTGTCCACGTTGCACTTTGGGGCGTTTCCTGTCGCGGGCGCTAGGCCTACCCACACAAGTGAGGTATCATTTTTATTGGGAAACTTGGGGGAACGCTGGGTGGAAGGAAATTTGTGGCTCCTCTCAGATTCCAGAACTTTCTGCCACAGAAATGTGAGGAACATGTGTTTTTTTAGCCAAATTTTGAGGTTTGCAAAGGATTCTGGGTAACAGAACCTGGTCCGAGCCACACAAGTCACCCCATCTTGGATTCCCCTAGGTCTCTAGTTTTCAGAAATGCACAGGTTTGGTAGGTTTCCCTAGGTGCCGGATGAGCTAGAGGCCAAAATCTACAGGTAGGCACTTTGCAAAAAACACCTCTGTTTTCTTTCAAAAATTTGGATGTGTCCACGTTGCGCTTTGGGCGTTCCCTGTCGCGGGCGCTAGGCCTACCCACACAAGTGAGGTATCATTTTTATCAGGAGACTTGGGGGAACGCTGGGTGGAAGGAAATTTGTGGCTCCTCTCAGATTCCAGAACTTTCTGCCACAGAAATGTGAGGAACATGTGTTTTTTTAGCCAAATTTTGAGGTTTGCAAAGGATTCTGGGTAACAGAACCTGGTCCGAGCCACACAAGTCACCCCATCTTGGATTCCCCTAGGTCTCTAGTTTTCAGAAATGCACAGGTTTGGTAGGTTTCCCTAGGTGCCGGATGAGCTAGAGGCCAAAATCTACAGGAAGGCACTTTGCTAAAAACACCTCTGTTTTCTTTCAAAAATGTGGATGTGTCCACGTTGCGCTTTGGGGCGTTTCCTGTCGCGGGCGCTAGGCCTACCCACACAAGTGAGGTATCATTTTTATCAGGAGACTTGGGGGAACGCTGGGTGTTAGGAAATTTGTGGCTCCTCTCAGATTCCAGAACTTTCTGCCACAGAAATGTGAGGAACATGTGTTTTTTTAGCCAAATTTTGAGGTTTGCAAAAGATTCTGGGTAACAGAACCTGGTCCGTGCCACACAAGTCACCCCATCTTGGATTCCCCTAGGTCTCTAGTTTTCAGAAATGCACAGGTTTGGTAGGTTTCCCTAGGTGCCGGCTGAGCGAGAGGCCAAAATCTACAGGTAGGCACTTTGCAAAAAACACCTCTGTTTTCTTTCAAAAATTTGGATGTGTCCACGTTGCACTTTGGGGCGTTTCCTGTCGCGGGCGCTAGGCCTACCCACACAAGTGAGGTATAATTTTTATTGGGAAACTTGGGGGAACGCTGGGTGGAAGGAAATTTGTGGCTCCTCTCAGATTCCAGAACTTTCTGCCACAGAAATGTGAGGAACATGTGTTTTTTTAGCCAAATTTGGAGGTTTGCAAAGGATTCTGGGTAACAGAACCTGGTCCGAGCCACACAAGTCACCCCATCTTGGATTCCCCTAGGTCTCTAGTTTTCAGAAATGCACAGGTTTGGTAGGTTTCCCTAGGTGCCGGATGAGCTAGAGGCCAAAATCTACAGGTAGGCACTTTGCAAAAAACACCTCTGTTTTCTTTCAAAAATTTGGATGTGTCCACGTTGCGCTTTGGGCGTTCCCTGTCGCGGGCGCTAGGCCTACCCACACAAGTGAGGTATCATTTTTATCAGGAGACTTGGGGGAACGCTGGGTGGAAGGAAATTTGTGGCTCCTCTCAGATTCCAGAACTTTCTGCCACAGAAATGTGAGGAACATGTGTTTTTTTAGCCAAATTTTGAGGTTTGCAAAGGATTCTGGGTAACAGAACCTGGACCGAGCCACACAAGTCACCCCATCATGGATTCCCCTAGGTCACTACTTTTCAGAAATGCACAGGTTTGGTAGGTTTCCCTAGGTGCCGGCTGAGCTAGAGGCCAAAATCTACAGGTAGGCACTTTGCAAAAAACACCTCTGTTTTCTTTCAAAAAGTGGATGTGTCCACGTTGCGCTTTGGGGCGTTTCCTGTCGCGGGCGCTAGGCCTACCCACACAAGTGAGGTATCATTTTTATCAGGAGACTTGGGGGAACGCTGGGTGGAAGGAAATTTGTGGCTCCTCTCAGATTCCAGAACTTTCTGCCACAGAAATGTGAGGAACATGTGTTTTTTTAGCCAAATTTTGAGGTTTACAAAAGATTCTGGGTAACAGAACCTGGTCCGTGCCACACAAGTCACCCCATCTTGGATTCCCCTAGGTCTCTAGTTTTCAGAAATGCACAGGTTTGGTAGGTTTCCCTAGGTGCCGGCTGAGCGAGAGGCCAAAATCTACAGGTAGGCACTTTGCAAAAAACACCTCTGTTTTGTTTCAAAAATTTGGATGTGTCCACGTTGCACTTTGGGGCGCTTCCTGTCGCGGGCGCTAGGCCTACCCACACAAGTGAGGTATCATTTTTATTGGGAAACTTGGGGGAACGCTGGGTGGAAGGAAATTTGTGGCTCCTCTCAGATTCCAGAACTCTCTGCCACAGAAATGTGAGGAACATGTGTTTTTTTAGCCAAATTTTGAGGTTTGCAAAGGATTCTGGGTAACAGAACCTGGTCCGAGCCACACAAGTCACCCCATCTTGGATTCCCCTAGGTCTCTAGTTTTCAGAAATGCACAGGTTTGGTAGGTTTCCCTAAGTGCCGGATGAGCTAGAGGCCAAAATCTACAGGTAGGCACTTTGCAAAAAACTCCTCTGTTTTCTTTAAAAAATGTGGATGTGTCCACGTTGCGCTTTGGGCGTTCCCTGTCGCGGGCGCTAGGCCTACCCACACAAGTGAGGTATAATTTTTATCAGGAGACTTGGGGGAACGCTGGGTGGAAGGAAATTTGTGGCTCCTCTCAGATACCAGAACTTTCTGCCACAGAAATGTGAGGAACATGTGTTTTTTTAGCCAAATTTTGAGGTTTGCAAAGGATTCTGGGTAACAGAACCTGGTCCGAGCCACACAAGTCACCCCATCTTGGATTCTCCTAGGTCTCTAGTTTTCAGAAATGCACAGGTTTGGTAGGTTTCCCTAGGTGCCGGCTGAGCTAGAGGCCAAAACCTACAGGTAGGCACTTTGCAAAAAACACCTCTGTTTTCTTTCAAAAATTTGGATGTGTCCACGTTGCGCTTTGGGGCGTTTCCTGTCGCGGGCGCTAGGCCTACCCACACAAGTGAGGTATCATTTTTATCGGGAGACTTGGGGGAACGCTGGGTGGAAGGAAATTTGTGGCTCCTCACAGATTCCAGAACTTTCTGCCACAGAAATGTGAGGAACATGTGTTTTTTTAGCCAAATTTTGAGGTTTGCAAAGGATTCTGGGTAACAGAACCTGGTCCGAGCCACACAAGTCACCCCATCTTGGATTCTCCTAGGTCTCTAGTTTTCAGAAATGCACAGGTTTGGTAGGTTTCCCTAGGTGCCGGCTGAGCCAGAGGCCAAAATCTACAGGTAGGCACTTTGCAAAAAACACCTCTGTTTTCTTTCAAAAATTTGGATGTGTCCACGTTGCACTTTGGGGCGTTTCCTGTCGCGGGCGCTAGGCCTACCCACACAAGTGAGGTATCATTTTTATTGGGAAACTTGGGGGAACGCTGGGTGGAAGGAAATTTGTGGCTCCTCTCAGATTCCAGAACTTTCTGCCACAGAAATGTGAGGAACATGTGTTTTTTTTGGCCAAATTTTGAGGTTGCAAAGGATTCTGGGTAACAGAACCTGGTCCGAGCCACACAAGTCACCCCATCTTGGATTCCCCTAGGTCTCTAGTTTTCAGAAATGCACAGGTTTGGTAGGTTTCCCTAGGTGCCGGATGAGCTAGAGGCCAAAATCTACAGGTAGGCACTTTGCAAAAAACACCTCTGTTTTCTTTCAAAAATTTGGATGTGTCCACGTTGCGCTTTGGGCGTTCCCTGTCGCGGGCGCTAGGCCTACCCACACAAGTGAGGTATCATTTTTATCAGGAGAGTTGGGGGAACGCTGGGTGGAAGGAAATTTGTGGCTCCTCTCAGATTCCAGAACTTTCTGCCACAGAAATGTGAGGAACATGTGTTTTTTTAGCCAAATTGTGAGGTTTGCAAAGGATTCTGGGTAACAGAACCTGGTCCCAGCCACACAAGTCACCCCATCTTGGATTCCCCTAGGTCTCTACTTTTCAGAAATGCACAGGTTTGGTAGGTTCCCTAGGTGCCGGCTGAGCTAGAGGCCAAAATCTACAGGTAGGCACTTTGCAAAAAACACCTGTTTTCTTTCAAAAATTTGGATGTGTCCACGTTGCGCTTTGGGGCGTTTCCTGTCGCGGGCGCTAGGCCTACCCACACAAGTGAGGTATCATTTTTATCGGGAGACTTGGGGGAACGCTGGGTGGAAGGAAATTTGTGGCTCCTCTCAGATTCCAGAACTTTCTGCCACAGAAATGTGAGGAACATGTGTTTTTTTAGCCAAATTTTGAGGTTTGCAAAGGATTCTGGGTAACAGAACCTGGTCCGTGCCACACAAGTCACCCCATCTTGGATTCCCCTATGTCTCTTGTTTTCAGAAATGCACAGGTTTGGTAGGTTTCCCTAGGTGTCGGCTGAGCTAGAGGCCAAAATCTACATGTAGGCACTTTGCAAAAAACACCTCTGTTTTCTTTCAAAAATGTTGATGTGTCCACGTTGCACTTTTGGGCGTTTCCTGTCGCGGGCGCTAGGCCTACCCACACAAGTGAGGTATAATTTTTATTGGGAGACTTGGGGGAACGCTGGGTGGAAGGAAATTTGTGGCTCCTCTCAGATTCCAGAACTTTCTGCCACAGAAATGTGAGGAACATGTGTTTTTTTTTAACCAAATTTTGAGGTTTGCAAAGGATTCTGGGTAACAGAACCTGGTCCGAGCCACACAAGTCACCCCATCTTGGATTCCCCTAGGTCTCTAATTTTCAGAAATGCACAGGTTTGGTAGGTTTCCCTAGGTGCCGGATGAGCTACAGGCCAAAATCTACAGGTAGGCACTTTGCAAAAAACACCTCTGTTTTCTTTCAAAAATTTGGATGTGTCCACGTTGCGCTTTGGGGCGTTTCCTGTCGCGGGCGCTAGGCCTACCCACACAAGTGAGGTATCATTTTTATCGGGAGACTTGGGGGAACGCTGGGTGGAAGGAAATTTGTGGCTCCTCTCAGATTCCAGAACTTTCTACCACAGAAATGTGAGGAACATGTGTTTTTTAGCCAAATTTTGAGGTTTGCAAAGGATTCTGGGTAACAGAACCTGGTCCGAGCCACACAAGTCACCCCATCTTGGATTCCCCTAGGTCTCTAGTTTTCAGAAATGCACAGGTTTGGTAGGTTTCCCTAGGTGCCGGATGAGCTAGAGGCCAAAATCTACAGGTAGGCACTTTGCAAAAAACACCTCTGTTTTCTTTACAAAATTTGGATGTGTCCACGTTGCGCTTCGGGGCGTTTCCTGTCACGGGCACTAGGCCTACCCTCACAAGTGAGGTATCATTTTTATCAGGAGACGTGGGGGAACGCTGGGTGGAAGGAAATTTGTGGCTCCTCTCAGATTCCAGAACTTTCTGCCACAGAAATGTTAGGAACATGTGTTTTTTTAGCCAAATTTTGAGGTTTGCAAAGGATTCTGGGTAACAGAACCTGGTCCGAGCCACACAAGTCACCCCATCTTGGATTCCCCTAGGTCTCTAGTTTTCAGAAATGCACAGGTTTGGTAGGTTTCCCTAGGTGCCGGCTGAGCCAGAGGCCAAAATCTACAGGTAGGCACTTTGCAAAAAACACCTCTGTTCTCTTTCAAAAATTTGGATGTGTCCACGTTGCACTTTGGGGCGTTTCCTGTCGCGGGCGCTAGGCCTACCCACACAAGTGAGGTATCATTTTTATTGGGAAACTTGGGGGAACGCTGGGTGGAAGGAAATTTGTGGCTCCTCTCAGATTCCAGAACATTCTGCCACAGAAATGTGAGGAACATGTGTTTTTTTAGCCAAATTTTGAGGTTTGCAAAGGATTCTGGGTAACAGAACCTGGTCCGAGCCACACAAGTCACCCCATCTTGGATTCCCCTAGGTCTCTACTTTTCAGAAATGCACAGGTTTGGTAGGTTTCCCTAGGTGCCGGATGAGCTAGAGGCCAAAATCTACAGGTAGGCACTTTGCAAAAAACACCTCTGTTATCTTTCAAAAATTTGGATGTGTCCACATTGCGCTTTGGGCGTTCCCAGTCGCGGGCGCTAGGCCTACCCACACAAGTGAGGTATCATTTTTATCAGGAGACTTGGGGGAACGCTGGGTGGAAGGAAATTTGTGGCTCCTCTCAGATTCCAGAACTTTCTGCCACTGAAATGTGAGGAACATGTGTTTTTTTAGCCAAATTTTGAGGTTTGCAAAGGATTCTGGGTAACAGAACCTGGTCCGAGCCACACAAGTCACCCCATCTTGGATTCCCCTAGGTCTCTAGTTTTCAGAAATGCACAGGTTTGGTAGGTTTCACTAGGTGCCGGCTGAGCTAGAGGCCAAAATCTACATGTAGGCACTTTGCAAAAAACACCTCTGTTTTCTTTCAAAAATTTTGATGTGTCCACGTTGCACTTTGGGGCGTTTCCTGTCGCGGGCGCTAGGCCTACCCACACAAGTGAGGTATCATTTTTATTGGGAGACTTGGGGGAACGCTGGGTGGAAGGAAATTTGTGGCTCCTCTCAGATTCCAGAACTTTCTGCCACAGAAATGTGAGGAACATGTGTTTTTTTAGCCAAATTTTGAGGTTTGCAAAGGATTCTGGGTAACAGAACCTGGTCCGAGCCACACAAGTCACCCCATCTTGGATTCCCCTAGGTCTCTAATTTTCAGAAATGCACAGGTTTGGTAGGTTTCCCTAGGTGCCGGATGAGCTTCAGGCCAAAATCTACAGGTAGGCACTTTGCAAAAAACACCTCTGTTTTCTTTCAAAAATTTGGATGTGTCCACGTTGCGCTTTGGGGCGTTTCCTGTCACGGGCACTAGGCCTACCCTCACAAGTGAGGTATCATTTTTATCAGGAGACGTGGGGGAACGCTGGGTGGAAGGAAATTTGTGGCTCCTCTCAGATTCCAGAACTTTCTGCCACAGAAATGTTAGGAACATGTGTTTTTTTAGCCAAATTTTGAGGTTTGCAAAGGATTCTGGGTAACAGAACCTGGTCCGAGCCACACAAGTCACCCCATCTTGGATTCCCCTAGGTCTCTAGTTTTCAGAAATGCACAGGTTTGGTAGGTTTCCCTAGGTGCCGGCTGAGCCAGAGGCCAAAATCTACAGGTAGGCACTTTGCAAAAAACACCTCTGTTCTCTTTCAAAAATTTGGATGTGTCCACGTTGCACTTTGGGGCGTTTACTGTCGCGGGCGCTAGGCCTACCCACACAAGTGAGGTATCATTTTTATTGGGAAACTTGGGGGAACGCTGGGTGGAAGGAAATTTGTGGCTCCTCTCAGATTCCAGAACTTTCTGCCACAGAAATGTGAGGAACATGTGTTTTTTTAGCCAAATTTTGAGGTTTGCAAAGGATTCTGGGTAACAGAACCTGGTCCGAGCCACACAAGTCACCCCATCTTGGATTCCCCTAGGTCTCTACTTTTCAGAAATGCACAGGTTTGGTAGGTTTCCCTAGGTGCCGGATGAGCTAGAGGTCAAAATCTACAGGTAGGCACTTTGCAAAAAACACCTCTGTTTTCTTTCAAAAATTTGGATGTGTCCACGTTGCGCTTTGGGCGTTCCCTGTCGCGGGCGCTAGGCCTACCCACACAAGTGAGGTATAATTTTTATCAGGAGACTTGGGGGAACGCTGGGTGGAAGGAAATGTGTGGCTCCTCTCAGATTCCAGAACTTTCTGCCACAGAAATGTGAGGAACATGTGTTTTTTTAGCCAAATTGTGAGGTTTGCAAAGGATTCTGGGTAACAGAACCTGGTCCGAGCCACACAAGTCACCCCATCTTGGATTCACCTAGGTCTCTAGTTTTCAGAAATGCACAGGTTTGGTAGGTTTCCCTAGGTGCCGGATGAGCTAGAGGCCAAAATCTACAGGAAGGCACTTTGCTAAAAACACCTCTGATTTCTTTAAAAAATTTGGATGTGTCCACGTTGCGCTTTGAGGCGTTTCCTGTCGCGGGCGCTAGGCCTACCCACACAAGTGAGGTATCATTTTTATCGGGAGACTTGGGGGAACGCTGGGTGGAAGGAAATTTGTGGCTCCTCTCAGATTCCAGAACTTTCTGCCACAGAAATGTGAGGAACATGTGTTTTTTTAGCCACATTTTGAGGTTTGCAAAGGATTCTGGGTAACAGAACCTGGTCCGTGCCACACAAGTCACCCTATCTTGGATTCCCCTAGGTCTCTAGTTTTCAGAAATGCACAGGTTTGGTAGGTTTCCCTAGGTGCCGGCTGAGCTAGAGGCCAAAATCTACATGTAGGAACTTTGCAAAAAACACCTCTGTTTTCTTTCAAAAATGTGGATGTGTCCACGTTGCACTTTGGGGCGTTTCCTGTCGCGGGCGCTAGGCCTACCCACACAAGTGAGGTATCATTTTTATTGGGAGACTTGGGGGAACGCTGGGTGGAAGGAAATTTGTGGCTCCTCTCAGATTCCAGAACTTTCTGCCACAGAAATGTTAGGAACATGTGTTTTTTTAGCCAAATTTTGAGGTTTGCAAAGGATTCTGGGTAACAGAACCTGGTCCGAGCCACACAAGTCACCCCATCTTGGATTCCCCTAGGTCTCTAGTTTTCAGAAATGCACAGGTTTGGTAGGTTTCCCTAGGTGCCGGATGAGCTAGAGGCCAAAATCTACAGGTAGGCACTTTGCAAAAAACACCTCTGTTTTCTTTAAAAAATTTGGATGTGTCCACGTTGCACTTTGGGGCGTTTCCTGTCGCGGGCGCTAGGCCTACCCACACAAGTGAGGTATCATTTTTATCAGGAGACTTGGGGGAACGCTGGGTGGAAGGAAATTTGTGGCTCCTCTCAGATTCCAGAACTTTCTGCCACAGAAATGTGAGGAACATGTGTTTTTTTAGCCAAATTTTGAGGTTTACAAAAGATTCTGGGTAACAGAACCTGGTCCGTGCCACACAAGTCACCCCATCTTGGATTCCCCTAGGTCTCTAGTTTTCAGAAATGCACAGGTTTGGTAGGTTTCCCTAGGTGCCGGCTGAGCGAGAGGCCAAAATCTACAGGTAGGCACTTTGCAAAAAACACCTCTGTTTTGTTTCAAAAATTTGGATGTGTCCACGTTGCACTTTGGGGCGCTTCCTGTCGCGGGCGCTAGGCCTACCCACACAAGTGAGGTATCATTTTTATTGGGAAACTTGGGGGAACGCTGGGTGGAAGGAAATTTGTGGCTCCTCTGAGATTCCAGAACTCTCTGCCACAGAAATGTGAGGAACATGTGTTTTTTTAGCCAAATTTTGAGGTTTGCAAAGGATTCTGGGTAACAGAACCTGGTCCGAGCCACACAAGTCACCCCATCTTGGATTCCCCTAGGTCTCTAGTTTTCAGAAATGCACAGGTTTGGTAGGTTTCCCTAAGTGCCGGATGAGCTAGAGGCCAAAATCTACAGGTAGGCACTTTGCAAAAAACTCCTCTGTTTTCTTTAAAAAATGTGGATGTGTCCACGTTGCGCTTTGGGCGTTCCCTGTCGCGGGCGCTAGGCCTACCCACACAAGTGAGGTATAATTTTTATCAGGAGACTTGGGGGAACGCTGGGTGGAAGGAAATTTGTGGCTCCTCTCAGATACCAGAACTTTCTGCCACAGAAATGTGAGGAACATGTGTTTTTTTAGCCAAATTTTGAGGTTTGCAAAGGATTCTGGGTAACAGAACCTGGTCCGAGCCACACAAGTCACCCCATCTTGGATTCTCCTAGGTCTCTAGTTTTCAGAAATGCACAGGTTTGGTAGGTTTCCCTAGGTGCCGGCTGAGCTAGAGGCCAAAACCTACAGGTAGGCACTTTGCAAAAAACACCTCTGTTTTCTTTCAAAAATTTGGATGTGTCCACGTTGCGCTTTGGGGCGTTTCCTGTCGCGGGCGCTAGGCCTACCCACACAAGTGAGGTATCATTTTTATCGGGAGACTTGGGGGAACGCTGGGTGGAAGGAAATTTGTGGCTCCTCACAGATTCCAGAACTTTCTGCCACAGAAATGTGAGGAACATGTGTTTTTTTAGCCAAATTTTGAGGTTTGCAAAGGATTCTGGGTAACAGAACCTGGTCCGAGCCACACAAGTCACCCCATCTTGGATTCTCCTAGGTCTCTAGTTTTCAGAAATGCACAGGTTTGGTAGGTTTCCCTAGGTGCCGGCTGAGCCAGAGGCCAAAATCTACAGGTAGGCACTTTGCAAAAAACACCTCTGTTTTCTTTCAAAAATTTGGATGTGTCCACGTTGCACTTTGGGGCGTTTCCTGTCGCGGGCGCTAGGCCTACCCACACAAGTGAGGTATCATTTTTATTGGGAAACTTGGGGGAACGCTGGGTGGAAGGAAATTTGTGGCTCCTCTCAGATTCCAGAACTTTCTGCCACAGAAATGTGAGGAACATGTGTTTTTTTTGGCCAAATTTTGAGGTTGCAAAGGATTCTGGGTAACAGAACCTGGTCCGAGCCACACAAGTCACCCCATCTTGGATTCCCCTAGGTCTCTAGTTTTCAGAAATGCACAGGTTTGGTAGGTTTCCCTAGGTGCCGGATGAGCTAGAGGCCAAAATCTACAGGTAGGCACTTTGCAAAAAACACCTCTGTTTTCTTTCAAAAATTTGGATGTGTCCACGTTGCGCTTTGGGCGTTCCCTGTCGCGGGCGCTAGGCCTACCCACACAAGTGAGGTATCATTTTTATCAGGAGAGTTGGGGGAACGCTGGGTGGAAGGAAATTTGTGGCTCCTCTCAGATTCCAGAACTTTCTGCCACAGAAATGTGAGGAACATGTGTTTTTTTAGCCAAATTGTGAGGTTTGCAAAGGATTCTGGGTAACAGAACCTGGTCCCAGCCACACAAGTCACCCCATCTTGGATTCCCCTAGGTCTCTACTTTTCAGAAATGCACAGGTTTGGTAGGTTCCCTAGGTGCCGGCTGAGCTAGAGGCCAAAATCTACAGGTAGGCACTTTGCAAAAAACACCTGTTTTCTTTCAAAAATTTGGATGTGTCCACGTTGCGCTTTGGGGCGTTTCCTGTCGCGGGCGCTAGGCCTACCCACACAAGTGAGGTATCATTTTTATCGGGAGACTTGGGGGAACGCTGGGTGGAAGGAAATTTGTGGCTCCTCTCAGATTCCAGAACTTTCTGCCACAGAAATGTGAGGAACATGTGTTTTTTTAGCCAAATTTTGAGGTTTGCAAAGGATTCTGGGTAACAGAACCTGGTCCGTGCCACACAAGTCACCCCATCTTGGATTCCCCTATGTCTCTTGTTTTCAGAAATGCACAGGTTTGGTAGGTTTCCCTAGGTGTCGGCTGAGCTAGAGGCCAAAATCTACATGTAGGCACTTTGCAAAAAACACCTCTGTTTTCTTTCAAAAATGTTGATGTGTCCACGTTGCACTTTTGGGCGTTTCCTGTCGCGGGCGCTAGGCCTACCCACACAAGTGAGGTATAATTTTTATTGGGAGACTTGGGGGAACGCTGGGTGGAAGGAAATTTGTGGCTCCTCTCAGATTCCAGAACTTTCTGCCACAGAAATGTGAGGAACATGTGTTTTTTTTTAACCAAATTTTGAGGTTTGCAAAGGATTCTGGGTAACAGAACCTGGTCCGAGCCACACAAGTCACCCCATCTTGGATTCCCCTAGGTCTCTAATTTTCAGAAATGCACAGGTTTGGTAGGTTTCCCTAGGTGCCGGATGAGCTACAGGCCAAAATCTACAGGTAGGCACTTTGCAAAAAACACCTCTGTTTTCTTTCAAAAATTTGGATGTGTCCACGTTGCGCTTTGGGGCGTTTCCTGTCGCGGGCGCTAGGCCTACCCACACAAGTGAGGTATCATTTTTATCGGGAGACTTGGGGGAACGCTGGGTGGAAGGAAATTTGTGGCTCCTCTCAGATTCCAGAACTTTCTACCACAGAAATGTGAGGAACATGTGTTTTTTAGCCAAATTTTGAGGTTTGCAAAGGATTCTGGGTAACAGAACCTGGTCCGAGCCACACAAGTCACCCCATCTTGGATTCCCCTAGGTCTCTAGTTTTCAGAAATGCACAGGTTTGGTAGGTTTCCCTAGGTGCCGGATGAGCTAGAGGCCAAAATCTACAGGTAGGCACTTTGCAAAAAACACCTCTGTTTTCTTTACAAAATTTGGATGTGTCCACGTTGCGCTTCGGGGCGTTTCCTGTCACGGGCACTAGGCCTACCCTCACAAGTGAGGTATCATTTTTATCAGGAGACGTGGGGGAACGCTGGGTGGAAGGAAATTTGTGGCTCCTCTCAGATTCCAGAACTTTCTGCCACAGAAATGTTAGGAACATGTGTTTTTTTAGCCAAATTTTGAGGTTTGCAAAGGATTCTGGGTAACAGAACCTGGTCCGAGCCACACAAGTCACCCCATCTTGGATTCCCCTAGGTCTCTAGTTTTCAGAAATGCACAGGTTTGGTAGGTTTCCCTAGGTGCCGGCTGAGCCAGAGGCCAAAATCTACAGGTAGGCACTTTGCAAAAAACACCTCTGTTCTCTTTCAAAAATTTGGATGTGTCCACGTTGCACTTTGGGGCGTTTCCTGTCGCGGGCGCTAGGCCTACCCACACAAGTGAGGTATCATTTTTATTGGGAAACTTGGGGGAACGCTGGGTGGAAGGAAATTTGTGGCTCCTCTCAGATTCCAGAACATTCTGCCACAGAAATGTGAGGAACATGTGTTTTTTTAGCCAAATTTTGAGGTTTGCAAAGGATTCTGGGTAACAGAACCTGGTCCGAGCCACACAAGTCACCCCATCTTGGATTCCCCTAGGTCTCTACTTTTCAGAAATGCACAGGTTTGGTAGGTTTCCCTAGGTGCCGGATGAGCTAGAGGCCAAAATCTACAGGTAGGCACTTTGCAAAAAACACCTCTGTTATCTTTCAAAAATTTGGATGTGTCCACATTGCGCTTTGGGCGTTCCCTGTCGCGGGCGCTAGGCCTACCCACACAAGTGAGGTATCATTTTTATCAGGAGACTTGGGGGAACGCTGGGTGGAAGGAAATTTGTGGCTCCTCTCAGATTCCAGAACTTTCTGCCACTGAAATGTGAGGAACATGTGTTTTTTTAGCCAAATTTTGAGGTTTGCAAAGGATTCTGGGTAACAGAACCTGGTCCGAGCCACACAAGTCACCCCATCTTGGATTCCCCTAGGTCTCTAGTTTTCAGAAATGCACAGGTTTGGTAGGTTTCACTAGGTGCCGGCTGAGCTAGAGGCCAAAATCTACATGTAGGCACTTTGCAAAAAACACCTCTGTTTTCTTTCAAAAATTTTGATGTGTCCACGTTGCACTTTGGGGCGTTTCCTGTCGCGGGCGCTAGGCCTACCCAAACAAGTGAGGTATCATTTTTATTGGGAGACTTGGGGGAACGCTGGGTGGAAGGAAATTTGTGGCTCCTCTCAGATTCCAGAACTTTCTGCCACAGAAATGTGAGGAACATGTGTTTTTTTAGCCAAATTTTGAGGTTTGCAAAGGATTCTGGGTAACAGAACCTGGTCCGAGCCACACAAGTCACCCCATCTTGGATTCCCCTAGGTCTCTAATTTTCAGAAATGCACAGGTTTGGTAGGTTTCCCTAGGTGCCGGATGAGCTACAGGCCAAAATCTACAGGTAGGCACTTTGCAAAAAACACCTCTGTTTTCTTTCAAAAATTTGGATGTGTCCACGTTGCGCTTTGGGGCGTTTCCTGTCACGGGCACTAGGCCTACCCTCACAAGTGAGGTATCATTTTTATCAGGAGACGTGGGGGAACGCTGGGTGGAAGGAAATTTGTGGCTCCTCTCAGATTCCAGAACTTTCTGCCACAGAAATGTTAGGAACATGTGTTTTTTTAGCCAAATTTTGAGGTTTGCAAAGGATTCTGGGTAACAGAACCTGGTCCGAGCCACACAAGTCACCCCATCTTGGATTCCCCTAGGTCTCTAGTTTTCAGAAATGCACAGGTTTGGTAGGTTTCCCTAGGTGCCGGCTGAGCCAGAGGCCAAAATCTACAGGTAGGCACTTTGCAAAAAACACCTCTGTTCTCTTTCAAAAATTTGGATGTGTCCACGTTGCACTTTGGGGCGTTTACTGTCGCGGGCGCTAGGCCTACCCACACAAGTGAGGTATCATTTTTATTGGGAAACTTGGGGGAACGCTGGGTGGAAGGAAATTTGTGGCTCCTCTCAGATTCCAGAACTTTCTGCCACAGAAATGTGAGGAACATGTGTTTTTTTAGCCAAATTTTGAGGTTTGCAAAGGATTCTGGGTAACAGAACCTGGTCCGAGCCACACAAGTCACCCCATCTTGGATTCCCCTAGGTCTCTACTTTTCAGAAATGCACAGGTTTGGTAGGTTTCCCTAGGTGCCGGATGAGCTAGAGATCAAAATCTACAGGTAGGCACTTTGCAAAAAACACCTCTGTTTTCTTTCAAAAATTTGGATGTGTCCACGTTGCGCTTTGGGCGTTCCCTGTCGCGGGCGCTAGGCCTACCCACACAAGTGAGGTATAATTTTTATCAGGAGACTTGGGGGAACGCTGGGTGGAAGGAAATGTGTGGCTCCTCTCAGATTCCAGAACTTTCTGCCACAGAAATGTGAGGAACATGTGTTTTTTTAGCCAAATTGTGAGGTTTGCAAAGGATTCTGGGTAACAGAACCTGGTCCGAGCCACACAAGTCACCCCATCTTGGATTCACCTAGGTCTCTAGTTTTCAGAAATGCACAGGTTTGGTAGGTTTCCCTAGGTGCCGGATGAGCTAGAGGCCAAAATCTACAGGAAGGCACTTTGCTAAAAACACCTCTGATTTCTTTAAAAAATTTGGATGTGTCCACGTTGCGCTTTGAGGCGTTTCCTGTCGCGGGCGCTAGGCCTACCCACACAAGTGAGGTATCATTTTTATCGGGAGACTTGGGGGAACGCTGGGTGGAAGGAAATTTGTGGCTCCTCTCAGATTCCAGAACTTTCTGCCACAGAAATGTGAGGAACATGTGTTTTTTTAGCCACATTTTGAGGTTTGCAAAGGATTCTGGGTAACAGAACCTGGTCCGTGCCACACAAGTCACCCTATCTTGGATTCCCCTAGGTCTCTAGTTTTCAGAAATGCACAGGTTTGGTAGGTTTCCCTAGGTGCCGGCTGAGCTAGAGGCCAAAATCTACATGTAGGAACTTTGCAAAAAACACCTCTGTTTTCTTTCAAAAATGTGGATGTGTCCACGTTGCACTTTGGGGCGTTTCCTGTCGCGGGCGCTAGGCCTACCCACACAAGTGAGGTATCATTTTTATTGGGAGACTTGGGGGAACGCTGGGTGGAAGGAAATTTGTGGCTCCTCTCAGATTCCAGAACTTTCTGCCACAGAAATGTTAGGAACATGTGTTTTTTTAGCCAAATTTTGAGGTTTGCAAAGGATTCTGGGTAACAGAACCTGGTCCGAGCCACACAAGTCACCCCATCTTGGATTCCCCTAGGTCTCTAGTTTTCAGAAATGCACAGGTTTGGTAGGTTTCCCTAGGTGCCGGATGAGCTAGAGGCCAAAATCTACAGGTAGGTACTTTGCAAAAAACACCTCTGTTTTCTTTAAAAAATTTGGATGTGTCCACGTTGCGCTTTGGGGCGTTTCCTGTCGCGGGCGCTAGGCCTACCCACACAAGTGAGGTATCATTTTTATCGGGAGACTTGGGGGAACGCTGGGTGGAAGGAAATTTTCGGCTCCTCTCAGATTCCAGAACTTTCTACCACAGAAATGTGAGGAACATGTGTTTTTTAGCCAAATTTTGAGGTTTGCAAAGGATTCTGGGTAACAGAACCTGGTCCGAGCCACACAAGTCACCCCATCTTGGATTCCCCTAGGTCTCTAGTTTTCAGAAATGCACAGGTTTGGTAGGTTTCCCTAGGTGCCGGCTGAGCTAGAGGCCAAAATCTACAGGTAGGCACTTTGCAAAAAACACCTCTGTTTTCTTTCAAAAATTTGGATGTGTCCACGTTGCGCTTTGGGGCATTTCCTGTCGCGGGCGCTAGGCCTACCCTCACAAGTGAGGTATCATTTTTATCGGGAGACTTGGGGGAACGCTGGGTGGAAGGAAATTTGTGGCTCCTCTCAGATTCCAGAACTTTCTTTCACAGAAATGTCAGGAACATGTGTTTTTTTAGCCAAAGTTTGAGGTTTGCAAAGGATTCTGGGTAACAGAACCTGGTCCGAGCCACACAAGTCACCCCATCTTGGATTCCCCTAGGTCTCTAGTTTTCAGAAATGCACAGGTTTGGTAGGTTTCCCTAGGTGCCGGCTGAGCTAGAGGCCAAAATCTACAGGTAGGCACTTTGCAAAAAACACCTCTGTTTTCTTTAAAAAATTTGGATGTGTCCACGTTGCGCTTTGGGCGTTTCCTGTCGCGGGCGCTAGGCCTACCCACACAAGTGAGTTATCATTTTTATCAGGAGACTTGGGGGAACGCTGGGTGGAAGGAAATTGTGGCTCCTCTCAGATTCCAGAACTTTCTGCCACAGAAATGTGAGGAACATGTGTTTTTTTAGCCAATTTTGAGGTTTGCAAAGGATTCTGGGTAACAGAACCTGGTCCGAGCCACACAAGTCACCCCATCTTGGATTCCCCTAGGTCTCTACTTTTCAGAAATGCACAGGTTTGGTAGGTTTCCCTAGGTGCCGGCTGAGCTAGAGGCCAAAATCTACAGGTAGGCACTTTGCAAAAAACACCTCTGTTTTCTTTCAAAAATTAGGATGTGTCCACGTAGCGCTTTGGGGCGTTTCCTGTCGCGGGCGCTAGGCCTACCCACACAAGTGAGGTATCATTTTTATCAGGAGACTTGGGGGAACGCTGGGTGGAAAGAAGTTTGTGGCTCCTCTCAGATTCCAGAACATTCTGCCACAGAAATGTGAGGAAAATGCGTTTTGTTAGCCAAATTTTGAGGTTTGCAAAGGATTCTGGGTAACAGAACCTAGTCAGAGCCACACAAGTCACCCCATCTTGGATTCCCCTAGGTCTCTAGTTTTCAGAAATGCACAGGTTTGGTAGGTTTCCCTAGGTGCCGGCTGAGCTAGAGGCCAAAATCTACAGGTAGGCACTTTGCAAAAAACACCTCTGTTTTCTTTCAAAAATTTGGATGTGTGCACGTTGTGTTTTGGGGCGTAGCCTGTCGCGGGCGCTAGGCCTACCCACACAAGTGAGGTATCATTTTTATCGGGAGACTTGGGGGAACACTGGGTGGAAGGAAATTCGTGGCTCCTCTCAGATTCCAGAACTTTCTGCCACAGAAATGTGAGGAACATGTGTTTTTTAGCCAAATTTTGAGGTTTGCAAATGATTCTGGGTAACAGAACCTGGTCCGAGCCACACAAGTCACCCCATCTTGGATTCCCCTAGGTCTCTACTTTTCAGAAATGCACAGGTTTGGTAGGTTTCCCTAGGTGCCGGCTGAGCTAGAGGCCAAAATCTACAGGTAGGCACTTTGCAAAAAACACCTCTGTTTTCTTTCAAAAATTTGGATGTGTCCACGTAGCGCTTTGGGGCGTTTCCTGTCGCGGGCGCTAGGCCTACCCACACAAGTGAGGTATCATTTTTATCGGGAGACTTGGGGGAACGCTGGGTGGAAAGAAGTTTGTGGCTCCTCTCAGATTCCAGAACATTCTGCCACAGAAATGTGAGGAAAATGCGTTTTGTTAGCCAAATTTTGAGGTTTGCAAAGGATTCTGGGTAACAGAACCTAGTCAGAGCCACACAAGTCACCCCATCTTGGATTCCCCTAGGTCTCTACTTTTCAGAAATGCACAGGTTTGGTAGGTTTCCCTAGGTGCCGGCTGAGCTAGAGGCCAAAATCTACAGGTAGGCATTTTGCAAAAAACACCTCTGTTTTCTTTCAAAAATTTGGATGTGTGCACGTTGCGTTTTGGGGCGTTGCCTGTCGCGGGCGCTAGGCCTACCCACACAAGTGAGGTATCATTTTTATCGGGAGACTTGGGGGAACACTGGGTGGAAGGAAATTTGTGGCTCCTCTCAGATTCCAGAACTTTCTGCCACAGAAATGTGAGGAACATGTGTTTTTTAGCCAAATTTTGAGGTTTGCAAATGATTCTGGGTAACAGAACCTGGTCCGAGCCACACAAGTCACCCCATCTTGGATTCCCCTAGGTCTCTACTTTTCAGAAATGCACAGGTTTGGTAGGTTTCCCTAGGTGCCGGATGAGCTAGAGGCCAAAATCTACAGGTAGGCACTTTGGAAAAAACACCTCTGTTTTCTTTCAAAAATTTGGATGTGTCCACGTTGCGCTTTGGGGTGTTTCCTGTCGCGGGCGCTAGGCCTACCCTCACAAGTGAGGTATCATTTTTATCGGGAGACTTGGGGGAACGCTGGGTGGAAGGAAATTTGTGGCTCCTCTCAGATTCCAGAACTTTCTGCCACAGAAATGTGAGGAACATGTGTTTTTTTAGCCAAATTTTGAGGTTTGCAAAGGATTCTGGGTAACAGAACCTGGTCCGAGCCACACAAGTCACCCCATCTTGGATTCCCCTACGTCTCTAGTTTTCAGAAATGCACAGGTTTGGTAGGTTTCCCTAGGTGCCGGCTGAGCTAGAGGCCAAAATCTACAGGTAGGCACTTTGCAAAAAACACCTCTGTTTTCTTTCAAAAATTTGGATGTGTCCACGTTGCGCTTTGGGGCGTTTCCTGTCGCGGGCGCTAGGCCTACCCACACAAGTGAGGTATCATTTTTATTGGGAGACTTGGGGGAACGCTGGGTGGAAGGAAATTTGTGGCTCCTCTCAGATTCCAGAACTTTCTGCCACAGAAATGTGAGGAACATGTGTTTTTTTAGCCAAATTTTGAGGTTTGCAAAAGATTCTGGGTAACAGAACTTGGTCTGTGCCACACAAGTCACCCCATCTTGGATTCCCCCAGGTCTCTAGTTTTCAGAAATGCACAGGTTTGGTAGGTTTCCCTAGGTGCCGGATGAGCCAGAGGCCAAAATCTACAGGTAGGCACTTTGCAAAAAACACCTCTGTTTTCTTTCAAAAATGTGGATGTGTCCACGTTGCACTTTGGGGCGTTTCCTGTCGCGGGCGCTAGGCCTACCCACACAAGTGAGGTATCATTTTTATTGGGAAACTTGGGGGAACGCTGGGTGGAAGGAAATTTGTGGCTCCTCTCAGATTCCAGAACTTTCTGCCACAGAAATATGAGGAACATGTGTTTTTTTAGCCAAATTTTGAGGTTTGCAAAGGATTCTGGGTAACAGAACCTGGTCCGAGCCACACAAGTCACCCCATCTTGGATTCCCCTAGGTCTCTAGTTTTCAGAAATGCACAGGTTTGGTAGGTTTCCCTAGGTGCCGGATGAGCTAGAGGCCAAAATCTACAGGTAGGCACTTTGCAAAAAACACCTCTGTTTTCTTTCAAAAATTTGGATGTGTCCACGTTGCGCTTTGGGCGTTCCCTGTCGCGGGCGCTAGGCCTACCCACACAAGTGAGGTATCATTTTTATCAGGAGACTTGGGGGAACGCTGGGTGGAAGGAAATTTGTGGCTCCTCTCAGATTCCAGAACTTTCTGCCACAGAAATGTGAGGAACATGTGTTTTTTTAGGCAAATTTTGAGGTTTGCAAAGGATTCTGGGTAACAGAACCTGGTCCGAGCCACACAAGTCACCCCATCATGGATTCCCCTAGGTCTCTACTTTTCAGAAATGCACAGGTTTGGTAGGTTTCCCTAGGTGCCGGCTGAGCTAGAGGCCAAAATCTACAGGTAGGCACTTTGCAAAAAACACCTCTGTTTTCTTTCAAAAATGTGGATGTGTCCACGTTGCGCTTTGGGGCGTTTCCTGTCGCGGGCGCTAGGCCTACCCACACAAGTGAGGTATCATTTTTATCAGGAGACTTGGGGGAACGCTGGGTGTTAGGAAATTTGTGGCTCCTCTCAGATTCCAGAACTTTCTGCCACAGAAATGTGAGGAACATGTGTTTTTTTAGCCAAATTTTGAGGTTTGCAAAAGATTCTGGGTAACAGAACCTGGTCCGTGCCACACAAGTCACCCCATCTTGGATTCCCCTAGGTCTCTAGTTTTCAGAAATGCACAGGTTTGGTAGGTTTCCCTAGGTGCCGGCTGAGCGAGAGGCCAAAATCTACAGGTAGGCACTTTGCAAAAAACACCTCTGTTTTCTTTCAAAAATTTGGATGTGTCCACGTTGCACTTTGGGGCGTTTCCTGTCGCGGGCCCTAGGCCTACCCACACAAGAGAGGTATCATTTTTATTGGGAAACTTGGGGGAACGCTGGGTGGAAGGAAATTTGTGGCTCCTCTCAGATTCCAGAACTCTCTGCCACAGAAATGTGAGGAACATGTGTTTTTTTAGCCAAATTTTGAGGTTTGCAAAGGATTCTGGGTAACAGAACCTGGTCCGAGCCCCACAAGTCACCCCATCTTGGATTCCCCTAGGTCTCTAGTTTTCAGAAATGCACAGGTTTGGTAGGTTTCCCTAGGTGCCGGATGAGCTAGAGGCCAAAATCTACAGGTAGGCACTTTGCAAAAAACACCTCTGTTTTCTTTCAAAAATTTGGATGTGTCCACGTTGCGCTTTGGGCGTTCCCTGTCGCGGGCGCTAGGCCTACCCACACAAGTGAGGTATCATTTTTATCAGGAGACTTGGGGGAACGCTGGGTGGAAGGAAATTTGTGGCTCCTCTCAGATTCCAGAACTTTCTGCCACAGAAATGTGAGGAACATGTGTTTTTTTTAGCCAAATTTTGAGGTTTGCAAAGGATTCTGGGTAACAGAACCTGGTCCGAGCCACACAAGTCACCCCATCTTGGATTCTCCTAGGTCTCTAGTTTTCAGAAATGCACAGGTTTGGTAGGTTTCCCTAGGTGCCGGCTGAGCTAGAGGCCAAAACCTACAGGTAGGCACTTTGCAAAAAACACCTCTGTTTTCTTTCAAAAATTTGGATGTGTCCACGTTGCGCTTTGGGGCGTTTCCTGTCGTGGGCGCTAGGCCTACCCACACAAGTGAGGTATCATTTTTATCGGGAGACTTGGGGGAACGCTGGGTGGAAGGAAATTTGTGGCTCCTCTCAGATTCCAGAACTTTCTGCCACAGAAATGTGAGGAACATGTGTTTTTTAGCCAAATTTTGAGGTTTGCAAAGGATTCTGGGTAACAGAACCTGGTCCGAGCCACACAAGTCACCCCATCTTGGATTCTCCTAGGTCTCTAGTTTTCAGAAATGCACAGGTTTGGTAGGTTTCCCTAGGTGCCGGCTGAGCCAGAGGCCAAAATCTACAGGTAGGCACTTTGCAAAAAACACCTCTGTTTTCTTTCAAAAATTTGGATGTGTCCACGTTGCACTTTGGGGCGTTTCCTGTCGCGGGCGCTAGGCCTACCCACACAAGTGAGGTATCATTTTTATTGGGAAACTTGGGGGAACGCTGGGTGGAAGGAAATTTGTGGCTCCTCTCAGATTCCAGAACTTTCTGCCACAGAAATGTGAGGAACATGTGTTTTTTTAGCCAAATTTTGAGGTTGCAAAGGATTCTGGGTAACAGAACCTGGTCCGAGCCACACAAGTCACCCCATCTTGGATTCCCCTAGGTCTCTACTTTTCAGAAATGCACAGGTTTGGTAGGTTCCCTAGGTGCCGGCTGAGCTAGAGGCCAAAATCTACAGGTAGGCACTTTGCAAAAAACACCTCTGTTTTCTTTACAAAATTTGGATGTGTCCACGTTGCGCTTCGGGGCGTTTCCTGTCACGGGCACTAGGCCTACCCTCACAAGTGAGGTATCATTTTTATCAGGAGACGTGGGGGAACGCTGGGTGGAAGGAAATTTGTGGCTCCTCTCAGATTCCAGAACTTTCTGCCACAGAAATGTTAGGAACATGTGTTTTTTTTTAACCAAATTTTGAGGTTTGCAAAGGATTCTGGGTAACAGAACCTGGTCCGTGCCACACAAGTCACCCCATCTTGGATTCCCCTAGGTCTCTAGTTTTCAGAAATGCACAGGTTTGGTAGGTTTCCCTAGGTGCCGGCTGAGCGAGAGGCCAAAATCTACAGGTAGGCACTTTGCAAAAAACACCTGTGTTTTCTTTCAAAAATTTGGATGTGTCCACGTTGCACTTTGGGGCGTTTCCTGTCGCGGGCGCTAGGCCTACCCACACAAGTGAGGTATCATTTTTATTGGGAAACTTGGGGGAACGCTGGGTGGAAGGAAATTTGTGGCTCCTCTCAGATTCCAGAACTCTCTGCCACAGAAATGTGAGGAACATGTGTTTTTTTAGCCAAATTTTGAGGTTTGCAAAGGATTCTGGGTAACAGAACCTGGTCCGAGCCACACAAGTCACCCCATCTTGGATTCCCCTAGGTCTCTAGTTTTCAGAAATGCACAGGTTTGGTAGGTTTCCCTAGGTGCCGGATGAGCTAGAGGCCAAAATCTACAGGTAGGCACTTTGCAAAAAACACCTCTGTTTTCTTTCAAAAATTTGGATGTGTCCACGTTGCGCTTTGGGCGTTCCCTGTCGCGGGCGCTAGGCCTACCCACACAAGTGAGGTATCATTTTTATCAGGAGACTTGGGGGAAAGCTGGGTGGAAGGAAATTTGTGGCTCCTCTCAGATTCCAGAACTTTCTGCCACAGAAATGTGAGGAACATGTGTTTTTTTAGCCAAATTTTGAGGTTTGCAAAGGATTCTGGGTAACAGAACCTGGTCCGAGCCACACAAGTCACCCCAATCTTGGATTCTCCTAGGTCTCTAGTTTTCAGAAATGCACAGGTTTGGTAGGTTTCCCTAGGTGCCGGCTGAGCTAGAGGCCAAAACCTACAGGTAGGCACTTTGCAAAAAACACCTCTGTTTTCTTTCAAAAATTTGGATGTGTCCACGTTGCGCTTTGGGGCGTTTCCTGTCGTGGGCGCTAGGCCTACCCACACAAGTGAGGTATCATTTTTATCGGGAGACTTGGGGGAACGCTGGGTGGAAGGAAATTTGTGGCTCCTCTCAGATTCCAGAACTTTCTGCCACAGAAATGTGAGGAACATGTGTTTTTTAGCCAAATTTTGAGGTTTGCAAAGGATTCTGGGTAACAGAACCTGGTCCGAGCCACACAAGTCACCCCATCTTGGATTCTCCTAGGTCTCTAGTTTTCAGAAATGCACAGGTTTGGTAGGTTTCCCTAGGTGCCGGCTGAGCCAGAGGCCAAAATCTACAGGTAGGCACTTTGCAAAAAACACCTCTGTTTTCTTTCAAAAATTTGGATGTGTCCACGTTGCACTTTGGGGCGTTTCCTGTCGCGGGCGCTAGGCCTACCCACACAAGTGAGGTATCATTTTTATTGGGAAACTTGGGGGGAACGCTAGGTGGAAGGAAATTTGTGGCTCCTCTCAGATTCCAGAACTTTCTGCCACAGAAATGTGAGGAACATGTGTTTTTTTAGCCAAATTTTGAGGTTGCAAAGGATTCTGGGTAACAGAACCTGGTCCGAGCCACACAAGTCACCCCATCTTGGATTCCCCTAGGTCTCTAGTTTTCAGAAATGCACAGGTTTGGTAGGTTTCCCTAGGTGCCGGATGAGCTAGAGGCCAAAATCTACAGGTAGGCACTTTGCAAAAAACACCTCTGTTTTCTTTCAAAAATGTGGATGTGTCCACGTTGCGCTTTGGGCGTTCCCTGTCGCGGGCGCTAGGCCTACCCACACAAGTGAGGTATCATTTTTATCAGGAGACTTGGGGGAACGCTGGGTGGAAGGACATTTGTGGCTCCTCTCAGATTCCAGAACTTTCTGCCACAGAAATGTGAGGAACATGTGTTTTTTTAGCCAAATTGTGAGGTTTGCAAAGGATTCTGGGTAACAGAACCTGGTCCCAGCCACACAAGTCACCCCATCTTGGATTCCCCTAGGTCTCTACTTTTCAGAAATGCACAGGTTTGGTAGGTTCCCTAGGTGCCGGCTGAGCTAGAGGCCAAAATCTACAGGTAGGCACTTTGCAAAAAACACCTGTTTTCTTTCAAAAATTTGGATGGGTCCACGTTGCGCTTTGGGGCGTTTCCTGTCGCAGGCGCTAGGCCTACCCACACAAGTGAGGTATCATTTTTATCGGGAGACTTGGGGGAACGCTGGGTGGAAGGAAATTTGTGGCTCCTCTCAGATTCCAGAACTTTCTGCCACAGAAATGTGAGGAACATGTGTTTTTTTAGCCAAATTTTGAGGTTTGCAAAGGATTCTGGGTAACAGAACCTGGTCCGTGCCACACAAGTCACCCCATCTTGGATTCCCCTAGGTCTCTAGTTTTCAGAAATGCACAGGTTTGGTAGGTTTCCCTAGGTGCCGGCTGAGCTAGAGGCCAAAATCTACATGTAGGCACTTTGCAAAAAACACCTCTGTTTTCTTTCAAAAATTTTGATGTGTCCACGTTGCACTTTTGGGTGTTTCCTGTCGCGGGCGCTAGGCCTACCCACACAAGTGAGGTATAATTTTTATTGGGAGACTTGGGGGAACGCTGGGTGGAAGGAAATTTGTGGCTCCTCTCAGATTCCAGAACTTTCTGCCACAGAAGTGTGAGGAACATGTGTTTTTTTAGCCAAATTTTGAGGTTTGCAAAGGATTCTGGGTAACAGAACCTGGTCCGAGCCACACAAGTCACCCCATCTTGGATTCCCCTAGGTCTCTAGTTTTCAGAAATGCACAGGTTTGGTAGGTTTCACTAGGTGCCGGATGAGCTAGAGGCCAAAATCTACAGGTAGGCACTTTGCAAAAAACACCTCTGTTTTCTTTACAAAATTTGGATGTGTCCACGTTGCGCTTCGGGGCGTTTCCTGTCACGGGCACTAGGCCTACCCTCACAAGTGAGGTATCATTTTTATCAGGAGACGTGGGGGAACGCTGGGTGGAAGGAAATTTGTGGCTCCTCTCAGATTCCAGAACTTTCTGCCACAGAAATGTTAGGAACATGTGTTTTTTTTTAACCAAATTTTGAGGTTTGCAAAGGATTCTGGGTAACAGAACCTGGTCCGAGCCACACAAGTCACCCCATCTTGGATTCCCCTAGGTCTCTAGTTTTCAGAAATGCACAGGTTTGGTAGGTTTCCCTAGGTGCCGGCTGAGCCAGAGGCCAAAATCTACAGGTAGGCACTTTGCAAAAAACACCTCTGTTCTCTTTCAAAAATTTGGATGTGTCCACGTTGCACTTTGGGGCGTTTCCTGTCGCGGGCGCTAGGCCTACCCACACAAGTGAGGTATCATTTTTATTGGGAAACTTGGGGGAACGCTGGGTGGAAGGAAATTTGTGGCTCCTCTCAGATTCCAGAACTTTCTGCCACAGAAATGTGAGGAACATGTGTTTTTTTAGCCAAATTTTGAGGTTTGCAAAGGATTCTGGGTAACAGAACGTGGTCCGAGCCACACAAGTCACCCCATCTTGGATTCCCCTAGGTCTCTACTTTTCAGAAATGCACAGGTTTGGTAGGTTTCCCTAGGTGCCGGATGAGCTAGAGGTCAAAATCTACAGGTAGGCACTTTGCAAAAAACACCTCTGTTTTCTTTCAAAAATTTGGATGTGTCCACGTTGCGCTTTGGGCGTTCCCTGTCGCGGGCGCTAGGCCTACCCACACAAGTGAGGTATAATTTTTATCAGGAGACTTGGGGGAACGCTAGGTGGAAGGAAATTTGTGGCTCCTCTCAGATTCCAGAACTTTCTGCCACTGAAATGTGAGGAACATGTGTTTTTTTAGCCAAATTTTGAGGTTTGCAAAGGATTCTGGGTAACAGAACCTGGTCCGAGCCACACAAGTCACCCCATCTTGGATTCCCCTAGGTCTCTAGTTTTCAGAAATGCACAGGTTTGGTAGGTTTCCCTAGGTGCCGGCTGAGCTAGAGGCCAAAATCTACATGTAGGCACTTTGCAAAAAACACCTCTGTTTTCTTTCAAAAATTTTGATGTGTCCACGTTGCACTTTGGGGCGTTTCCTGTCGCGGGCGCTAGGCCTACCCACACAAGTGAGGTATCATTTTTATTGGGAGACTTGGGGGAACGCTGGGTGGAAGGAAATTTGTGGCTCCTCTCAGATTCCAGAACTTTCTGCCACAGAAATGTGAGGAACATGTGTTTTTTTAGCCAAATTTTGAGGTTTGCAAAGGATTCTGGGTAACAGAACCTGGTCCGAGCCACACAAGTCACCCCATCTTGGATTCCCCTAGGTCTCTAATTTTCAGAAATGCACAGGTTTGGTAGGTTTCCCTAGGTGCCGGATGAGCTACAGGCCAAAATCTACAGGTAGGCACTTTGCAAAAAACACCTCTGTTTTCTTTCAAAAATGTGGATGTGTCCACGTTGCGCTTTGGGGCGTTTCCTGTCGCGGGCGCTAGGCCTACCCACACAAGTGAGGTATCATTTTTATCGGGAGTCTTGGGGGAACGCTGGGTGGAAGGAAATTTGTGGCTCCTCTCAGATTCCAGAACTTTCTACCACAGAAATGTGAGGAACATGTGTTTTTTAGCCAAATTTTGAGGTTTGCAAAGGATTCTGGGTAACAGAACCTGGTCCGAGCCACACAAGTCACCCCATCTTGGATTCCCCTAGGTCTCTAGTTTTCAGAAATGCACAGGTTTGGTAGGTTTCCCTAGGTGCCGGCTGAGCCAGAGGCCAAAATCTACAGGTAGGCACTTTGCAAAAAACACCTCTGTTTTCTTTACAAAATTTGGATGTGTCCACGTTGCGCTTCGGGGCGTTTCCTGTCACGGGCACTAGGCCTACCCTCACAAGTGAGGTATCATTTTTATCAGGAGACGTGGGGGAACGCTGGGTGGAAGGAAATTTGTGGCTCCTCTCAGATTCCAGAACTTTCTGCCACAGAAATGTGAGGAACATGTGTTTTTTTAGCCAAATTTTGAGGTTTGCAAAGGATTCTGGGTAACAGAACCTGGTCCGAGCCACACAAGTCACCCCATCTTGGATTTCCCTAGGTCTCTAGTTTTCAGAAATGCACAGGTTTGGTAGGTTTCCCTAGGTGCCGGCTGAGCCAGAGGCCAAAATCTACAGGTAGGCACTTTGCAAAAAACACCTCTGTTCTCTTTCAAAAATTTGGATGTGTCCACGTTGCACTTTGGGGCGTTTCCTGTCGCGGGCGCTAGGCCTACCCACACAAGTGAGGTATCATTTTTATTGGGAAACTTGGGGGAACGCTGGGTGGAAGGAAATTTGTGGCTCCTCTCAGATTCCAGAACTTTCTGCCACAGAAATGTGAGGAACATGTGTTTTTTTAGCCAAATTTTGAGGTTTGCAAAGGATTCTGGGTAACAGAACCTGGTCCGAGCCACACAAGTCACCCCATCTTGGATTCCCCTAGGTCTCTACTTTTCAGAAATGCACAGGTTTGGTAGGTTTCCCTAGGTGCCGGATGAGCTAGAGGTCAAAATCTACAGGTAGGCACTTTGCAAAAAACACCTCTGTTTTCTTTCAAAAATTTGGATGTGTCCACGTTGCGCTTTGGGCGTTCCCTGTCGCGGGCGCTAGGCCTACCCACACAAGTGAGGTATCATTTTTATCAGGAGACTTGGGGGAACGCTGGGTGGAAGGAAATTTGTGGCTCCTCTCAGATTCCAGAACTTTCTGCCACTGAAATGTGAGGAACATGTGGTTTTTTAACCAAATTTTGAGGTTTGCAAAGGATTCTGGGTAACAGAACCTGGTCCGAGCCACACAAGTCACCCCATCTTGGATTCCCCTAGGTCTCTACTTTTCAGAAATGCACAGGTTTGGTAGGTTTCCCTAGGTGCCGGCTGAGCTAGAGGCCAAAATCTACAGGTAAGCACTTTGCAAAAAACACCTCTGTTTTCTTTCAAAAATTTGGATGTGTCCACGTTGCACTTTGGGGCGTTTCCTGTCGCGGGCGCTAGGCCTACCCACACAAGTGAGGTATCATTTTTATTGGGAGACTTGGGGGAACGCTGGGTGGAAGGAAATTTGTGGCTCCTCTCAGATTCCAGAACTTTCTGCCACTGAAATGTGAGGAACATGTGTTTTTTTAGCCAAATTTTGAGGTTTGCAAAGGATTCTGGGTAACAGAACCTGGTCCGAGCCACACAAGTCACCCCATCTTGGATTCCCCTAGGTCTCTACTTTTAAGAAATGCACAGGTTTGGTAGGTTTCCCTAGGTGCCGGCTGAGCTAGAGGCCAAAATCTACAGGTAAGCACTTTGCAAAAAACACCTCTGTTTTCTTTCAAAAATTTGGATGTTTCCACGTTGCACTTTGGGGCATTTCCTGTCGCGGGCGCTAGGCCTACCCACACAAGTGAGGTATCATTTTTATCGGGAGACTTGGGGGAACGCTGGGTGGAAGGAAATTTGTGGCTCCTCTCAGATTCCAGAACTTTCTGCTACAGAAATGTGAGGAACATGTGTTTTTTTAGCCAAATTTTGAGGTTTGCAAAGGATTCTGGGTAACAGAACCTGGTCCGAGCCACACAAGTCACCCCATCTTGGATTCCCCTAGGTCTCTAATTTTCAGAAATGCACAGGTTTGGTAGGTTTCCCTATGTGCCGGATGAGCTACAGGCCAAAATCTACAGGTAGGCACTTTGCAAAAAACACCTCTGTTTTCTTTCAAAAATTTGGATGTGTCCATGTTGCGCTTTGGGGCGTTTCCTGTCGCGGGCGCTAGGCCTACCCACACAAGTGAGGTATCATTTTTATCGGGAGACTTGGGGGAACGCTGGGTGGAAGGAAATTTGTGGCTCATCTCAGATTCCAGAACTTTCAACCACAGAAATGTGAGGAACATGTGTTTTTTAGCCAAATTTTGAGGTTTGCAAAGAATTCTGGGTAACAGAACCTGGTCCGAGCCACACAAGTCACCCCATCTTGGATTCCCCTAGGTCTCTAGTTTTCAGAAATGCACAGGTTTGGTAGGTTTCCCTAGGTGCCGGATGAGCTAGAGGCCAAAATCTACAGGTAGGCACTTTGCAAAAAACACCTCTGTTTTCTTTACAAAATTTGGATGTGTCCACGTTGCGCTTCGGGGCGTTTCCTGTCACGGGCACTAGGCCTACCCTCACAAGTGAGGTATCATTTTTATCAGGAGACGTGGGGGAACGCTGGTTGGAAGGAAATTTGTGGCTCCTCTCAGATTCCAGAACTGTCTGCCACAGAAATGTTAGGAACATGTGTTTTTTTAGCCAAATTTTGAGGTTTGCAAAGGATTCTGGGTAACAGAACCTGGTCCGAGCCACACAAGTCACCCCATCTTGGATTCCCCTAGGTCTCTAGTTTTCAGAAATGCACAGGTTTGGTAGGTTTCCCTAGGTGCCGGCTGAGCCAGAGGCCAAAATCTACAGGTAGGCACTTTGCAAAAAACACCTCTGTTCTCTTTCAAAAATTTGGATGTGTCCACGTTGCACTTTGGGGCGTTTCCTGTCGCGGGCGCTAGGCCTACCCACACAAGTGAGGTATCATTTTTATCGGGAGACTTGGGGGAACGCTGGGTGGGAGGAAATTTGTGGCTCCTCTCAGATTCTAGAACTTTCTGCCACAGAAATGTGAGGAACATGTGTTTTTTTAGCCAAATTTTGAGGTTTGCAAAGGATTCTGGGTAACAGAACCTGGTCCGTGCCACACAAGTCACCCCATCTTGGATTCCCTAGGTCTCTACTTTTCAGAAATGCACAGGTTTGGTAGGTTTCCCTAGGTGCCGGCTGAGCTAGAGGCCAAAATCTACATGTAGGCACTTTGCAAAAAACACCTCTGTTTTCTTTCAAAAATTTGGATGTGTCCACGTTGCACTTTGGGGCGTTTCCTGTCGCGGGCGCTAGGCCTACCCACACAAGTGAGGTATCATTTTTATTGGGAGACTTGGGGGAACGCTGGGTGGAAGGAAATTTGTGGCTCCTCTCAGATTCCAGAACTTTCTGCCACAGAAATGTGAGGAACATGTGTTTTTTTAGCCAAATTTTGAGGTTTGCAAAGGATTCTGGGTAACAGAACCTGGTCCGAGCCACACAAGTCACCCCATCTTGGATTCCCCTAGGTCTCTAGTTTTCAGAAATGCACAGGTTTGGTAGGTTTCCCTAGGTGCCGGATGAGCTAGAGGCCAAAATCTACAGGTAGGCTCTTTGCAAAAAACACCTCTGTTTTCTTTAAAAAATTTGGATGTGTCCACGTTGCGCTTTGGGGCGTTTCCTGTCGCGGCGCTAGGCCTACCCACACAAGTGAGGTATAATTTTTATCGGGAGACTTGGGGGAACGCTGGGTGGAAGGAAATTTGTGGCTCCTCTCAGATTCCAGAACTTTCTGCCACAGAAATGTGAGGAACATGTGTTTTTTTAGCCACATTTTGAGGTTTGCAAAGGATTCTGGGTAACAGAACCTGGTCCGTGCCACACAAGTCACCCTATCTTGGATTCCCCTAGGTCTCTAGTTTTCAGAAATGCACAGGTTTGGTAGGTTTCCCTAGGTGCCGGCTGAGCTAGAGGCCAAAATCTACATGTAGGCACTTTGCAAAAAACACCTTTGTTTTCTTTAAAAAATGTGGATGTGTCCACGTTGCACTTTGGGGCGTTTCCTGTCGCGGGCGCTAGGCCTACCCACACAAGTGAGGTATCATTTTTATTGGGAGACTTGGGGGAACGCTGGGTGGAAGGAAATTTGTGGCTCCTCTCAGATTCCAGAACTTTCTGCCACAGAAATGTGAGGACCATGTGTTTTTTTAGCCAAATTTTGAGGTTTGCAAAGGATTCTGGGTAACAGAACCTGGTCCGAGCCACACAAGTCACCCCATCTTGGATTCCCCTAGGTCTCTAGTTTTCAGAAATGCACAGGTTTGGTAGGTTTCCCTAGGTGCCGGATGAGCTAGAGGCCAAAATCTACAGGTAGGCACTTTGCAAAAAACACCTCTGTTTTCTTTAAAAATTTGGATGTGTCCTTGTTGCACTTTGGGGCGTTCCCTGTCGCGTGCGCTAGGCCTACCCACACAAGTGAGGTATCATTTTTATTGGGAGACTTGGGGGAACGCTGGGTGGAAGGAAATTTGCGGCTCCTCTCAGATTCCAGAACTTTCTACCACTGAAATGTGAGGAACATGTGTTTTTTAGCCAAATTTTGAGGTTTGCAAAGGATGCTGGGTAACAGAACCTGGTCCGAGCCACACAAGTCACCCCATCTTGGAATCCCCTAGGTCTCTAGTTTTCAGAAATGCACAGGTTTGGTAGGTTTCCCTAGGTGCCGGCTGAGCTAGAGGCCAAAATCTACAGGTAGGCACTTTGCAAAAAACACCTCTGTTTTCTTTCAAAAATTTGGATGTGTCCACGTTGCGCTTTGGGGCGTTTCCTGTCGCGGGCGCTAGGCCTACCCTCACAAGTGAGGTATCATTTTTATCGGGAGACTGGGGGGAACGCTGGGTGGAAGGAAATTTGTGGCTCCTCTCAGATTCCAGAACTTACTTTCACAGAAATGTCAGGAACATGTGTTTTTTTAGCCAAAGTTTGAGGTTTGCAAAGGATTCTGGGTAACAGAACCTGGTCCGAGCCACACAAGTCACCCCATCTTGGATTCCCCTAGGTCTCTAGTTTTCAGAAATGCACAGGTTTGGTAGGTTTCCCTAGGTGCCGGCTGAGCTAGAGGCCAAAATCTACAGGTAGGCACTTTGCAAAAAACACCTCTGTTTTCTTTAAAAAATTTGGATGTGTCCACGTTGCGCTTTGGGCGTTCCCTGTCGCGGGCGCTAGGCCTACCCACACAAGTGAGGTATCATTTTTATCAGGAGACTTGGGGGAACGCTGGGTGGAAGGAAATTTGTGGCTCCTCTCAGATTCCAGAACTTTCTGCCACAGAAATGTGAGGAACATGTGTTTTTTTAGCCAAATTTTGAGGTTTGCAAAGGATTCTGGGTAACAGAACCTGGTCCGAGCCACACAAGTCACCCCATCTTGGATTCCCCTAGGTCTCTAGTTTTCAGAAATGCACAGGTTTGGTAGGTTTCCCTAGGTGCCGGATGAGCTAGAGGCCAAAATCTAGAGGTAGGCACTTTGCAAAAAACACCTCTGTTTTCTTTAAAAAATTTGGATGTGTCCACGTTGCGCTTTGGGGCGTTTCCTGTCGCGGCGCTAGGCCTACCCACACAAGTGAGGTATCATTTTTATCGGGAGACTTGGGGGAACGCTGGGTGGAAGGAAATTTGTGGCTCCTCTCAGATTCCAGAACTTTCTGCCACAGAAATGTGAGGAACATGTGTTTTTTTAGCCACATTTTGAGGTTTGCAAAGGATTCTGGGTAACAGAACCTGGTCCGTGCCACACAAGTCACCCTATCTTGGATTCCCCTAGGTCTCTAGTTTTCAGAAATGCACAGGTTTGGTAGGTTTCCCTAGGTGCCGGCTGAGCTAGAGGCCAAAATCTACATGTAGGCACTTTGCAAAAAACACCTTTGTTTTCTTTAAAAAATGTGGATGTGTCCACGTTGCACTTTGGGGCGTTTCCTGTCGCGGGCGCTAGGCCTACCCACACAAGTGAGGTATCATTTTTATTGGGAGACTTGGGGGAACGCTGGGTGGAAGGAAATTTGTGGCTCCTCTCAGATTCCAGGACTTTCTGCCACAGAAATGTGAGGAACATGTGTTTTTTTAGCCAAATTTTGAGGTTTGCAAAGGATTCTGGGTAACAGAACCTGGTCCGAGCCACACAAGTCACCCCATCTTGGATTCCCCTAGGTCTCTAGTTTTCAGAAATGCACAGGTTTGGTAGGTTTCCCTAGGTGCCGGATGAGCTAGAGGCCAAAATCTACAGGTAGGCACTTTGCAAAAAACACCTCTGTTTTCTTTAAAAAATTTGGATGTGTCCTTGTTGCGCTTTGGGGCGTTCCCTGTCGCGGGCGCTAGGCCTACCCACACAAGTGAGGTATCATTTTTATTGGGAGACTTGGGGGAACGCTGGGTGGAAGGAAATTTGCGGCTCCTCTCAGATTCCAGAACTTTCTACCACAGAAATGTGAGGAACATGTGTTTTTTAGCCAAATTTTGAGGTTTGCAAAGGATTCTGGGTAACAGAACCTGGTCCGAGCCACACAAGTCACCCCATCTTGGATTCCCCTAGGTCTCTAGTTTTCAGAAATGCACAGGTTTGGTAGGTTTCCCTAGGTGCCGGCTGAGCTAGAGGCCAAAATCTACAGGTAGGCACTTTGCAAAAAACACCTCTGTTTTCTTTCAAAAATTTGGATGTGTCCACGTTGCGCTTTGCGGCGTTTCCTGTCGCGGGCGCTAGGCCTACCCTCACAAGTGAGGTATCATTTTTATCGGGAGACTTGGGGGAACGCTGGGTGGAAGGAAATTTGTGGCTTCTCTCAGATTCCAGAACTTTCTTTCACAGAAATGTCAGGAACATGTGTTTTTTTAGCCAAAGTTTGAGGTTTGCAAAGGATTCTGGGTAACAGAACCTGGTCCGAGCCACACAAGTCACCCCATCTTGGATTCCCCTAGGTCTCTAGTTTTCAGAAATGCACAGGTTTGGTAGGTTTCCCTAGGTTCCGGCTGAGCTAGAGGCCAAAATCTACAGGTAGGCACTTTGCAAAAAACACCTCTGTTTTCTTTAAAAAATTTGGATGTGTCCACGTTGCGCTTTGGGCGTTCCCTGTCGCGGGCGCTAGGCCTACCCACACAAGTGAGGTATCATTTTTATCAGGAGACTTGGGGGAACGCTGGGTGGAAGGAAATTGTGGCTCCTCTCAGATTCCAGAACTTTCTGCCACAGAAATGTGAGGAACATGTGTTTTTTTAGCCAAATTTTGAGGTTTGCAAAGGATTCTGGGTAACAGAACCTGGTCCGAGCCACACAAGTCACCCCATCTTGGATTCCCCTAGGTCTCTACTTTTCAGAAATGCACAGGTTTGGTAGGTTTCCCTAGGTGCCGGCTGAGCTAGAGGCCAAAATCTACAGGTAGGCACTTTGCAAAAAACACCTCTGTTTTCTTTCAAAAATTTGGATGTGTCCACGTTGCGTTTTGGGGCGTTGCCTGTCGCGGGCGCTAGGCCTACCCACACAAGTGAGGTATCATTTTTATCGGGAGACTTGGGGGAACACTGGGTGGAAGGAAATTTGTGGCTCCTCTCAGATTCCAGAACTTTCTGCCACAGAAATGTGAGGAACATGTGTTTTTTAGCCAAATTTTGAGGTTTGCAAATGATTCTGGGTAACAGAATCTGGTCCGAGCCACACAAGTCACCCCATCTTGGATTCCCCTAGGTCTCTAGTTTTCAGAAATGCACAGGTTTGGTAGGTTTCCCTAGGTGCCGGATGAGCTAGAGGCCAAAATCTACAGGTAGGCACTTTGAAAAAAACACCTCTGTTTTCTTTCAAAAATTTGGATGTGTCCACGTTGCGCTTTGGGGTGTTTCCTGTCGCGGGCGCTAGGCCTACCCTCACAAGTGAGGTATCATTTTTATCGGGAGACTTGGGGGAACGCTGGGTGGAAGGAAATTTGTGGCTCCTCTCAGATTCCAGAACTTTCTGCCACAGAAATGTGAGGAACATGTGTTTTTTTAGCCAAATTTTGAGGTTTGCAAAGGATTCTGGGTAACAGAACCTGGTCCGAGCCACACAAGTCACCCCATCTTGGATTCCCCTAGGTCTCTAGTTTTCAGAAATGCACAGGTTTGGTAGGTTTCCCTAGGTGCCGGCTGAGCTAGAGGCCAAAATCTACAGGTAGGCACTTTGCAAAAAACACCTCTGTTTTCTTTCAAAAATTTGGATGTGTCCACGTTGCGCTTTGGGGCGTTTCCTGTCGCGGGCGCTAGGCCTACCCACACAAGTGAGGTATCATTTTTATCGGGAGACTTGGGGGAACGCTGGGTGGAAGGAAATTTGTGGCTCCTCTCAGATTCCAGAACTTTCTGCCACAGAAATGTGAGGAACATGTGTTTTTTTAGCCAAATTTTGAGGTTTGCCAAAGATTCTGGGTAACAGAACCTGGTCCGTGCCACACAAGTCACCATATCTTGGATTCCCCTAGGTCTCTAGTTTTCAGAAATACACAGGTTTGGTAGGTTTCCCTAGGTGCCGGCTGAGCCAGAGGCCAAAATCTAAAGGTAGGCACTTTGCAAAAAACACCTCTGTTTTCTTTAAAAAATGTGGATGTGTCCACGTTGCACTTTGGGGCGTTTCCTGTCGCGGGCGCTAGGCCTACCCACACAAGTGAGGTATCATTTTTATTGGGAAACTTGGGGGAACGCTGGGTGGAAGGAAATTTGTGGCTCCTCTCAGATTCCAGAACTTTCTGCCACAGAAATGTGAGGAACATGTGTTTTTTTAGCCAAAGTTTGAGGTTGCAGTGGATTCTGGGTAACAGAACCTGGTCCGAGCCACACAAGTCACCCCATCTTGGATTCCCCTAGGTCTCTAGTTTTCAGAAATGCACAGGTTTGGTAGGTTTCCCTAGGTGCCGGATGAGCTAGAGGCCAAAATCTACAGGTAGGCACTTTGCAAAAAACACCTCTGTTTTCTTTCAAAAATTTGGATGTGTCCACGTTGCGCTTTGGGCGTTCCCTGTCGCGGGCGCTAGGCCTACCCACACAAGTGAGGTATCATTTTTATTGGGAGACTTGGGGGAACGCTGGGTGGAAGGAAATTTGTGGCTCCTCTCAGATTCCAGAACTTTCTGCCACAGAAATGTGAGGAACATGTGTTTTTTTAGCCAACTTTTGAGGTTTGCAAAGGATTCTGGGTAACAGAACCTGGTCCGAGCCACACAAGTCACCCCATCTTGGATTCCCCTAGGTCTCTAATTTTCAGAAATGCACAGGTTTGGTAGGTTTCCCTAGGTGCCGGATGAGCTACAGGCCAAAATCTACAGGTAGGCACTTTGCAAAAAACACCTCTGTTTTCTTTCAAAAATTTGGATGTGTCCACGTTGCGCTTTGGGGCGTTTCCTGTCACGGGCGCTAGGCCTACCCACACAAGTGAGGTATCATTTTTATCGGGGACTTGGGGGAACGCTGGGTGGAAGGAAATTTGTGGCTCCTCTCAGATTCCAGAACTTTCTACCACAGAAATGTGAGGAACATGTGTTTTTTAGCCAAATTTTGAGGTTTGCAAAGGATTCTGGGTAACAGAACCTGGTCCGAGCCACACAAGTCACCCCATCTTGGATTCCCCTAGGTCTCTAGTTTTCAGAAATGCACAGGTTTGGTAGGTTTCCCTAGGTGCCGGATGAGCTAGAGGCCAAAATCTACAGGTAGGCACTTTGCAAAAAACACCTCTGTTTTCTTTACAAAATTTGGATGTGTCCACGTTGCGCTTCGGGGCGTTTCCTGTCACGGGCACTAGGCCTCCCCTCACAAGTGAGGTATCATTTTTATCAGGAGACGTGGGGGAACGCTGGGTGGAAGGAAATTTGTGGCTCCTCTCAGATTCCAGAACTTTCTGCCACAGAAATGTTAGGAACATGTGTTTTTATAGCCAAATTTTGAGGTTTGCAAAGGATTCTGGGTAACAGAACCTGGTCCGAGCCACACAAGTCACCCCATCTTGGATTCCCCTAGGTCTCTAGTTTTCAGAAATGCACAGGTTTGGTAGGTTTCCCTAGGTGCCGGCTGAGCCAGAGGCCAAAATCTACAGGTAGGCACTTTGCAAAAAACACCTCTGTTCTCTTTCAAAAATTTGGATGTGTCCACGTTGCACTTTGGGGCGTTTCCTGTCGCGGGCGCTAGGCCTACCCACAAAAGTGAGGTATCATTTTTATTGGGAAACTTGGGGGAACGCTGGGTGGAAGGAAATTTGTGGCTCCTCTCAGATTCCAGAACTTTCTGCCACAGAAATGTGAGGAACATGTGTTTTTTTAGCCAAATTTTGAGGTTTGCAAAGGATTCTGGGTAACAGAACCTGGTCCGAGCCACACAAGTCACCCCATCTTGGATTCCCCTAGGTCTCTACTTTTCAGAAATGCACAGGTTTGGTAGGTTTCCCTAGGTGCCGGCTGAGCTAGAGGCCAAAATCTACAGGTAAGCACTTTGCAAAAAACACCTCTGTTTTCTTTCAAAAATTTGGATGTGTCCACGTTGCACTTTGGGGCGTTTCCTGTCGCGGGCGCTAGGCCTACCCACACAAGTGAGGTATCATTTTTATTGGGAGACTTGGGGGAACGCTGGCTGGAAGGAAATTTGTGGCTCCTCTCAGATTCCAGAACTTTCTGCCACAGAAATGTGAGGAACATGTGTTTTTTTAGCCAAATTTTGAGGTTTGCAAAGGATTCTGGGTAACAGAACCTGGTCCGAGCCACACAAGTCACCCCATCTTGGATTCCCCTAGGTCTCTAGTTTTCAGAAATGCACAGGTTTGGTAGGTTTCCCTAGGTGCCGGATGAGCTAGAGGCCAAAATCTACAGGTAGGCACTTTGCAAAAAACACCTCTGTTTTCTTTCAAAAATTTGGATGTGTCCACGTTGCGCTTTGGGGCGTTTCCTGTCGCGGGCGCTAGGCCTACCCACACAAGTGAGGTATCATTTTTATCGGGAGACTTGGGGGAAGGCTGGTTGGAAGGAAATTTGTGGCTCCTCTCAGATTCCAGAACTTTCTGCCACAGAAATGTGAGTAACATGTGTTTTTTTAGCCACATTTTGAGGTTTGCAAAGGATTCTGGGTAACAGAACCTGGTCCGTGCCACACAAGTCACCCTATCTTGGATTCCCCTAGGTCTCTAGTTTTCAGAAATGCACAGGTTTGGTAGGTTTCCCTAGGTGCCGGCTGAGCTAGAGGCCAAAATCTACATGTAGGCACTTTGCAAAAAACACCTCTGTTTTCTTTAAAAAATGTGGATGTGTCCACGTTGCACTTTGGGGCGTTTCCTGTCGCGGGCGCTAGGCCTACCCACACAAGTGAGGTATCATTTTTATTGGGAGACTTGGGGGAACGCTGGGTGGAAGGAAATTTGTGGCTCCTCTCAGATTCCAGAACTTTCTGCCACAGAAATTTGAGGAACATGTGTTTTTTTAGCCAAATTTTGAGGTTTGCAAAGGATTCTGGGTAACAGAACCTGGTCCGAGCCACACAAGTCACCCCATCTTGGATTTCCCTAGGTCTCTAGTTTTCAGAAATGCACAGGTTTGGTAGGTTTCCCTAGGTGCCGGCTGAGCCAGAGGCCAAAATCTACAGGTAGGCACTTTGCAAAAAACACCTCTGTTCTCTTTCAAAAATTTGGATGTGTCCACGTTGCACTTTGGGGCGTTTCCTGTCGCGGGCGCTAGGCCTACCCACACAAGTGAGGTATCATTTTTATTGGGAAACTTGGGGGAACGCTGGGTGGAAGGAAATTTGTGGCTCCTCTCAGATTCCAGAACTTTCTGCCACAGAAATGTGAGGAACATGTGTTTTTTTAGCCAAATTTTGAGGTTTGCAAAGGATTCTGGGTAACAGAACCTGGTCCGAGCCACACAAGTCACCCCATCTTGGATTCCCCTAGGTCTCTACTTTTCAGAAATGCACAGGTTTGGTAGGTTTCCCTAGGTGCCGGATGAGCTAGAGGTCAAAATCTACAGGTAGGCACTTTGCAAAAAACACCTCTGTTTTCTTTCAAAAATTTGGATGTGTCCACGTTGCGCTTTGGGCGTTCCCTGTCGCGGGCGCTAGGCCTACCCACACAAGTGAGGTATCATTTTTATCAGGAGACTTGGGGGAACGCTGGGTGGAAGGAAATTTGTGGCTCCTCTCAGATTCCAGAACTTTCTGCCACTGAAATGTGAGGAACATGTGGTTTTTTAACCAAATTTTGAGGTTTGCAAAGGATTCTGGGTAACAGAACCTGGTCCGAGCCACACAAGTCACCCCATCTTGGATTCCCCTAGGTCTCTACTTTTCAGAAATGCACAGGTTTGGTAGGTTTCCCTAGGTGCCGGCTGAGCTAGAGGCCAAAATCTACAGGTAAGCACTTTGCAAAAAACACCTCTGTTTTCTTTCAAAAATTTGGATGTGTCCACGTTGCACTTTGGGGCGTTTCCTGTCGCGGGCGCTAGGCCTACCCACACAAGTGAGGTATCATTTTTATTGGGAGACTTGGGGGAACGCTGGGTGGAAGGAAATTTGTGGCTCCTCTCAGATTCCAGAACTTTCTGCCACTGAAATGTGAGGAACATGTGTTTTTTTAGCCAAATTTTGAGGTTTGCAAAGGATTCTGGGTAACAGAACCTGGTCCGAGCCACACAAGTCACCCCATCTTGGATTCCCCTAGGTCTCTACTTTTAAGAAATGCACAGGTTTGGTAGGTTTCCCTAGGTGCCGGCTGAGCTAGAGGCCAAAATCTACAGGTAAGCACTTTGCAAAAAACACCTCTGTTTTCTTTCAAAAATTTGGATGTTTCCACGTTGCACTTTGGGGCATTTCCTGTCGCGGGCGCTAGGCCTACCCACACAAGTGAGGTATCATTTTTATCGGGAGACTTGGGGGAACGCTGGGTGGAAGGAAATTTGTGGCTCCTCTCAGATTCCAGAACTTTCTGCTACAGAAATGTGAGGAACATGTGTTTTTTTAGCCAAATTTTGAGGTTTGCAAAGGATTCTGGGTAACAGAACCTGGTCCGAGCCACACAAGTCACCCCATCTTGGATTCCCCTAGGTCTCTAATTTTCAGAAATGCACAGGTTTGGTAGGTTTCCCTATGTGCCGGATGAGCTACAGGCCAAAATCTACAGGTAGGCACTTTGCAAAAAACACCTCTGTTTTCTTTCAAAAATTTGGATGTGTCCATGTTGCGCTTTGGGGCGTTTCCTGTCGCGGGCGCTAGGCCTACCCACACAAGTGAGGTATCATTTTTATCGGGAGACTTGGGGGAACGCTGGGTGGAAGGAAATTTGTGGCTCATCTCAGATTCCAGAACTTTCAACCACAGAAATGTGAGGAACATGTGTTTTTTAGCCAAATTTTGAGGTTTGCAAAGATTTCTGGGTAACAGAACCTGGTCCGAGCCACACAAGTCACCCCATCTTGGATTCCCCTAGGTCTCTAGTTTTCAGAAATGCACAGGTTTGGTAGGTTTCCCTAGGTGCCGGATGAGCTAGAGGCCAAAATCTACAGGTAGGCACTTTGCAAAAAACACCTCTGTTTTCTTTACAAAATTTGGATGTGTCCACGTTGCGCTTCGGGGCGTTTCCTGTCACGGGCACTAGGCCTACCCTCACAAGTGAGGTATCATTTTTATCAGGAGACGTGGGGGAACGCTGGTTGGAAGGAAATTTGTGGCTCCTCTCAGATTCCAGAACTGTCTGCCACAGAAATGTTAGGAACATGTGTTTTTTTAGCCAAATTTTGAGGTTTGCAAAGGATTCTGGGTAACAGAACCTGGTCCGAGCCACACAAGTCACCCCATCTTGGATTCCCCTAGGTCTCTAGTTTTCAGAAATGCACAGGTTTGGTAGGTTTCCCTAGGTGCCGGCTGAGCCAGAGGCCAAAATCTACAGGTAGGCACTTTGCAAAAAACACCTCTGTTCTCTTTCAAAAATTTGGATGTGTCCACGTTGCACTTTGGGGCGTTTCCTGTCGCGGGCGCTAGGCCTACCCACACAAGTGAGGTATCATTTTTATCGGGAGACTTGGGGGAACGCTGGGTGGGAGGAAATTTGTGGCTCCTCTCAGATTCTAGAACTTTCTGCCACAGAAATGTGAGGAACATGTGTTTTTTTAGCCAAATTTTGAGGTTTGCAAAGGATTCTGGGTAACAGAACCTGGTCCGTGCCACACAAGTCACCCCATCTTGGATTCCCTAGGTCTCTACTTTTCAGAAATGCACAGGTTTGGTAGGTTTCCCTAGGTGCCGGCTGAGCTAGAGGCCAAAATCTACATGTAGGCACTTTGCAAAAAACACCTCTGTTTTCTTTCAAAAATTTGGATGTGTCCACGTTGCACTTTGGGGCGTTTCCTGTCGCGGGCGCTAGGCCTACCCACACAAGTGAGGTATCATTTTTATTGGGAGACTTGGGGGAACGCTGGGTGGAAGGAAATTTGTGGCTCCTCTCAGATTCCAGAACTTTCTGCCACAGAAATGTGAGGAACATGTGTTTTTTTAGCCAAATTTTGAGGTTTGCAAAGGATTCTGGGTAACAGAACCTGGTCCGAGCCACACAAGTCACCCCATCTTGGATTCCCCTAGGTCTCTAGTTTTCAGAAATGCACAGGTTTGGTAGGTTTCCCTAGGTGCCGGATGAGCTAGAGGCCAAAATCTACAGGTAGGCTCTTTGCAAAAAACACCTCTGTTTTCTTTAAAAAATTTGGATGTGTCCACGTTGCGCTTTGGGGCGTTTCCTGTCGCGGCGCTAGGCCTACCCACACAAGTGAGGTATAATTTTTATCGGGAGACTTGGGGGAACGCTGGGTGGAAGGAAATTTGTGGCTCCTCTCAGATTCCAGAACTTTCTGCCACAGAAATGTGAGGAACATGTGTTTTTTTAGCCACATTTTGAGGTTTGCAAAGGATTCTGGGTAACAGAACCTGGTCCGTGCCACACAAGTCACCCTATCTTGGATTCCCCTAGGTCTCTAGTTTTCAGAAATGCACAGGTTTGGTAGGTTTCCCTAGGTGCCGGCTGAGCTAGAGGCCAAAATCTACATGTAGGCACTTTGCAAAAAACACCTTTGTTTTCTTTAAAAAATGTGGATGTGTCCACGTTGCACTTTGGGGCGTTTCCTGTCGCGGGCGCTAGGCCTACCCACACAAGTGAGGTATCATTTTTATTGGGAGACTTGGGGGAACGCTGGGTGGAAGGAAATTTGTGGCTCCTCTCAGATTCCAGAACTTTCTGCCACAGAAATGTGAGGACCATGTGTTTTTTTAGCCAAATTTTGAGGTTTGCAAAGGATTCTGGGTAACAGAACCTGGTCCGAGCCACACAAGTCACCCCATCTTGGATTCCCCTAGGTCTCTAGTTTTCAGAAATGCACAGGTTTGGTAGGTTTCCCTAGGTGCCGGATGAGCTAGAGGCCAAAATCTACAGGTAGGCACTTTGCAAAAAACACCTCTGTTTTCTTTAAAAATTTGGATGTGTCCTTGTTGCACTTTGGGGCGTTCCCTGTCGCGTGCGCTAGGCCTACCCACACAAGTGAGGTATCATTTTTATTGGGAGACTTGGGGGAACGCTGGGTGGAAGGAAATTTGCGGCTCCTCTCAGATTCCAGAACTTTCTACCACTGAAATGTGAGGAACATGTGTTTTTTAGCCAAATTTTGAGGTTTGCAAAGGATGCTGGGTAACAGAACCTGGTCCGAGCCACACAAGTCACCCCATCTTGGAATCCCCTAGGTCTCTAGTTTTCAGAAATGCACAGGTTTGGTAGGTTTCCCTAGGTGCCGGCTGAGCTAGAGGCCAAAATCTACAGGTAGGCACTTTGCAAAAAACACCTCTGTTTTCTTTCAAAAATTTGGATGTGTCCACGTTGCGCTTTGGGGCGTTTCCTGTCGCGGGCGCTAGGCCTACCCTCACAAGTGAGGTATCATTTTTATCGGGAGACTGGGGGGAACGCTGGGTGGAAGGAAATTTGTGGCTCCTCTCAGATTCCAGAACTTACTTTCACAGAAATGTCAGGAACATGTGTTTTTTTAGCCAAAGTTTGAGGTTTGCAAAGGATTCTGGGTAACAGAACCTGGTCCGAGCCACACAAGTCACCCCATCTTGGATTCCCCTAGGTCTCTAGTTTTCAGAAATGCACAGGTTTGGTAGGTTTCCCTAGGTGCCGGCTGAGCTAGAGGCCAAAATCTACAGGTAGGCACTTTGCAAAAAACACCTCTGTTTTCTTTAAAAAATTTGGATGTGTCCACGTTGCGCTTTGGGCGTTCCCTGTCGCGGGCGCTAGGCCTACCCACACAAGTGAGGTATCATTTTTATCAGGAGACTTGGGGGAACGCTGGGTGGAAGGAAATTTGTGGCTCCTCTCAGATTCCAGAACTTTCTGCCACAGAAATGTGAGGAACATGTGTTTTTTTAGCCAAATTTTGAGGTTTGCAAAGGATTCTGGGTAACAGAACCTGGTCCGAGCCACACAAGTCACCCCATCTTGGATTCCCCTAGGTCTCTAGTTTTCAGAAATGCACAGGTTTGGTAGGTTTCCCTAGGTGCCGGATGAGCTAGAGGCCAAAATCTAGAGGTAGGCACTTTGCAAAAAACACCTCTGTTTTCTTTAAAAAATTTGGATGTGTCCACGTTGCGCTTTGGGGCGTTTCCTGTCGCGGCGCTAGGCCTACCCACACAAGTGAGGTATCATTTTTATCGGGAGACTTGGGGGAACGCTGGGTGGAAGGAAATTTGTGGCTCCTCTCAGATTCCAGAACTTTCTGCCACAGAAATGTGAGGAACATGTGTTTTTTTAGCCACATTTTGAGGTTTGCAAAGGATTCTGGGTAACAGAACCTGGTCCGTGCCACACAAGTCACCCTATCTTGGATTCCCCTAGGTCTCTAGTTTTCAGAAATGCACAGGTTTGGTAGGTTTCCCTAGGTGCCGGCTGAGCTAGAGGCCAAAATCTACATGTAGGCACTTTGCAAAAAACACCTTTGTTTTCTTTAAAAAATGTGGATGTGTCCACGTTGCACTTTGGGGCGTTTCCTGTCGCGGGCGCTAGGCCTACCCACACAAGTGAGGTATCATTTTTATTGGGAGACTTGGGGGAACGCTGGGTGGAAGGAAATTTGTGGCTCCTCTCAGATTCCAGGACTTTCTGCCACAGAAATGTGAGGAACATGTGTTTTTTTAGCCAAATTTTGAGGTTTGCAAAGGATTCTGGGTAACAGAACCTGGTCCGAGCCACACAAGTCACCCCATCTTGGATTCCCCTAGGTCTCTAGTTTTCAGAAATGCACAGGTTTGGTAGGTTTCCCTAGGTGCCGGATGAGCTAGAGGCCAAAATCTACAGGTAGGCACTTTGCAAAAAACACCTCTGTTTTCTTTAAAAAATTTGGATGTGTCCTTGTTGCGCTTTGGGGCGTTCCCTGTCGCGGGCGCTAGGCCTACCCACACAAGTGAGGTATCATTTTTATTGGGAGACTTGGGGGAACGCTGGGTGGAAGGAAATTTGCGGCTCCTCTCAGATTCCAGAACTTTCTACCACAGAAATGTGAGGAACATGTGTTTTTTAGCCAAATTTTGAGGTTTGCAAAGGATTCTGGGTAACAGAACCTGGTCCGAGCCACACAAGTCACCCCATCTTGGATTCCCCTAGGTCTCTAGTTTTCAGAAATGCACAGGTTTGGTAGGTTTCCCTAGGTGCCGGCTGAGCTAGAGGCCAAAATCTACAGGTAGGCACTTTGCAAAAAACACCTCTGTTTTCTTTCAAAAATTTGGATGTGTCCACGTTGCGCTTTGCGGCGTTTCCTGTCGCGGGCGCTAGGCCTACCCTCACAAGTGAGGTATCATTTTTATCGGGAGACTTGGGGGAACGCTGGGTGGAAGGAAATTTGTGGCTTCTCTCAGATTCCAGAACTTTCTTTCACAGAAATGTCAGGAACATGTGTTTTTTTAGCCAAAGTTTGAGGTTTGCAAAGGATTCTGGGTAACAGAACCTGGTCCGAGCCACACAAGTCACCCCATCTTGGATTCCCCTAGGTCTCTAGTTTTCAGAAATGCACAGGTTTGGTAGGTTTCCCTAGGTTCCGGCTGAGCTAGAGGCCAAAATCTACAGGTAGGCACTTTGCAAAAAACACCTCTGTTTTCTTTAAAAAATTTGGATGTGTCCACGTTGCGCTTTGGGCGTTCCCTGTCGCGGGCGCTAGGCCTACCCACACAAGTGAGGTATCATTTTTATCAGGAGACTTGGGGGAACGCTGGGTGGAAGGAAATTGTGGCTCCTCTCAGATTCCAGAACTTTCTGCCACAGAAATGTGAGGAACATGTGTTTTTTTAGCCAAATTTTGAGGTTTGCAAAGGATTCTGGGTAACAGAACCTGGTCCGAGCCACACAAGTCACCCCATCTTGGATTCCCCTAGGTCTCTACTTTTCAGAAATGCACAGGTTTGGTAGGTTTCCCTAGGTGCCGGCTGAGCTAGAGGCCAAAATCTACAGGTAGGCACTTTGCAAAAAACACCTCTGTTTTCTTTCAAAAATTTGGATGTGTCCACGTTGCGTTTTGGGGCGTTGCCTGTCGCGGGCGCTAGGCCTACCCACACAAGTGAGGTATCATTTTTATCGGGAGACTTGGGGGAACACTGGGTGGAAGGAAATTTGTGGCTCCTCTCAGATTCCAGAACTTTCTGCCACAGAAATGTGAGGAACATGTGTTTTTTAGCCAAATTTTGAGGTTTGCAAATGATTCTGGGTAACAGAATCTGGTCCGAGCCACACAAGTCACCCCATCTTGGATTCCCCTAGGTCTCTAGTTTTCAGAAATGCACAGGTTTGGTAGGTTTCCCTAGGTGCCGGATGAGCTAGAGGCCAAAATCTACAGGTAGGCACTTTGAAAAAAACACCTCTGTTTTCTTTCAAAAATTTGGATGTGTCCACGTTGCGCTTTGGGGTGTTTCCTGTCGCGGGCGCTAGGCCTACCCTCACAAGTGAGGTATCATTTTTATCGGGAGACTTGGGGGAACGCTGGGTGGAAGGAAATTTGTGGCTCCTCTCAGATTCCAGAACTTTCTGCCACAGAAATGTGAGGAACATGTGTTTTTTTAGCCAAATTTTGAGGTTTGCAAAGGATTCTGGGTAACAGAACCTGGTCCGAGCCACACAAGTCACCCCATCTTGGATTCCCCTAGGTCTCTAGTTTTCAGAAATGCACAGGTTTGGTAGGTTTCCCTAGGTGCCGGCTGAGCTAGAGGCCAAAATCTACAGGTAGGCACTTTGCAAAAAACACCTCTGTTTTCTTTCAAAAATTTGGATGTGTCCACGTTGCGCTTTGGGGCGTTTCCTGTCGCGGGCGCTAGGCCTACCCACACAAGTGAGGTATCATTTTTATCGGGAGACTTGGGGGAACGCTGGGTGGAAGGAAATTTGTGGCTCCTCTCAGATTCCAGAACTTTCTGCCACAGAAATGTGAGGAACATGTGTTTTTTTAGCCAAATTTTGAGGTTTGCCAAAGATTCTGGGTAACAGAACCTGGTCCGTGCCACACAAGTCACCATATCTTGGATTCCCCTAGGTCTCTAGTTTTCAGAAATACACAGGTTTGGTAGGTTTCCCTAGGTGCCGGCTGAGCCAGAGGCCAAAATCTAAAGGTAGGCACTTTGCAAAAAACACCTCTGTTTTCTTTAAAAAATGTGGATGTGTCCACGTTGCACTTTGGGGCGTTTCCTGTCGCGGGCGCTAGGCCTACCCACACAAGTGAGGTATCATTTTTATTGGGAAACTTGGGGGAACGCTGGGTGGAAGGAAATTTGTGGCTCCTCTCAGATTCCAGAACTTTCTGCCACAGAAATGTGAGGAACATGTGTTTTTTTAGCCAAAGTTTGAGGTTGCAGTGGATTCTGGGTAACAGAACCTGGTCCGAGCCACACAAGTCACCCCATCTTGGATTCCCCTAGGTCTCTAGTTTTCAGAAATGCACAGGTTTGGTAGGTTTCCCTAGGTGCCGGATGAGCTAGAGGCCAAAATCTACAGGTAGGCACTTTGCAAAAAACACCTCTGTTTTCTTTCAAAAATTTGGATGTGTCCACGTTGCGCTTTGGGCGTTCCCTGTCGCGGGCGCTAGGCCTACCCACACAAGTGAGGTATCATTTTTATTGGGAGACTTGGGGGAACGCTGGGTGGAAGGAAATTTGTGGCTCCTCTCAGATTCCAGAACTTTCTGCCACAGAAATGTGAGGAACATGTGTTTTTTTAGCCAACTTTTGAGGTTTGCAAAGGATTCTGGGTAACAGAACCTGGTCCGAGCCACACAAGTCACCCCATCTTGGATTCCCCTAGGTCTCTAATTTTCAGAAATGCACAGGTTTGGTAGGTTTCCCTAGGTGCCGGATGAGCTACAGGCCAAAATCTACAGGTAGGCACTTTGCAAAAAACACCTCTGTTTTCTTTCAAAAATTTGGATGTGTCCACGTTGCGCTTTGGGGCGTTTCCTGTCACGGGCGCTAGGCCTACCCACACAAGTGAGGTATCATTTTTATCGGGGACTTGGGGGAACGCTGGGTGGAAGGAAATTTGTGGCTCCTCTCAGATTCCAGAACTTTCTACCACAGAAATGTGAGGAACATGTGTTTTTTAGCCAAATTTTGAGGTTTGCAAAGGATTCTGGGTAACAGAACCTGGTCCGAGCCACACAAGTCACCCCATCTTGGATTCCCCTAGGTCTCTAGTTTTCAGAAATGCACAGGTTTGGTAGGTTTCCCTAGGTGCCGGATGAGCTAGAGGCCAAAATCTACAGGTAGGCACTTTGCAAAAAACACCTCTGTTTTCTTTACAAAATTTGGATGTGTCCACGTTGCGCTTCGGGGCGTTTCCTGTCACGGGCACTAGGCCTCCCCTCACAAGTGAGGTATCATTTTTATCAGGAGACGTGGGGGAACGCTGGGTGGAAGGAAATTTGTGGCTCCTCTCAGATTCCAGAACTTTCTGCCACAGAAATGTTAGGAACATGTGTTTTTATAGCCAAATTTTGAGGTTTGCAAAGGATTCTGGGTAACAGAACCTGGTCCGAGCCACACAAGTCACCCCATCTTGGATTCCCCTAGGTCTCTAGTTTTCAGAAATGCACAGGTTTGGTAGGTTTCCCTAGGTGCCGGCTGAGCCAGAGGCCAAAATCTACAGGTAGGCACTTTGCAAAAAACACCTCTGTTCTCTTTCAAAAATTTGGATGTGTCCACGTTGCACTTTGGGGCGTTTCCTGTCGCGGGCGCTAGGCCTACCCACAAAAGTGAGGTATCATTTTTATTGGGAAACTTGGGGGAACGCTGGGTGGAAGGAAATTTGTGGCTCCTCTCAGATTCCAGAACTTTCTGCCACAGAAATGTGAGGAACATGTGTTTTTTTAGCCAAATTTTGAGGTTTGCAAAGGATTCTGGGTAACAGAACCTGGTCCGAGCCACACAAGTCACCCCATCTTGGATTCCCCTAGGTCTCTACTTTTCAGAAATGCACAGGTTTGGTAGGTTTCCCTAGGTGCCGGCTGAGCTAGAGGCCAAAATCTACAGGTAAGCACTTTGCAAAAAACACCTCTGTTTTCTTTCAAAAATTTGGATGTGTCCACGTTGCACTTTGGGGCGTTTCCTGTCGCGGGCGCTAGGCCTACCCACACAAGTGAGGTATCATTTTTATTGGGAGACTTGGGGGAACGCTGGCTGGAAGGAAATTTGTGGCTCCTCTCAGATTCCAGAACTTTCTGCCACAGAAATGTGAGGAACATGTGTTTTTTTAGCCAAATTTTGAGGTTTGCAAAGGATTCTGGGTAACAGAACCTGGTCCGAGCCACACAAGTCACCCCATCTTGGATTCCCCTAGGTCTCTAGTTTTCAGAAATGCACAGGTTTGGTAGGTTTCCCTAGGTGCCGGATGAGCTAGAGGCCAAAATCTACAGGTAGGCACTTTGCAAAAAACACCTCTGTTTTCTTTCAAAAATTTGGATGTGTCCACGTTGCGCTTTGGGGCGTTTCCTGTCGCGGGCGCTAGGCCTACCCACACAAGTGAGGTATCATTTTTATCGGGAGACTTGGGGGAAGGCTGGTTGGAAGGAAATTTGTGGCTCCTCTCAGATTCCAGAACTTTCTGCCACAGAAATGTGAGTAACATGTGTTTTTTTAGCCACATTTTGAGGTTTGCAAAGGATTCTGGGTAACAGAACCTGGTCCGTGCCACACAAGTCACCCTATCTTGGATTCCCCTAGGTCTCTAGTTTTCAGAAATGCACAGGTTTGGTAGGTTTCCCTAGGTGCCGGCTGAGCTAGAGGCCAAAATCTACATGTAGGCACTTTGCAAAAAACACCTCTGTTTTCTTTAAAAAATGTGGATGTGTCCACGTTGCACTTTGGGGCGTTTCCTGTCGCGGGCGCTAGGCCTACCCACACAAGTGAGGTATCATTTTTATTGGGAGACTTGGGGGAACGCTGGGTGGAAGGAAATTTGTGGCTCCTCTCAGATTCCAGAACTTTCTGCCACAGAAATTTGAGGAACATGTGTTTTTTTAGCCAAATTTTGAGGTTTGCAAAGGATTCTGGGTAACAGAACCTGGTCCGAGCCACACAAGTCACCCCATCTTGGATTCCCCTAGGTCTCTACTTTTCAGAAATGCACAGGTTTGGTAGGTTTCCCTAGGTGCCGGCTGAGCTAGAGGCCAAAATCTACAGGTAGGCACTTTGCAAAAAACACCTCTGTTTTCTTTCAAAAATTTGGATGTGTCCACGTTGCGCTTTGGGGCGTTTCCTGTCGCGGGCGCTAGGCCTACCCACACAAGTGAGGTATCATTTTTATCGGGAGACTTGGGGGAACGCTGGGTGGAAGGAAATTTGTGGCTCCTCTCAGATTCCAGAACTTTCTGCTACAGAAATGTGAGGAACATGTGTTTTTTTAGCCAAATTTTGAGGTTTGCAAAGGATTCTGGGTAACAGAACCTGGTCCGTGCCACACAAGTCACCCCATCTTGGATTCCCTAGGTCTCTAGTTTTCAGAAATGCACAGGTTTGGTAGGTTTCCCTAGGTGCCGGCTGAGCTAGAGGCCAAAATCTACATGTAGGCACTTTGCAAAAAACACCTCTGTTTTCTTTAAAAAATTTGGATGTGTCCACGTTGCACTTTGGGGCGTTTCCTGTCGCGGGCGCTAGGCCTACCCACACAAGTGAGGTATCATTTTTATTGGGAGACTTGGGGGAACGCTGGGTGGAAGGAAATTTGTTGCTCCTCTCAGATTCCAGAACTTTCTGCCACAGAAATGTGAGGAACATGTGTTTTTTTAGCCAAATTTTGAGGTTTGCAAAGGATTCTGGGTAACAGAACCTGGTCCGAGCCACACAAGTCACCCCATCTTGGATTCCCCTAGGTCTCTAGTTTTCAGAAATGCACAGGTTTGGTAGGTTTCCCTAGGTGCCGGATGAGCTAGAGGCCAAAATCTACAGGTAGGCACTTTGCAAAAAACACCTCTGTTTTCTTTAAAAAATTTGGATGTGTCCACGTTGCGCTTTGGGGCGTTTCCTGTCGCGGGCGCTAGGCCTACCCACACAAGTGAGGTATCATTTTTATCGGGAGACTTGGGGGAACGCTGGGTGGAAGGAAATTTGCGGCTCCTTTCAGATTCCAGAACTTTCTACCACAGAAATGTGAGGAACATGTGTTTTTTAGCCAAATTTTGAGGTTTGCAAAGGATTCTGGGTAACAGAACCTGGTCCGAGCCACACAAGTCACCCTATCTTGGATTCCCCTAGGTCTCTAGTTTTCAGAAATGCACAGGTTTGGTAGGTTTCCCTAGGTGCCGGCTGAGCTAGAGGCCAAAATCTACATGTAGGCACTTTGCAAAAAACACCTCTGTTTTCTTTCAAAAATGTGGATGTGTCCACGTTGCACTTTGGGGCGTTTCCTGTCGCGGGCGCTAGGCCTACCCACACAAGTGAGGTATCATTTTTATTGGGAGACTTGGGGGAACGCTGGGTGGAAGGAAATTTGTGGCTCCTCTCAGATTCCAGAACTTTCTGCCACAGAAATGTGAGGAACATGTGTTTTTTTAGCCAAATTTTGAGGTTTGCAATGGATTCTGGGTAACAGAACCTGGTCCGAGCCACACAAGTCACCCCATCTTGGATTCCCCTAGGTCTCTAGTTTTCAGAAATGCACAGGTTTGGTAGGTTTCCCTAGGTGCCGGATGAGCTAGAGGCCAAAATCTACAGGTAGGCACTTTGCAAAAAACACCTCTGTTTTCTTTAAAAAATTTGGATGTGTCCACCTTGCGCTTTGGGGTGTTTCCTGTCGCGGGCGCTAGGCCTACCCACACAAGTGAGGTATCATTTTTATCGGGAGACTTGGGGGAACGCTGGGTGGAAGGAAATTTGCGGCTCCTTTCAGATTCCAGAACTTTCTACCACAGAAATGTGAGGAACATGTGTTTTTTAGCCAAATTTTGAGGTTTGCAAAGGATTCTGGGTAACAGAACCTGGTCCGAGCCACACAAGTCACCCCATCTTGGATTCCCCTAGGTCTCTAGTTTTCAGAAATGCACAGGTTTGGTAGTTTTCCCTAGGTGCCGGCTGAGCTAGAGGCCAAAATCTACAGGTAGGCACTTTGCAAAAAACACCTCTGTTTTCTTTAAAAAATTTGGATGTGTCCACGTTGCGCTTTGGGCATTTCCTGTCGCGGGCGCTAGGCCTACCCACACAAGTGAGGTATCATTTTTATCGGGAGACTTGGGGGAACGCTGGGTGGAAGGAAATTTGCGGCTGCTTTCAGATTCCAGAACTTTCTACCACAGAAATGTGAGGAACATGTGTTTTTTAGCCAAATTTTGAGGTTTGCAAAGGATTCTGGGTAACAGAACCTGGTCCGAGCCACACAAGTCACCCCATCTTGGATTCCCCTAGGTCTCTAGTTTTCAGAAATGCACAGGTTTGGTAGGTTTCCCTAGGTGCCGGCTGAGCTAGAGGCCAAAATCTACAGGTAGGCACTTTGCAAAAAACACCTCTGTTTTCTTTAAAAAATTTGGATGTGTCCACGTTGCGCTTTGGGCGTTTCCTGTCGCGGGCGCTAGGCCTACCCACACAAGTGAGGTATCATTTTTATCAGGAGACTTGGGGGAACGCTGGGTGGAAGGAAATTGTGGCTCCTGTCAGATTCCAGAACTTTCTGCCACAGAAATGTGAGGAACATGTGTTTTTTTAGCCAAATTTTGAGGTTTGCAAAGGATTCTGGGTAACAGAACCTGGTCCGAGCCACACAAGTCACCCCATCTTGGATTCCCCTAGGTCTCTACTTTTCAGAAATGCACAGGTTTGGTAGGTTTCCCTAGGTGCCGGCTGAGCTAGAGGCCAAAATCTACAGGTAGGCACTTTGCAAAAAACACCTCTGTTTTCTTTCAAAAATTTGGATGTGTCCACGTTGCGCTTAAGGGCGTTTCCTGTCGCGGGCGCTAGGCCTACCCACACAAGTGAGGTATCATTTTTATCGGGAGACTTGGGGGAACGCTGGGTGGAAAGAAGTTTGTGGCTCCTCTCAGATTCCAGAACTTTCTTTCACAGAAATGTCAGGAACATGTGTTTTTTTAGCCAAAGTTTGAGGTTTGCAAAGGATTCTGGGTAACAGAACCTGGTCCGAGCCACACAAGTCACCCCATCTTGGATTCCCCTAGGTCTCTAGTTTTCAGAAATGCACAGGTTTGGTAGGTTTCCCTAGGTGCCGGCTGAGCTAGAGGCCAAAATCTACAGGTAGGCACTTTGCAAAAAACACCTCTGTTTTCTTTAAAAAATTTGGATGTGTCCACGTTGCGCTTTGGGCGTTTCCTGTCGCGGGCGCTAGGCCTACCCACACAAGTGAGGTATCATTTTTATCAGGAGACTTGGGGGAACGCTGGGTGGAAGGAAATTGTGGCTCCTCTCAGATTCCAGAACTTTCTGCCACAGAAATGTGAGGAACATGTGTTTTTTTAGCCAAATTTTGAGGTTTGCAAAGGATTCTGGGTAACAGAACCTGGTCCGAGCCACACAAGTCACCCCATCTTGGATTCCCCTAGGTCTCTACTTTTCAGAAATGCACAGGTTTGGTAGGTTTCCCTAGGTGCCGGCTGAGCTAGAGGCCAAAATCTACAGGTAGGCACTTTGCAAAAAACACCTCTGTTTTCTTTCAAAAATTTGGATGTGTCCACGTTGCGCTTAAGGGCGTTTCCTGTCGCGGGCGCTAGGCCTACCCACACAAGTGAGGTATCATTTTTATCGGGAGACTTGGGGGAACGCTGGGTGGAAAGAAGTTTGTGGCTCCTCTCAGATTCCAGAACATTCTGCCACAGAAATGTGAGGAAAATGCGTTTTTTTAGCCAAATTTTGAGGTTTGCAAAGGATTCTGGGTAACAGAACCTGGTCAGAGCCACACAAGTCACCCCATCTTGGATTCCCCTAGGTCTCTAGTTTTCAGAAATGCACAGGTTTGGTAGGTTTCCCTAGGTGCCGGCTGAGCTAGAGGCCAAAATCTACAGGTAGGCACTTTGCAAAAAACACCTCTGTTTTCTTTCAAAAATTTGGATGTGTCCACGTTGCGTTTTGGGGCGTTGCCTGTCGCGGGCGCTAGGCCTACCCACACAAGTGAGGTGTCATTTTTATCGGGAGACTTGGGGGAACACTGGGTGGAAGGAAATTTGTGGCTCCTCTCAGATTCCAGAACTTTCTGCCACAGAAATGTGAGGAACATGTGTTTTTTAGCCAAATTTTGAGGTTTGCAAATGATTCTGGGTAACAGAACCTGGTCCGAGCCACACAAGTCACCCCATCTTGGATTCCCCTAGGTCTCTAGTTTTCAGAAATGCACAGGTTTGGTAGGTTTCCCTAGGTGCCGGATGAGCTAGAGGCCAAAATCTACAGGTAGGCACTTTGGAAAAAACACCTCTGTTTTCTTTCAAAAATTTGGATGTGTCCACGTTGCACTTTGGGGTGTTTCCTGTCGCGGGCGCTAAGCCTACCCTCACAAGTGAGGTATCATTTTTATCGGGAGACTTGGGGGAACGCTGGGTGGAAGGAAATTTGTGGCTCCTCTCAGATTCCAGAACTTTCTGCCACAGAAATGTGAGGAACATGTGTTTTTTTAGCCAAATTTTGAGGTTTGCAAAGGATTCTGGGTAACAGAACCTGGTCCGAGCCACACAAGTCACCCCATCTTGGATTCCCCTAGGTCTCTAGTTTTCAGAAATGCACAGGTTTGGTAGGTTTCCCTAGGTGCCGGCTGAGCTAGAGGCCAAAATCTACAGGTAGGCACTTTGCAAAAAACACCTCTGTTTTCTTTCAAAAATTTGGATGTGTCCACGTTGCGCTTTGGGGCGTTTCCTGTCGCGGGCGCTAGGCCTACCCTCACAAGTGAGGTATCATTTTTATCGGGAGACTTGGGGGAACGCTGGGTGGAAGAAAATTTGTGGCTCCTCTCGGGTTCCAGAACTTTCTGCCACAGAAATGTGAGGAACATGTGTTTTTTTAGCCAAATGTTGAGGTTTGCAAAGGATTCTGGGTAACAGAACCTGGTCCGAGCCACACAAGTCACCCCATCTATGATTCCCCTAGGTCTCTAGTTTTCAGAAATGCACAGGTTTGGTAGGTTTCCCTAGGTGCTGGCTGAGCTAGAGGCCAAAATCTACAGGTAGGCACTTTGCAAAAAACAGCTCTGTTTTCTTTCAAAAAATGGGATGTGTCCACGTTGCGTTTTGGGGTGGCTTCTGTCGCGGCCGCTAGGCCTACCCACACAAGTGAGGTATCATTTTTATCGGGAGACTTGGCGGAGCGCTGGGTGGAAGGAAATTTGTGGCTCCTCTCAGATTCCAGAACTTTCTGTCACCGAAATGTGAGTAAAATGTGTTTTTTTAGCCAAAAGTTGAGGTTTGCAAAGGATTCTGGGTAACAGAACCTGGTCAGAGCCCCACAAGTCACCCCATCTTGGATTCCCCTAGGTCTCTAGTTTTCAAAAATGCACAGGTTTGGTAGGTTTCCCTAGGTGCCGGCTGAGCTAGAGGCCAAAATCTACAGGTAGGCACTTTGCTAAAAACAGCTCTGTTTTCTGTGATGTGTCCACGTTGTGTTTTGGGGCATATCCTGTCGCGGGGGCTTGGCCTACCCACACAAGTGAGGTATCATTTTTATCGGGAGACTTGGGGGAACATAGAATAGCAAAACAAGTGTTATTGCCCCTTGTCTTTCTCTACATTTTTCCCTTCCAAATGTAAGACAGTGAGTAAAAAAGACGTCTATTTGAGAAATGCCCTGTAATTCACATGCTACTATGGGCACCCCGGAATTCAGAGATGTGCAAATAACCACTGCTTCTCAACACCTTATCTTGTGCCCATTTTGGAAATACAAAGGTTTTCTTGATAGCTATCTTTTACTCTTTATATTTCAGCTAATGAATTGCTGTATACCCGGCAGAGAATGAAAACCCACTGCAGGGTGCAGGTCATTTATTGGCTCTGGGTACCTAGAGTTCTTGATGAACCTACAAGCCCTATATATCCCACAACCAAAAGAGTCCAGCAGACGTAACGGTATATTGCTTTTGAAAATCTGACATTGCAGGAAAAAGTTACAGAGTAAAACGTAAAGAAAAATTTATGTTTTTTTCACCTCAATTTCAATATTTTTCTTTTTCAGTTGTTATTTTCTGTAGGAAACCCTTGTAGGATCTACACAAATTACCCCTTGCTGAATTCAGAATTTTGTCTACTTTACAGAAATGTTGCGGTTTCGGGGATCCAGCATTGGTTTCATGCCCATTTCTGTCACTGACTGGAAGGAGGCTGAAAGCACAAACAATCATAAAAATGGGGTATGTCCCAGTAAAATGCCACAATTGTGTTGAAAAATTGGGTTTTCTGATTCAAGTCTGCCTGTTCCTGAAAGCTGGGAAGCTGGTGATTTTAGCACCGCAAACCCTTTGTTGATGCCCTTTTCAGGTAAAAAACCACAAGCCTTCTTCTGCAGCCCCTTTTTCCCATTTTAAAAAAAAAATGAAATTTTCACTGTATTTTGGCTAATTTCTTGGCCTCCTTCTGGGGAACCCACAAAGTCTGGGTACCTCTAGAATCCCTAGGATTTTGGAAAAAAAGGACGCAAATTTGGCGTGGGTAGCTTATGTGAACAAAAAGTTATGAGGGCCTAAGCACGAACTGCTCCAAATAGCCAAAAAAAGGCTCGGCACAGGAGGGGGAAGAGGGCTGGCAGCGAAGGGGTTAATACATATGTCACCTCTAGGGTAGGCCCTGGAAAGCCCAAAGAGCAGGGTGCAATAGCTTTGAAAAGTAGGACAAGTTTTTTTTTATTTTACATGCCCTGGTAGTGGAAAACCCTAATGTTAGTTTTTTCCTTACTGCAAGGCTTACCACTTCCATTGGATAACATTAGAGTTAACTTATTACATTTTATATCTGTAATTTCCAAATGGGAACAGGTAACCAGTTCATGTTTACTGCCTGCAGTCTGTCTCTGTCTCACAGGACTTTGTGTAGTTGGCAGTTGGGCTTTATGTATTCCTCATGGACAGTCACACACATGGTGAGCTTATTTGTGACTGGATGGACCATCACTGGCAGAATTGGGGGGGGGGAGCTTCGCCTAGCCCCACTTACACTTGAATAGGCTGTGTGCTGTCTCCACACAAACCCCCTGTAGTTTGCCTGGAACCAGTGCCAGGAAGGCAGGGCATTTGTGCACTTCAAAGGCATACCTCTTGAAGTTTCTCCCCACTTCAAAGGCACAATAGGATATAAATGACCTCAGAAACCAACTCTTTAGTAGACTTCGGAACCTATGGATACTCTCAGGAAGAAGGACTGCTGTGCTTGTGAGAGGACTGTCACTTTGCCACTTTGCTAGACTGCTACTCTGAAGGAACTATTGCCCTGCTGTGCTCACCTGCTGCCCTCTTGCCAAGGGAGGAAGAACTGGCCCTGCAACCTCATCTTGAACCCAAGACCCTAGAATGACTCCAAGGGCTGGTCTGCTGGCCTTCTCATCTGATTCCCAGGCACATAAAAGGCTCTACAACATGCTGCACCTGTCCTGGACCCGGCTGCAGTGATTCCCTGACCCCCAGGTGATGTCCCTCAGGTCCTGGACCCTTGGTGTGGCTCAGTGAGAGGAAACCAAGGGGCATATTTATACTCCGTCTGCGCCGATTGTGCGTCAAAGTATAAATATGTCGCCCGCACGGCGCACCAAAATGGCGTTAGCCGGCGGTAATATTTTTGACGCAAAACTGCGCCGGCGCAGTTTTGCGTCAAAAAGCATAAATATGGGCCCAAGCTTCTAGGCTGCGACTGGAAATGGGCCCATTCTCACCAAGGCCTCTCTGCTTGCACAACGATTCAGCTCAAAGGTCCGTCAACCCAACTCTTTGCGCTCCAGCATCAAGCACCACTAATTGCAAAGCTCAAGTAAAGCCCACCTGCAATGCCTAGCTTGCTCTTCGTGCTTTGCCGACTGCATCCTATGACGCTCTCCCTGCTCTTCAAGCCCCCTCTAATGTGAATGGGACTTTTGGTACGGACTTTGAGAAGATGAACTTCAGCAGGCCTAATCTGATAACTGTGGTCTGTGCTCCATCGTGGCCAGCCTGAAAGTGTGACTTCGACCCAGTTCAGCACGACCAGATGTCCCTGATTGGCGCTTTATGCTTTCTGGTGCTATTGTAACCTAAAATATTTAAAAATTTAGAACTCCAGTTCTACAGATTAGATTGTTGTCACCTTGGTCTTATTTTATTCATTCGATTTTGCTCTATGTTTCTAACTTGCTATGGGATCCTTTTTGTGTGGTGTTTTTTCAAAACTTTATTACTGTTTGACGTGTTGGAAAAAAATGTACACATTGTATTTAGGCTAAGTCTGACTGATCTGTGCCAAGATACTAGAGGGGTTAGCACAAGTTAATTTGGGGTTTGCTTGTGCCTTACCCTGGCAAGGTTACTGCTTGACCATGGCTCACACCTCAGTCATCCAACAACCTAATTACTCACATTGGTGATCAGCGGTGAGGATAGGACATACCATCCCAGATAAATCATTTGAGACAGCGTTGAGTTGAATTCTCCCTGATTGGTCTTTTTGATTTTTTTAAATGTATTCCTACTCTACCTGATTGTTTGTGTCTGTGGCCCCACCTGCAAAGATGGAGTTTGAACTTGACAGCCTGGAGTGCTACACTGTGGCTGCACTCAAGGAGTTTTGCCAGAAGAGGGGAGTGCCTGGCAAAAGAAGCACCATGAAAGCAGAGCTCCAAAATGTCTTGGTGGAGGCCCACAAGTTGACAGTCACAACGGATAACCAGGAAAGAGAGAGGACAATAGAGTAATTAAAGCAGAACGTGTAGGAGGATCTTCAAGTGCATCCTGTTGAGGAAGGGGGTGACTTACCCCCAGGATTAGAGAACCCTCCCCAAGCTGGAAGTCGTGTGTCCTCTCACAACCTGTCCCCAGATGAACTGCCAAATAGGAAGGCTAAAAGAGAGTACAGGCTGCAGATGGCCAAGTTCAAGCTGGAGACTGAGGAAAGGAAACTGGCCATAGAGAAGAAAATGTTACTCGCTCACGAACTAAGGGCCTTATTTACAAGGTCCTAGATCATCACTTTTTTTTACATTCCGGTGGCACAATGTGGCGACCCATATTTACAAGACCACGCAAAGCCACCTACCTAGCATGGCTTTTCATGGCCTTGTAAATATGGCCCACTTTCATGCATAACTCTGCCTGAAAAGAGCATTCCATGGGTGTTGCTGTGGGTGTTCCCACACAACACCCATGGAACCTAACAGAACCTGATGCATTCCAAGATTTAATATACTGGGAATGCGCCAGATTACTAGGCCACCTCAGGGGTGATGCTAAAGTGGCACAACAGGGAGAAATAACATTATTTCTATTCTATTTAGGTGCAGGAAGGTGCCCCTTTCTACACAAAAACGACCATCCCTGCAATGCAGGCACTCTTGCACTATGGTGCAAGGGTGCCTGCAATGGCACTTGACAGCAGTTTGTACACCAGCGCTGAGGAATGTACAGGGATGCATCGTATTTCTGTAAAGATGATGTATCCCTGCACTTTAGGAATGATGCATTGTGGCATAGCAAGCTGGCTTGCAGAACCACAATATGCCACTCCTCGTAAATGAGGCCCTGAGTCTGAAGGAGATAGATCTCAAGGCTAGGCAGACTGTACAATTTGATTACAAAGAAGCACATTTAGGGCCTGATTACAACTTTGGAGGACGGTGATAATCCATCCCAAATGTGACGGATATACCACCTACTGTATCACGACTCCATTATATCCTATGGAACTCGTAATACGGTAGGTGGTATATCCGTCACCTTTGGGATGGATTAACACCGTCCTCCAAAGTTGTAATCAGGCCCTTAGTCTTTGTTTTCCAGATCTGTGCCAACACCTGAATGATAAAAGCTCACCAATCCCAGGAGTTTTGTAAGGAGGTAGACTGCTAGGTCAGCACCAGGGTCCACAAGAAGGTATCTTGGGGTGGGGAGTCACCACAAGGTTGGATAGGGATCCCTCCAGAAAAAGGAGAGGGGGACATAAACACAACTAAGGAGCTCTGTAAAGGCCCTCAAAATAGTTACACCAATCATGACTCCAATCCCCTAAATGAGAAAAAGAAGAAATGGTTCCCTGATAACAAGTCTTAAGGGAAGGCACCCACCCCCAAGTGCTATGAGTGCCAATAGGAAAAGCCCTTCAAGGCAGAGGCCAAATGTCCCAAGCAAGCACAGTTCCCCACTGGTGGTTAGTCCCTGGGGATGGCTAGTGTAGTGTCTGGGGAGGAGATTGTTCTAGTTATCGGGGACAGAATAGAGGTTATCCTAGTGTCCCTGCAAGATAGAGACATGGTGCAGAGAGCTCATATGTCAAGTAATACGAAGAAATGCAGGCAGTGAGTCACCGTCAATGGGTGGAGGGTGGAGGCTCTAAGAGACACTGAAAACAACATCACAACCGTCAGGTGTCATCTCCTGCCTTCAAAGCAGGTAGTCCCTAATGTATTCCACCAAGTTTATGTAGCTGACATCCATGAGAGTCATTACCCAGTGGCTCTGGTCCCCTTTGAGTTGGGGGAGGTGCTAGTCTCAGGTTCCTTGAGGGTAGCTGTAAGTCTGTCAATGTCTGTGGATTGTATGCTTGGCAATGACCTGGACCAGACCATCTGGAAGGAGGTGAAGATCAGGTCACACTTGGAGATGGTATTTGTGCCTTACTGAGTGTGCCTGACCACACGGTCCATAGCCACCTGAGAGGGTAGTCAGGGGGACCTGAACCCTAGAAGAAAAGGCTCAGGTGTCTGACAAGAAGAGGAAGGGCAAGGGGCATGGGAAACCCACTCTTGAAACTCCCATAGTACGGGAGGAGGCTGAATCTGAGGGGGACACCCTGGGGCCTAAAGGGGAGGATGTTGCTACCTTGGGGAACCTACCTAAGCTTGTCAACTGGCAGCTTAAAGGGGGTCCATCAGGGAGGAGTTCTGCAAGGCGCAGGTGGAATGCCACACTGTTGAGGGCCTATGGCAGCAGGTCAAGCCCCAGGTAGCTGGTGACACCTTTGGTGATCATCTGATTTCCTGGGAGAATGGTTTCTTGTACAGTGAGCCTAAGGTTCCCGAGCCTGGAGCAACAGGTGTGTTGGTGGGTCCCCAGTGCTACAGCGTCATCCTAATGTAGCTGGCTCATGATGTTCCCTGTTAGGTCATCTGGAGCAGGACAAGAACTTTGACAGCCTTGTCACCCATTTTTATTGGCCCAGATGGGTGTGCCTCAGATGCTTTCTTCAGGTCAAGATCTTTCTGCTGGGCCATTAACAAGTCAGGATGGAAGCGCAAGACGCCTCTGCAACCATTTCCTGTTGTTGGCACCCACTTTTAAAGGGTGGGCATCAACATTTTTGGGCTTCTGGACCCCAAGACAGCCATGGGCAAAAGGTTCATCCTGGTCTTAGGTGACCGTGACACCCAGTACCCGGAGGCTGTTCCTCTGAGGATGGTGGCTGCACCCACAGTGGCCCGGGCACTAGTTGGGATATGTACCCGATGGGGCTCCCCTAGGAGGTGGTGTTGGTTCCAATATTATGCCAGTACAATAAGGTCATGTAGAAGGAGTGTTGGGTAACCTACAAGTTCTCTACTCCTTATCATCTCCAAACCAATGGACGTGAGAGGTTCAGAAGACCCTCAAAGGTTGAAAAAATACATTCTGATAATAACTCTATCACTGAACTGTTTAAAACCATTATCACTCTTTCAAATTTTGATCATAATAAAGCCTTCATTCCTGATCAAGTCTTTTGTGATAAAGTGGCAGATTTCATTTAGTCAAAGGTTAATTTAATGTTTTCAAGGAATTTGCGGCTTGACAAAATACAAAAAGCTCAGATGGATTTTTTTACTCTTCACTTGGGTAATCCTATGACAATAATAGAGTAGCTGTGGACCCCAGTGGTCTGCACAATTTTCAGATCCTAACAGAGGATAAAGTTAAAAGAATACTAGAGTCTACCAAATCTGATTCCCCTTCTGACCCCTGTCCACCTTATGTTTTGCACACAGTCTCTGATACCATTGTGGTTCACTTAACAAAAATTGTAAACAACTTACTGTTAGTGGGACACTACCCATTTAAAAAAAATCATTTCTGGACCCTGCAATCATCAAGAACTATTGGCCCATTTCCAGACTACCGATCCCCATAAAAATATTAGAACAAGCCTTAAACAATGGTTCTTATAGCTTATTTAGACTCCAGCAGCATCCTTGATCCCTCTCAGCATGGCTTTAGGCCAAAACACAGCACAGACTCCGCCTTAGTTTGGGCAACAAAGGAAATCGGACAGGTGGTGCATGGTTCAGGAAGATATGCCCTGATCTTATTGGGCCTCTCTGCCTCATTCAACATGGTAGGTTACTCTGTCCTTATCAACCTGCTGGAGGAAATTGGGAGGTGCAGCTCTTGCCATTCTCAGCTCCTTCCAATCGGACAGGGAACAAATGGTAGAGATTGGGGGCCATCCGTCTAATTTATTTAATGCAAAGGAAAAAAGCACAACCAGGGCACTCCAAGAATCAATAAGTAAGTCCATAGAAGTCAAGTTGCCGGAGAAAATGTATTCTTTTGCAAGCAGAAGGCCGATATAATGTTCATAAAGTATATATGTCTATACATGAAACAACAGAAAGCAGCCAACACGTGTTTCGTCCTATCGGACTTTTTCAAGGCTGAAAACAAAGTAAGAAGGGAAATATTTACAATTAGTATCATATGCTGTTGGTGGGTGCAATAGGTAACATGAGGACACAAGTTACACAAAGGAAAGAGGAAGGCTGTCCATAGTGCACAACCTTCAAATGTGTGCACATGATTTAACACTGAAAAATATCATAGTAAACAATTGACCAAAAAAATGTGATGCCACCTTGTGCTAGAATGTTTAGGGTACATAAGGAAGGTAGGATAGAGAGGTGAATGGAGGGATAATATACAGAGAGTCACCACCGTGAACAATAGTTACTATTATTGCAGAAAGAGAACAAATAAGAAGTGAGATAGTGTACATGTTTAATGAAGAGTGGGATAACGCAGTATCCAAGAAAAAACATAAAATTACCTCAAAAACTATGGAAGAGGAAAAATGCTGACCAAAAAATAAACTTCCGTTGGATTAGCAAACCGTGTTGTCCTATGTCTAAAAGAAAAATCCAACAGAGAGACATGGAAAACCATAAAACTCCTGAGATAAATTGTCAAACAACCAAATCAGCAATTTAACCAAATGAGCACGAGGCGGGAAAAAGGCTAAATGAGACCTACCCAAATCAGAAAGATTGCCGTATGGGGGTATTTAGTGTCGTCAAAAACGGCGAGTTTCCCAGAATCGTAGATATTAAGGTTCAATAACTCCTAAAACAAGGAGAAGTATAGAAGAAGCAGGTCTGGGAATAGGAAAAATAACTGTACCAATGCCCCACACGAACATGGAGCTAAAACAACATTGCCAAGTGGATCCTTTTGTGTATCAACAAAAATAACATTAGGTCCTCAAGGAAAACGCGATCAGTGCCAAAATCCACCATTATGTCCAATGTACTCCCCGTTACCCGTAAAACAAAAATAAAAGATATCGCCAGCCAGACATATTATATAAATATTGTAGAAATATGTACCTGAGTAGTCACCCGTCCTAAATGAGGAAATCGGGAAATCCTAGAATCCGTGGTGTGTACAGCGCATGGTAACGCTAACAATATGTGCGAGACCCCGTCCCATATGGAGTGCCGGCGTAAGTTAAACGCGCACTCCGAAATGAAAAAAGGACTGACAACTGGCTAACATGTGAAAAGAGTACTGGTGTAGACGGGAAGACAGGTAAAGTAAACCATGGGCGCCATCTTAGGAGTATAGTATAGCGCGTGCCATGGAATACGTTAGACAGTGAAATAGAAGTGAGGATATACGAAGAGAAGAAAGGGAATCCAAATAACCCTAATAGTGGAGAAAAGGAGTTAATGTACAGACAAGAGGGGGAAATTACAGCACAACCCAATAGTAATTGAAAAGTCTGCGAGATGGTCAATATAAAAGATAACAAGTCACAGTCAGGGAGACCAATAAAGAGCATGGTGGAGAATAACAATGCATTGTAGCACATATTAGCAGGTTTAACCAAACTAATTTATTTACTCTCCAAAGTAGGGTGCCCCAGGGATCTTCTTCATCTCCCACGCTGTTTAATATCTATGTTACCCTGTTAATGAAACTTATTCAATCATATGGCTTTTCTGTTATTTCTTACACCTAGGATACTCAAATAGTTGTATCTATTCCCTCTGATGTTGGTGATGTTGCCAAAAACTTTAACAGTTGTCTAGGTCATATGGGTGGCTAGCTGCCAATGTGGTGAGATGCAATTGAACTGGCTCCCATCCATCGATCCCTCATCCATGGCCATCCTGGTATCAAAACAGCCCCACTAGAGACCTTGAGTCCCTCTATGTGACCCCCGACTGAGAACTTCCTGCTGGGCATTCGTGGGGAGTGAGGCGTGGGGAGAAAACTGCAGCTACAGGCATCTAAGGTGAGCCAGCAGAAGAAGCCCAAGATTGTGGTGCCCAGCACTGAAGACCACATGGAGCCCCGGGTGCGCACCTGAAATGGCCACTGGGGTGTGCGACGAGGAGGCTATCTGAGCCCACTGGGCCCAGGACACTTGGATCCCCCTCTCTCACAGTGAATCCAATGTCCCGGTTGCTAGCAGAAAAAAGGCTGGTGACCGCCCCTGGTACCGAACAAGTGGTGTCCCTGGGGCTTTGCTGCAGCTGCAAACGGTCTGGAAAGAGGTGCCCAAAAGCAGAGACCAGGAGGGCCTACACTGCTTGTGTACTGCACGGCGCATTAAGGTGAGCAAATCGGCTGGGGTTTCATGGCCCGAAGCGCATGGTGACACCTGACAGCTGCAGAAGAGAGAGGGGGACGGGCCCACATTTTAACAGAGACTGAAACTTTGTTTGTTGTATGTGGCTCCCGCCGGCAGCCCCTTGCCCGACTGTGATATGAAGCTCCCACACTGAAGATGGACCCGGGAGCATATTGGGAGCCAGCATTTCCAACATAGGCACTTCAGCATTGAGGAGAATACCAGACTAATCACCGCCAAGGTCACGGGCATCTGAGGGTAGGGAATTTGCCCCTGAGAATAAAACCAGCAGCGGGCCCCCATCCCTGATCTCTGCTACCTTCCCTATGTAGATCGAGTCCTGGGGGGCTTCCAGAAAGGATACTGGTACCGGAAACCTGGGGACTCATCCAGGGGGCTTGTGCTGGGGCCTTGTGGCGGTGCAGGTACACCCTTCTTCCCCCTGAACAGAGACATGGAGCTTTGCAGTGGGTCACTTAGCCCCCACTGAGTGGCCCTGAACACTGCTATGCACTGAGGGTGACCCCTGGTGTCAAGAAGAGTGTATGCAGGTGCAGATGCTATGACAATTGAGGCAGTGAGACATTACAGATGCCCCTCTACGCTCCGGGGAAGAACCTTGTGGGTCCCCTGGGACACTGTGCAGCCTGACCTCACCGGCCAGGAGAAACCTGCTGGGGAACCGCTGATGCCCTTGGATAATAGAGTCTGATGACGCCCTGGAAAATATGAGGGCCTAACTTTGAGTTACTCGAACTTGCAGGCTACCGCTCACTGAAAATGGGCAAGATGCAAAAGCACAATTTAAACATGGGCACCCGGGCTCGAGGTGGAACCACCATGGAAACTCTGTTACTACCTTTGGTGGGGCCTACCACAGGGCCCACTCTCCAAGACACCCTCTAGCTGCTTCCAGGGAAGCCCTAGTACCTAAAATAGATACACTGGGAGTGGACCTAAGCATTTTAAAGGATGACCACAGGCGGTTAGCTGAGAGAGTCACCACAACGGAAGACCTTTCACAGATCTCTGCGCAGACATCACCACTATGCAAGACAGGATCACTAGGAACTCCGAGCAGAGGACAGTGAAAATAGATGAAGGAGGAACAATATGTGCAAAGTTGGTCTCTTTGAACACATGGAGGGGAAGATCGCCTCGTCTTTCTGGAACGATGGCTGTGAGAGGAGGTGGCCCCTGAGGGCCTTTCCCCCTTCTATGCACTGGAGTGAACCTACAAGGTACCTGCTCGATCACTCCCCCGGGGGCTTCAGCATGCCCAACAGCAGCACTTAATTTGTGCTTGTTGCTTCCGGTGCAGAGCACCGGCACTTATTTTTGAGGGCCGGAGCTTGTTCTCCTGTCTCAAGCATTTGCTGCGAGCAAAAAACACATATGGGAAAGACTGAGGAAGACAAAAACTAAAAGGCGTCACAACAGGAGAACGTAAAAAGCTGCAAGAGTGAGCTGAAGGGGCAGGGGATGGCTTTATATGGATTGAAAAGGCCTGCGACGACTTCAGGAGTACGCCACCTCGGTATTCCATGTTCACACATTGAATTGCAGCAGCAGCGTGTTTAAGAGGAGAGCTTTGGGCACCGGCACCTGTTTATTTACAAATTAAGCACTGCCCAACAGAAGCTAGACTCCTCTATTACAGGGACCGCAAATGTATTCTTGCCTGAAGGTAGAGCCAAAGGGGACAAATGAATAGACAACCACAAAGTTATGATTTGTCCAGACTTTACTAAACGTTCACAGGCACTAAACATTACCTTCATCAAATGGACTTGCAATATGCCATATTGTTCCCTGCTCGACTGCGAGTGGTGACACCGGGGGTGTGCAGTTTTTTCAGACACTGCAGGAAGTGTGGGACTGGATAGATGCGGAGCCACATGCTGGCCCCAGTCCAGAGTCCCCCAGACAGTTCAACCTCAGGAGGACAGGAAAAAGCGACACAAGGTCTAGCCTTGTGGAAACACCCAGTCAGATGCAGAGACACATTTATAATGAATTTGCTACCTTTTATGAAAAGGTGAAGCAATGATGCAGACTAATTGACAACAGTTTCTTTATATGGCAGGGTGATAAAGCTCCCTTGGAGGAGTTCCTTTTGCTGGAGCGCCTGCTAAGGTATTTTTCCCGCCTCGGGTTCACAAACCACAAGGTCTCACGTGAGACACCATCACTATTCTCAATTTTCTAGGTTGACTAGATCTTTGGACTTGGCGATGAGGGTAGTAGTCAGAATCATTCAATCACAAATTGATGACATTCTACCATAAGCAATTCTAGACACCATGAACAGTTTAACGCGAAATCAAACTCCAAATTGAATAATGTTTCAAAGCTTTATTACAATCCCAAAATCGATGTCACTTAAACGATTGCCAAAACTAAGTAATAAACATACAGGAAAACCATTGACTGACCAAAACATCTGAAAAGATTTAATATACTGAACATCAACACTGTTAGACACTCCAAAAGAATTATATAAATTAGCAACAACACAGTATGCACATTATTATTAGATTTCAAAGAAGATGAGGATGCCAAATCATCAAAATACAGTTAACATTCAACTTCAGGTTTCTGGGCTGGGCCATTCCTGTCACTAACACAAATTAGGACTTTCATGTGAACAAAAGCAAAAATAAAAAAAGGCAAAAATAATTTAGAAAAACATCTAATCTAGGGCTACTCACTATGAAAATGATGCTGTGTTATTATTCAACTGAAAAAGAAACAAGAAACCATATACAATTATACCTCCTCTCATGAAACAGCAGACAATAATAGTTCATCAGACAGGACAGTCATTTTCTTCCGGGGTTAGTTGACAGCAGCATCAGGGCAGTGCAGAACATGGGCTGCACATAAAACAAATCAGCAGTTCAGAATTGGTTGGGCTTATTAGTACTGAACCACATAACAGACTAGGGCAATTAGACTAAGATGAATACATTCATCTGGTGACTTAGAATATCAGAGGGTGATAGTAGGACTAAACAGACTCCGACAGCGATTTAAACAACGCAGCAGGGGAAAAGACTGACAGTGACTGACTTCAAGTTTAAAGTTTCTCAATATTTAAAATAACCTCAATCCTCTTGATTGGTCCTTCAGGTGGGCACACTTCCGACGTCAGATTCGATGACCAATGGCTGTCGATGGTACCACCAAGTTTGCAACTTTCTAGATTTTTCACAGCCAAAGTTGGTTGTCATCTTCATGACTTCATTCTTTTCCTATTGCGCACCTTACAATTCAAGTCATATATGCAAAGCAAATTATTTAATTGCAAACATTATTTATAACATTAAAGCAATTTATTTTTCTACACACATGTAACTTGCATTAATAAAATCCATTTAATTTAATTTAATATAAATGCATTTAATTTACTTAAATTAAATTCTCAATTCTTAATCTATATATTAATGAAACATTGTTTTTTTAAACTCATTTTAATACTTCATATAGTACAAATGAAATACTCATGGAGACCACACGGTCCACCTTAATTTAAATGTGCACATTTTACAACTCATGTTATTTTCTCTGTAGTCCTTCGAACATAGGTTAATTATTTACCATATACTAACTTCTATGTCATTAATATATTAATAAAATTTGATCTTTCTCACTTTCCTATCTTAATTTATGTAATCTGAATTTAAAATTTCCTGCTAATTACAGCTGCTATCAGGTAGAATTTGTGGATGTTGTGATAAAATACCAGGACAATTGCCTCATGGTTTCTCTGTGCACTAAACCAACAGCTTGGAACACACTTCTTCACTTCATCACCTACCATCCCAGATGCCGAAAACAAAGCATCGCATTTAGCCAGTTTCTTAGGTTGTGCCTCGTTTGTATCAACATTAGAGCATTCCTACAACCTGCTGAAGTTCTGAAACTTAAATTGCTCAATCGCGGCTATCCTGAGAGATTGATTAAGGAGTCCTTCAAGAGAGCAAGATACTATAATAGGGACAGTATGCTTAGAACTAGGAACCAGCAGCAGAAAGACAGATTGGTATGCGTGATACAGCACTGCAATTTGAACAACAGGATCAGACAGATTATCAACTCGCTTTGGGATAGTCTCAATGTCATCCTTGACGAACACCTGAATCACCAGACCACCAGTCCCCGCCACAAGCTTGTCAGCAGGAATGCTGGACCTCCCCACCCCGCCACAGCCGAACACACCCACATCCCGCCCTCCAAATAATGATGCACAAATCACCTTGGCAGTCAGTGGCAGTCGAACGACCATTGGCGATGCTGACCGTCATTGGCGGCAAGTGGACTTAACAGCAAGAAGTGCACACATTGGATAAGCGTGAAACCCACACACCTGACACACAGTCATAACCCCATAAAACACTCCTAGACACACCCCACAATCCTTTGCAACGAAACCAGGCCAAAGAAGATGGAGAGCACCAGAAGCAGACACCGAATGCCACCATACACGAGATACACTGACCCACAGAAGAGCACCCTCACCGCGTTTCCAGCCCCGACACCATTCACCACACTCTCCATGTCACCCCCAAACATCCACGCTTCACAGAAAGGGAGTTAAGGACCATGGTGGATGAGATCCTTAAGGTGGAGCCACAAATATTCGGGCCGAGGTGCAGCACACACCCATCGCAAGGAAGATGGAGCTATGGCAGACCATTGTGAACATGGTCAATGCAGTGGGACACCATTCACGCACCAGGGACGACATCCGGAAGAGATGGAACGACCTGCGGGGGAAGGTCAGGGGCATGGAATCAAGGCACCACATTGCAGTCCAGAAGACTGTGGGAGGACCGCAACCAACACCACCCAAATACACCAACTGGGAGGGAAAGGTACTGGCCATCCTGCACCCTAAGAGACTCACTGGACTCACTGGAGGAATGGACTCGGGAAAGTCGTCCACATTTACCCCATATACACCAGACATTTAATGCATGCACCACCCCACCCACACCCACCAGGACCAATACCCCACCCAGACAACAGCCACTGAATCCACCCCACCTGCATGCCCACAAACCCACTAACAGACCCACATCCCTCCCCCTGTGTACAGCCACCTACCCCTGCAAGGATCCACAATGGAACTACACCCCCCCATGCAACCCCACACCCGAAGCTAAATGCAGTGCAAACCTGAGAAAGGCACCCTGGATGGCCACAGAAAGTAACACCAGCACAAAATAGCCCAGTCTGGTGCACCCCAAACGTTCATGCATTTGTAACAGACATGTCTATGTCCCCTAACAGGCACCACCACCCATGCCATCCTCATGGACGGGACATGGAGTGCCAGTGCCCCCAATGGAGACAGAGGCACCTCACAGGACCCTGGTGAAGGATCCCTGGACACTGATGAGTAGGCAGGCCCCTCACATAGTCCTGGACTGTCACCATGCAGCAGCCCCACCCAGGATACCACTGACACACCTACCACCCAGTCAAGAACAGCAGCCCAGGGCAAGCGTCCCCACACCAGTGTATCCAGGCCACAGACTGGTGGAACACAGGTACACAGGCCACAGTCTCCCACTCCCAACATGCAAGAAGGCAAGGGCCCCAGTACAAGTGGTACTGCCAGATCGGTGCAGGGGACACAGGCACAGTGGGCTAGGGCAAGTGCTAAGGCCTCAGTGGGCCAGGGGGGAGGCCACAGGATGGATGCAGCAGCCCAGGACGTGATATCTGGGGTATTGGGGGCCCACCATCATACCCATGACAGGTTGGCACAGATAATATCCACCCAGGAGCACAGTCACAGGATGCAGCAGGAACACCACCAAGAGGCCATGGAGCAGTGGAAACAGCACAACGCCACAATGACCAGCATAGCTGGAGCACTGCTGCAGCTGGTACAAACCCAGTCTGAGACCCACAAAGGACAGGAGGCCCCCACTACAGCACCGGACACCGACCTGGCAATTACACCATCATCAGAAACATCCCATGAACTACCCTCACAGGAAACCCAAGGGCCAACCATGTCATCCGCTCAAGATCAACAGCAGGTGCCCAAACGGACCCTCAGGCCAAGATATGGCACTGGAACCCCAGCAAAGAACAATGCCCCCTTCAGGAAGTAACTCAGAAACAATCTGCACAGCAACCATCCCACTCAATCAACCACCACACAATGCTAATAGGCAATATGAACTAATGTAAGAAATGATGGACCCATCAATACTACCAACAAGGCTGCCACCATGTTGGCATTGAGGACACCCACCCCTTACGACTTGCCATCACTGTAAATAGCACTATTCACTCCCTGCCACCAATAAAACACATATCACACCTGTAACACTGTCCCCTGTGTTAAAATGTGAACAAAGTGAAGTATGGATGCAACTGGCTGATAACCACTTTATTGTCAAATCGTTGCATGAAAGGACTCCTGTGCGCCTGAATGTGGGCAAAAGTAAATGCACTAAATGTAAATCTGTGCCATGCAGAACTGGACCCTGTTTCACATATCAGATTCAAAACTCCCTATATGACTAGGCACACTGACAGTATGTGTCACAAACCCCAATGTCAGCCCTAAGTCCCACACAGTTACTAGAAGTAGAGTTGTATCAGTTGGGTCCTGGAATTGACATCTTCCCCTTCCTCATCATCACCATCACTCTCGTCTCCTCTCTGAGGTAGCTGGTCAGGACATACAGCACCTTCCACCTCCAAGAGAGGGATAGAATGTCTCACTGCCACGTTGTGCAGCATGCAGCAGGCCACCACTATTCTACACACTTTTTCAGGCCCATAGGCCAGGGAACCCCCAGAGATATGTAGACAATGAAATCTGGCCTTCAGGAGACCTATTGTGCTCTCTCTCACCCTTCTAGTACGTCCATGGGCCTCATTGTAATTCCTCTCTGCATCCGTCCTAGAATTCCTCACTGGTGTCAGAAGCCAACGCAAGTTGGGATAGCCAGAATCACCTAGAAAAAGGTGCATTACAGAGTAGTCATTGTCAAGCCCCTTAGTCAGACAGCCTGGCTGTCTGCTATGTGTCAGTTAGTGACAGAAACACTTACCTATGATCCACCCTCTGTCCTCTTGTAGTTGTTCCATCTTCTGTGGCACACTACTGTTCCTCAGCACAAAGGAATCATGGACTGAACCTGGGAACATGGAATTCACATGTGAGATGTACTGGTCTGCAGTACATACCAAATGGATGTTCATGGAATGAAAGTTCTTTCTGTTTCTGTACACCTGTTCTCTGACTCTTGGGGGCATGATCGGTATGTGGGTGACATCGATGGCACCTATCAGATGGGGTATGTTGGCACAGGCATAGAAATCAGACTTGATGGCAGGGAGGTCAGTACTTTGGGGAAATCTCACATAGGACTGCAGGTGTAGTACAAATGCATTTTGAAATCTGGTCAGTACCATGCTGAACAGTGGCTGTGAAAATCCAGCACTCATGCCCACAGTCACTTGAAATGATCCCGTGGCCAGGAAATGGAGTGCGTAGAGCACCTGCACTTCAGTAGGGATGGCATGCTGATTATGTTTTCTCGGAGTTAGTGCAGGATCCAGTAAAGCACAAAGCTCCTGAATTGTTGCACGGGTAAGTCTGTAATTGATTATGATGTGATGCTCCACCATGGTCCTCATATCCACAAGTGGTCTGTACACTGATGGTGCCCTTCCTCGCCACAAGGTTCGGTACCTACGAGGGATATCAAAAAGTTGTGATGAACACACATACATAGGCACACATTGTCCTCAATTGTGCACTGCATACTTCATTGTAGTGACTCAACAGTAACAAGTTCTTGACAGAACTACATCTACACCTCAATGAGGGAACAGTGTTTTTCATGTGTGTTAGATTACGAAATGGTCACATGCATAGGTGCTTCATGTGGCAAGTAGGGCCTGCATTGTGCACAATTTTATTTATAGATGCGTAGTTACTGCCAAAATGTCTGCCCACTGTATTCCAGGCCTGTCGTTGTGGAAGAGACCTCATACGGCTAGCGGTTGACATAACAGCGTAAGGCGGTGTTTACCGCCGTTCGCACCGTCATTGGTTAACATGGATGCCAATTAGGAATCCTAGCATATCATGATCGCCGCCGGCGGTGATGGTGCACACCGCTGCGGTACGTACGCAAATTCATCATCTATACTTCACTTGACTCCATGATCTCATGCAGACAGGTACTCCACTGTGTGTACTGCTGTGGCCTGCCTTTGGTCATGGAGGTGGCTCGTGTTGCAGGGGAAAGGGCCCCGGCCTTCACACAGGAGGAACTGGAGAGGCTAGTGGACGGGGTCCTGCCCCTGTACGCAAAACTCTACGGACGGTTAGAGGTACAGGTGAGTCTGGGTTTGGGGTGCACTGTTTGGGTGTAATGGATGGTGTTGTAAGGACATTTGTGTGCACCTCTGAGCCTGCATGGGCCATGGTGCATGGCCTGCTACATGCATATGTCCTGTAAGTCTGACAGCACTGTCCGTCTCATAGTGGACGAATAGCCAGCTGTACTTATCTTGCAAGTGCCTGATCTCTGTGTTCCATTTCTGTGTCACCCTTTTAGGTCAGCGCCCACCAGAAGAGGGCACTTTGGCATGCCATCACCAAGGAGGTGCGTACCCTGGGGGTCTACAACCGGCAGAGCACCCACTGCAGGAAGAGGTGGGAGGGCCTGCGGCGCTGGGTGCGTAAAATCTGTGAGGCCCAGCTGGGGAAGTCCTCCCAACGTGGAAGGGGTGCCAAGTGGGCACTGACACCCCTTATGCAACATATCCTGGCGGTGGCGTTCCCAGACCTGGATGGGCGCTTGAAGGCTGCACAGCAGTCACAAGGGGGTGAGTACTCATGTCACAAACTTAAGTCTGGAAGGATGTCTGTGTGTGCATTAGGGTTCATGCTGCTTAGAGGCAGGGACTCTGACTGTTGTCCATCTACATGATGGTCCCCAAAGGGTGTAGGGTTGTCTTTGTCAGGTCTCCCACATGTCGGGTCCTTAGGTAGTTCAGGGGATGGGTGTAGAGCAGGGTTCTGGTCAGTAGTCAGGGGCATGGCCATGGGCATAGTGAACGGTGCTGCCTGTTGGGGGTGTCTTCTGGGTGGGTATATGTCTGCCCACTATGTACCTCCATTCAGCTATTTACAAGTGTCTCTCCTGTTTTGTCTCCCCATCCCTGTTCTCTTGTGTTGGTTTTGTACAGCAGCAACATCTGGCGAGGGAGACGAGGCACTGGCAAGTGGGGAAGCAGTGGCCCACGGATCCTCGGAGGCAGAGACATCTGACGCCAAGGGGACCAGTGGGTGTGAGGGCGAGGGGAGTACCACGGGGTAGGCAACTACCACTGGAGGTAGTGACTCTGATACCTCCTCCGATGGGGGCTCCCCGGATGGGGGACCCTATTGGCCACACCACTACAGTGACATTTTCCACCACCTCCCATTCCATCACCGCCCTCCCATCTGCTCCCCACCGAGTTGCCAGTGCCTGATCACCCAGAAGGGTGGGCGTCTCCTTTGCCCCAGGCACCTCCTTCCGTGCCCCAGTCAGCCCTGCTGCCCTCACAGAGAAGGCTATTGACCTCCTGAGAACCATCTCTGTAGGGCAGACAACCATTGTCAATGCCATCCAGGGGCTAGCATCACAGGTGCAGTAGACAAATGCCTATCTGGATGGCATTCACGGTGCTGTGTCTCCCCTACAAAGATCTTTTCAGGCTCTGGCCTCCTCTTGGACAGCAGTCAGTTTCCCTGGCCATTCCATTCCCCCCTCCAACCTCCTCTACCCCTTCCAGCACCCCACTCCCTTCACCCATCAAAAGCACACAATCTGACACGCAGTCAAGCACATCAGCACACAAGAAGCACACTTCACAACACAGGTACCACACCTCCCACCACAAGCATTCACACAGCCAACATACACATACACACACAACAACAACCACTTCCCCCAGTGTTCCCACCTCTTCCGCCTCCCTGTCTGTCCCCTCTACATCCACACCATCATGCACTGTACCTCCAGTCACTGTTGCTGCTTCTCTTACTGCACTCACCACAATAGCAGACATCCATACATGCACCCCAGACACCACACCTGCACTCACCACAACTACTATAGTTGACACATGCAGCACACTCACCAGACTTGCAGACACCCACACCACATACATCCACACTGGCAGCCTGTCTTCTCCCACTGTGTCCACCCCCCTCCAAAAACACACAAACGTACCAAGACACCCACCCATCACACATCCACCACACCACAGTATACTGTCCAGTCACATGCACCCACTACACACACCCCTAAACCACATACGTCCACACCTTCTGCCTCCACTCCCACACCCTCATCCAGGACCACCCCAATTGTTCCGAAGAAACTTTTCCTCTCCCGTCCTGACCTCTTCCAACCCACTGGCCCACCCCGTCTTGTCCCTAAGCGTGCACACCTCCTTGCCCTTTCGACTCCTCCCACTTCACAGCCCACCCCTGTCCGCCCATCACATTCCCGTGCCCCTTCCTCAAAGAAGAAGAAGCCCAGTGCAGAGCCAAGTCCATCTGGCTCCACCCTCTCGAAGAAACCCCCCCATCCTTCAAAGGACAAACCCACACCCCCTCCACCTTCCAAGCGCAAGTCCAAGCCCCACCCCAGTCACAAGTCCACACCCCCACCACTCCCAGCCCCCGTTCCGTGAGGTGCCTGGATGCTCCTTTGTTGCCCCATTTGGTGGAGTACCGTGCACTTTTGAGAGTCAGGTTGGGTCTGTTGTGGCCCATTGCACTTGTAGCGCTACGGACTGGCCATTGGCCTTGTTGGAGTTGTTGGCTCAGTGCGCTTTATTAAATGTTTCTGTGTGGCGGGTGTTTTGGTGGCACACTGTTGCACCCTGGTCTTTTGTTTCATTGTTTGTGGGTGTGGGGCGTTTGTATGTACTATGATCAAGTTGGATTTGCCTTGTGTCGGGTAAGTACCTCTTGCTGTGGGGTGTGCTGCTGTAAAGGGTTGGGGGGCGTAGCAGGGTGGGTGGAGTGTGTAGGTATGTAACTGTGCCCTTTCCTCCCTTGTTTCATAGGTTGCGGTACTTATCGTCGTCGTCTTTGTCAGCGGTCTCGGTCGAGGGGGTATATGGCAAGGAGTAGGGCTGGCATGATCTGCAGCTCTCTATCCATGTCTGCTTTGGCGCATTGTGTGGGCCTCTGGTGAGTGTTTCATTGGATTTGGTTAATTTCCACCTGGCTTTGCGTGGCGGTGGTTCCCGCCCCGGAACTGGTGGCCCCGGAACTGGCAGACTAGTGGTTCGTAATTTGATGGGCAGGTTGGGCCTTCCCGTTGGCCTGTGGGCGGACTCTGCCATCGTCATTGTCGGCACTCCTCTATTGGCAGTGGTGGTTTTCTGGATGCCTGTGTTTCGATTGGTTCATTATCTGGCGGTCCGGGCAGCTCCTCTGTTGGCAGTTTTTACCGCCACCACGGGTGGCACGGTACAGACCACCATGTTCATAATGACCACCTTAATCCGTTCAAAAGCAACCACGGGTGTGTCACTTGCCTTGCCCGTGAGGGTCCCATGAGTTTGCATTCCGAGGCAAGACAGTCAAGTTGACCACGATGACAAAGTGCAGGTCAAGCAATGTTATCTACCTCACCCTATGACCTATGGGCTAGGATATATCGCAAAACAAACACGGAGTTCAGAAAACAATATAATGAACACAAATCAGCCATACACAATCAGAAAGATGGAGCTCCTTTGGTTCTCCACTGGATAGCGAAAAACCATACAGATAAGCAGTTATAATGGATCATTTTGGAAAGGGTCCAACCCATAAGAGGACAAGACACCAATAAAAGAAGAAGAATGAGGGAAGTATTCTGGATTAACACTTTTGAAACACATGACAAGGGATTGAATCATAGCTGCCAAGTTTCCCAGGCCCATGCATCAAGTGCTGCTTCACTCCAAAACTTTTTCTTTGCATTCTAGAAGTTGTAGTCCTGTTTTATAATGGAAAAAAACAAATTTACAAGTTCCACAATTCAAAGAAAAAAACCTGGAACGGAGCGGCAAATCACGTATAAACCTGGGAAACTTGGCAGAGCTGTTGGATGAGATCATTCCCTGGGAAAATGTGGTAGGATGAGTCCCCATTTGTTTCTCTGTCATTTGACTAGACTAGCATTGGATTGAGCCTGGATCTCCTATATTTTCATGGGCTTACCAGACCACTGTGATACAATATATCTTTATTTTATTTATTTTTTCTCAGTGTTTGAGTTCTATCCCAGCCTTACAATCTATTATCAGGAGTAGTGTTTTCAAAACTTTTTTTCATATCTTTGAAAAAATGTTAATTGTGGCCCTTTTGAAGATTGGATATTGGAGACATTGTGCAAGACTATAGAAGCAGTCCACACAACTTTAGGTAAGTATAAGGTATATTGGAGAGCAAGCACGTTATACAACCAATCTCCAACCCTTCCAAGGCAACTGTCACCACCCTCTCCTTCCACCTCCTGTTGTTCTAGCATCACATCTCCCTCCTTTAATAATAACAATATTTATAATCCAAGTGCCTAAGATCCTACCTCAATCTGATTAATTGAAAAATTATTTTCCTTATGTCCCTAACAATATTATTATACATATATATAATCGTGGAAATACAAATAAACATACAGGCCCTCATTACGAGTGTGGCGGTCTTAGGACCGCCACACTCATGGTGGCAGTTGGACCGCCGCCATAGTGGCGGTCTGACTGCCACATTACGACTGTGGCAGAGCCACCACGATCCAACTGCCGGCACCGCCAGGTTGCCGCCAATTGGCAGCCTGGCAGTCTCAACGGTTATAATCCACCAGGGCAGCGCTGATTATAAGTCCCCTTTCCGCCAGCCCATGGACAGCCCCATTGCGCTTTTTACTGGCCAAATTACGGGCAGTGAAAAGCACAACGGGTGCTGTCGCACCCGATGCACCACAACATTGCTGCCGGCTCAATTATGAGCCAGCATCAACGTTGTGGTGAGTTTCCCTCTAGGCAGCCCAGCGGGAAACTCGCAATAGGGCCAGCGAAGGGACAGCCAAATAGGCAGTCATACCGATGTGGGACTTTGTCGTAATGAGTCCCACAGTCTAACAGTATTCAGATCTAAACTGTTAAAAACTTAAAATGCAATTACATTGCAAAATCATTTAATTTCTTTGGTAACACAATGGATCTACTCCCTCTTGTTGTCATTTTAGTGGTATTATTAGTTGGTGTATTGACACCTTAACTGGTACCGGGACCTTCATCTTTCCTGTGTACATTCCTTTTTTCAACCTGATTCGTATTTTTGATTTCATCCTATAACCAATCCATAGAAGAAAAATGACTTCCCTCTTTGTTGTTTCCTTGCCAATCCCAAATTTTGTTACATCTGGACATCCTACTAAAAGTGCCAAATTTTCTTATCACTTAATAATGCTGATTTGTTGTAAATGTTTTCCACTTGCAAAGGTTTAGAAATTTTGCTTTCACCCTTATTGGATTTATCACCTTTCTTAACTCTTACCCAATCTCCAAGTCCCAAATATTCTTCTTTCGCACTATGGGCCATATTTATGAAAAAAGAGGCACACACAGTTGTGCTTCATTTTTTTTAATGTGAGCTGGCGTCATTCCTTCCACCATATTTAAGAAATGGCGTAGGATGGCACTAAGGAATAGTTAGCATAAAAAAATGATGTTAACCATTGCAATATGCTGTAAGGAAAAATTACGCTAATGCTGCAAAAGTAGAGCTAGACCGTTTTGCGGCACATAAATATGTCGCAAAATTGTTAGTGCCATTTTTTTACTGCATTAGCATCAAGCAAAACGCACAAGCAGGAAAAAGTGCAATTGCAGGAGAAGATGGATTTTCCAGGCCAGGATAGACTCCAGGGAGAATCCAATCACCCAAGTACCAGCCAGAGGGTCCAGAAGAGTCCCAGGACTCCCAGTGAAAAGAGAAAATGCAAGTGTCGCTTTAGCGAAGAGGAGCATAACATCCTGGTAAGATAGGTGACGGAGCACCAATACCAGCTCCTCATCACCTCCAAATTGCCAGTTGGTAGAAGAGACACAATATGGCAGCAAATAGTAGACAAAATCAAGCAGAGGTGAAGAGGACTGTCACTAAGTGCAGGAAGCACGTGCACGATTGCAAGCGCAGGGCTAAGGAGATACTCATCAGGAACCAAAAGGCAGCACTGCAGGCTGGAGGTGGAAGTCCCGCACCACAGGAGGACCTGGATCAGCTTGAGGAGATGGTCACTAGGCTCCCAGAACAGCGCAGACTACCAAGAACCACCACAAATGCAGGGTAAGTTGCAGAGGAGGATATTTGGAATTCCACAAATGGCAGAAAGGGGGAGGCACATGGGACACACTCAATGCATGCTAAAGGGTTGCATCTGGACACATAGTCCCTGAATCAAGAAGCGCCATCCCCACCCAAGCCACACATGTACTGATACTTTGGCTGTGCTATGCACTATAACATATACACAACATCAACATAGGCCACTCACTATAGGTGTATTCCACCATGAAAATAAGCATCATATTGCCTGGAAGGCACTTCCAAATAGTGTAGCTGTGGCTGTGCTATTACAACACCCATTCCATATTTCCAAAGCCCCTCTACCAACATAACGTAGCAATCAGAGACTAGGACGGAAGTCAATACTACCCCAGGGGTGGTGTCTCTGGCCAAAATGCTTCCCTCTTCCTTCTCGCATTGCCTTTACTCATGCGTGCTGCATCTTGCAGCACACATTGAAATGCCATCTCAGCAAAAATAGCCTGTACATGTGCAGGAAGGGACCCTTCCCTGCACATGAACAAATCATCTCTTAAAGGCAGGCACCCCTTCATCATGCTGTAATAATGCCTGTGTTGGTGCAGGGAGAATAAATCTGTGCAGGTGCAGGGGGAATTGCAGGGCTGTAACCTATTCAAGTAAACATGGCATATCCCTGCATATCTAAACTGTTGCAGTGTCGTGCAACACATATTGCAGCTGCCCTGAGCCGTGCCACATGAGAAAAATATAAAGCTTACAACCTGTGGAACACAACAAATACAGGGTGAACCCACAATAACTCAGAGAAACCCTATGCGTCATATGGGAATGGCCACAAAATAAAACACACACAACACATGGGCCATGTCTGTGAACATCATCTGTGCAGCTGTACAAGTAGCTTCAATCTCACCATCTAACAAGATAGAGGGCCAGATTAAACTGAAAATGATGGTTCGTGCTTCTCTGCCAAATTAGGCAGCATCACGCACCGTCATTTTCAAAATGCGGGGATGAGAATGCATGAGAATACAGCCCACCGCTGTGTACCTCCCTGCGTGACTGGAAGTTAGCTGTTCTGCACCAACATAGCCACCCTTGCACCATAATGCAAGGATGGCTGCGTTGACGGGGAGATTGTTTTTGTGCAGGAAGGAGTACCTTCCTGCACAACAACAAACTTAAAGGACGATTTGCTCTTGCTATGTGTGCTGCAGATGCAGCACACATAGAAAAAGCAAAACATCTAGTAGAAATATAAGTATTACTCCTAGATTTTGCCATGCTAAACCCATCCCTGGGCTGGTGTTAGATTTTGGCGCAGCATCAGGTTTACAAATAGTCCTAAATCTGAGGCAGAGTAAAAACGCAGTTCAACTACAACCTTGGATCAGTAGCATGTCACTGAGCCTCCAGTGGCAAATAAATGATGTTCCATGTCAACAGCTAAAACAATTGAAGATTGATTTTACACTATCTCATTGCAGAGGATGATGGCTTACCTCCTGCTGACCTGCCTGTCCTGGATTCTGCAGATGACATTGATGACCAGCTGCGAACTATCAATGAACAGACTCTCCAAGATGTCCTAGGATTACTCCAGACACCACCTCCAGTCGCAGGGAGGACACACATCATTGCAGGGTCTCCACATGAACCACCCAGCTACCAACACATGCCACAAGCCAGTACTCACACAACCATGGACTCCGAGGACCGAGAGATCAGCTTTCAGAGGACAGTGGTAGGAGTCCAGTGGGAGCTGGCCAAGCAGGTGCGTAGTGCAGATGTGCCTCAGTCCAAATAAGGACAACTCAGCTGCCATCAGAGGCACCCACACCCCGCTGCATGGACGTCAGCAGTCTCTGGCTGATATTGCTGCTGTCCTGCAGCAGAGGCTACAACCAATGCCCTCCCAAACTGGCAGCAGCATAAGAGACAACAGGCTGGGGTCTATTCAGAATACCTTGGAGTCCATACAGTGGGAGGTGGCCTCCCTCAGGAAAAACATGGCGGCCTACCACCATGATGTAGCTGCAGTTTTGAAAAATCAACAGTTCCTCCTTGCTGCAGTGTGCTCCCACAAATGGCATCTGCCAGGACCTTTGACTCCACATTTCTATCCCCTGAAGTGTGTGTGGCCCCCTCTACTTCTACAACAGCATCAGCCTTGGCACAGGAGGCACCACACATATCAGAACATGAAGATATGGAAGGAATAACATTCACAAGAAAAAAACATCCTGTAGCACCAGTCTATGCCACATGGACAGTGTCTCCTTAGTTTTGGGCTTAAGATCATGCCAGTGTTGTGCCAGTAGGAAAGGTTCCCTCTTCACCTAACCACTGCTGATTTGTTTGCTATGTATTGTCAGTGTCTCTTTCATACCAATTGGCAACGTTTTCACTCCTCACTAATGCACACTAGTCCTAACCATGTCTCATGACATGCCTTTCAACCCTGGACTCTGATTGTGCTACATATGGTTAATGTTCACTCATAGGGTCTGTGAACTGGATACTGTATAGAATTCACATATACAATTGCACCTGTAAATAAAGCACCTTGCACACGTAGCTTTTCTACGTTTACTGTGATTGATCTACTCAGCTAAAAGATTGCATTATGTCAATCCATGTCAATGTGTACAGAATATCAGTACATGAGTGCATCACTGTCAGACACAAAGCCACATACTAGGCTCCTAACATGAGAAAGGTGAATGATGGTGCTGTCGGCTACAACCAACTTACTGAGTATTCTAAATAAAGTTTGAACATATATCCTTTGAAGTTGTTATACAGCATGTATGGCTCTGAACCAAGTCAATGGTAATTTACCCAGATGGGAGTACCAGTACAACTTAGTTGTGTGGTACAGGAGAAGCTAACCTCATCAGTGATGGGTACCTGTCAGTGTTGCAGGATACAGTTCCAAAGTTGCCTGTTGTCAGATGTGCCACACTTGCCAACAATGAAATTGCAGGACCCCACCAATGACAGGTGAAGTACCATACTTACCTGTTCAAGATAAGTATACATAAACATTGTCAATGGATGGAACACTGGATGTCAAATGTATGCACTAGTTGATGGTGTATAGTGGCCAATCTGACAGCTCCTTGGTCATAGGGGATGCACATGAAAATCCTTGTAAATCAAGACAGTAAGCATACCGTAGCCCATTCATCCAACTTGGCCAGTGTACTCATGAGAACCCCCGGACACTCAGTCAACTTACAAAAATATTAGTCTAAGAAAAAAACAGTATTTATTGTAATACCATACCTACAACTAACCTAAAAACTACCCTATGCTAAACTAACCTATACTAACTTAACTTAACTAACAACTACACCTATCTGACCTATTCTAAACTTATCTTACACATGAAACACCACACTCTAAACATTGGCCTCCCAACCTCCTTAAGAGAAAAGATACAAGTAGGACAATATGAACTATGACTACACATGCACTAACCTAATCTATGACCTAAACAAAGGTGTATTTTTTTGGTATTTTGTTATGCATTTGGTTTTTTTTATACACAAATCCCCAACATGACCCCCACCAATCACAAAAATGAAGAAAACCCCACCCCCCACTGTACTTAACCTAACTTATGCCCACCCTACACTAACCTACTACTACCCATCTAAAACTATGTACAACAGTAAAAGGGAGGGGAAGGAACAGGGAGGCTGTAGAACAAGATAAGTTCATTATTTCATTTTATTTAGTTTCTTTTTGTTATACCGCAACATTCTCCTGTTGCACTCTCTTCCTCCAATTTGTCAGTTTTGGCTAAAATCTTGACCATGTCCTGTCTCATGTCTTGTTCAAATTGGCTTACAACAAATGCAGCAGGTGGCTGAACATGTGCCTGGCTCCTGATAGGAGCAGGTGATGTGAAGGGCCTTCGACCTGCAGAGCCCCCGTGATGTCTTTCCAACACTGTCCTTGTGTGGCTGTGGCTGCTGTGGAGGTCCACCATGTGCAAACGCATGCCATTTCCCAATTGCCTTTTCCCTGCGGAACCTTCTTCCCATTCAGTGGTTTCCTGCTTCCACCTCCATTATGTGCCGGTAGCATTCGTCCCTCTTATGAAATGTGTGCCTCTGGTCTGGTGTCATATTGACAGCTGAAATATGAGGAGAATCAAGCATCAGATTCAGCATTGGGTGTAGGTTGAACAGACATATCATGTGCACTGCAACTGCAGAAAACACATACAGTCCACCACACATTCCGCAACAATGACTTACTCCTCATCTATGACTATTTCATGCCAGCCATCTACAGTATCATGTACATGTCACTGGGAGGACGGCTAGCCATTGGTAACCAACAGGGCCCAGAAGTGAGTGGAAATAATTGCCCATGATCAACATTTGTGTCATCAAACTTGTGAGGATCACGTGCTCCAATAAGTCTGGATTTCCTGTGTCCCTGTGCATAAGGGGGGCTGTGCCTGCAATCCACCACCTCAACACCCCTGGTGAAACATCAAGGCTTGTCCAGCCATCATGGATGCAAGGTGGGGGCCAGATGATAGGAGGTCTGAAAACTTCCCACTGGCTATTCTAAGGTTTGGTAAATCATCATTCATGTGTCCTGTGTAAGATGTGTCCTGAGCATACGTTACAAGGGGGCACACCATTGGCCATGATGTGCCTACATGTACATCTGATGCAATGTCCCCAGAAAGTTTGGCCAAAGCCTGACCTGCACATAAAAGTTGTCTACACTTTACAGAGCGAAAGCCCCCTACCCTGTGCAATGTTGTACTACATGTGTTGAACGGCACACACATGGTGGCTGTATGGGTGCCCTTAGACCCACAGTGAGTTTGGCACTGCACTGGGTGGTGCAACAGTATCCTGATACATTATACATCATTTGCACATGCATGTCAGACACAATCAAAGTACCAGGTACACACACATCATTCACATCACATGCATATGTGATGTGACTTACATCACTCACAGATATCATGGTGGCAGGACCATGTTGTGAAAACTGCTGAGATCTGGCGTGGGAAAAATCATAGACTTTTCCCACACCCATGTGGAGCTAAGTTGTCCACTAATTGGGTACACTACTGACTGTTGTTCAGCACAATATGGGTCCTTGCAGTACTATAGCCTCAATACATATATCTGAGGGTATCGAGGCACCTGTGGTGCATGTGCCTCCTACATAAGCCCCCTACAGACCTCTGAAGATATAACCCACATCTGTACCATCTTGTGAGTAAGTGTAAGCGATGTGTGTCACACAGTGCTGTCAATAGTGCTGTAAAAAAGTGGTTTTCAACAGGCATGCTATGTTCATAAACAGCTGCACTGACACCTATCATGGTAGACATCAATGAATATGGTGCCAGCCATTACAATTCCTAATACACACAATTCCATGCCAGCACACGTTGCTCCTTGTGCTACAAGCAACCATTTTCATTGCACAACATTCCGTCAGACATGATGTCACCATCCATACTCCAATAATATCATATCATTGGTCAGGCAAAACCATAGTTCACAGCATTCCACACTTCAGACTGACTCACACCAAACCCTGGATTGGCACACATTAAAAAAAATATATATATTTTTATTGTTTTCAAACAGCACAAGGTCGGAAACCAGTAACAATTACGCCAGTACATAGAACAAATAAAAGAATACAGCTGTAGTAGGAGAGATAACATTGTATATCTACTGGTTATTGGCATCGTAATTAAATGCTGTCGGTCCATGTATACTTATGAGGGTGACAGAACAGTGCTGTAACAGTAGTATAATGATCCTTTTGTTAAGTTGGCTCTGCTATATACCGTTGTCTCAAGTCATCTATCACCATTTACAATCCAGTCAGACAGTGTCTCTTACTATAAGGCCCTTGTGGAGGGAGTGTGGGGTAAAGGAAACCCAACTGGGTGAGAGGAAAAAGAAAGGACAAAAAACTATAGAACGTGCTTGGTGTGTACGGAGTAGGGTAGAGAGCACCCCCGGCCAGTCCCTCTCATGGGACTTTGATCCCCGAGGGCAGTCAGCGGAGTCAGAGGGGGAGGAGAGGTGGGCAGTTCAGGATCTGCACCCTTTATACAATAATCAAAGTGTATCTACAGTGTGTCCACAGGGTGACTGACTAATTCACCCTTTAAATACTTTATTTTGGCTAAAAGCCATAAAAGTGAATAATTGGACACCATGTCATAATTAAACAACAAATCAGTTTGTAAAAAGAAGAATACGCGAAATACCACATTATACATTTAAAACCCTAAATGAGTTTTAAAATCACATAATTTTAAGACAGTACAATACAAATATTATTATTATTAAAATCTTAAAATCCTATCATATTGAATATAAAAAACTAATGGCTCATTATCTTTTTCCAGTCAAATCAGAATAACAAGTTATTATATTAAATAACTAAGACCAATATGTTAAAACAAACAATTATAGCAATTCTTTAGTTCTTATAGCCCATGCACTTTGCAGATATCTTGCAACTGGAAAAACTATTTTATCATTTGTATCAGTTATCATTAAGCGAAGTGCTATATTCCATTCCCTTATCCCCAATAATCTGCATAACGGGGCGATCCACTTCTTCCTCGGAGCCACATATCTAGGGCAGGAGAGCATAAAGTGCGCAAGTGACTCTGTAGCTTTTTTACAAAAATGACAAAATGTTAAATTCCGGTCCTCCGCTCTCCATCTCGCAGTAAATGACTTGAGCGGGAGGATCCCTAACCTGAACTTAATATAGAGTGCTTTGGCATAGGGAGGATTAACATTGTCCATATAGGTCTCAAATTTGGGATTAAATTTATGGTCTAGAAACTGGAGGGTCCGACTACCTTTATTATTATACCATGTTTGGACCAAAATATTCTCCCAATAGCACCTATTTATGCGCTCTTTTGATTCCTTGGTCAGATTCTGAGGAGCACTCCACACCTCTTCCATATTAAGAAGTTTACACATGTCTCTAATGTGTCAAAACCAAGGGATCTTTAGTGCACAATAATCTACTAAAAATTCTTCTAATGCTATCTGGAGAGTTGACAAATGCTCAGAAGTCCAAAGCCGAACCCAATACTTGAGTGGTCTTAATGCAATTACGTTATGTATCTCGTTTAGAGCTAAATCAAATCTAAGGGGGATGAGGGGGGTACTCATTGGCAGTCGTAAAAAGTTTCTTAAGAAGCGATTTTCTACTATAGTCAAACACCTTGAATTAGTGTGTCCCCAAAGCTCCACACCATAGATTGAAGCTGCAACTGCCGCTGCTTTATAAACAGTAATAGCAGGTGATATCTCCCCTTCTGAAATATTGGCAATTTTCCTCCCTATCACTGTTGACCTCTGCCTAAGGGCCGTCAAGCTCTTTCCAATCTGCGCCGACCATCCTTGATCATCACTTAGCCTAATCCCCAAATAATCAAATTGACTGACTCTCTCCACTGATTTGCCTGCTATAGTCATTTTCCCCCTAAAAGATTTGTGCGGATTAAAAACCATGAACTTTGACTTGGTTGGATTTATTTCTAGTCCTCTTTCAAAACAGAATTGGTAAAAGGCATCCAATTCATTTTGCAAGCCCATAGGTGTTCTCGAGATTAATAAAGTGTTGTCAGCAAACATTAAAATGGGAACAGGGGATCCAGCTAGCTTTGGGGCATCATGGTTACAGTTTAATAGTTGGTCCGCCGCGCCATTAATGTAGAGGTTAAACAATGTTGGGCCAGGATGCACCCTTGTCTCACCCCCCTGTTAACAGGTATAGCTTGTGTTAAGTCACCACTTTGGGACCAGCGTACTTTAGCATATGCCCCCTCGTGTAAGTACCTTATCAGACTTAATAGTTCTCCATCAAGTTGATAACTCTCCAGCACATTCCACAATAGGTCCCTTGGGACCATATCAAAAGCAACTTTTAAGTCGATGAAGGCTACATACAGATGACATTTCTTTATTGACAAGTATTTCCAACAAAAGAGATTGAATCTGAATACCTGATCTATTGTGCTCATACCTTTTCTAAAGCCTGCCTGGAAATCGGAAAGAATATGGGATTCGTCTATCCATTCAGTACCTTCTTGCTAAATATTTTTTGACTGACATCAAGCAGGCTAATAGGCCTATAGTTAGTAGGTTCATCCCTTAGCCCTTTCTTATAAATAGGGACTATTATTGCTCCTTGCCACGAGGGGGGAAGTCCCCCTCCACTCAATATCTCGTTGCTAAGCGCATTTAGATACAGTGACCAAGTTATAGGTCGGGACAGAAATAAATCACCAGGGATGCCATCCAGCCCAGGGGCCTTCCCTTTACGGACAGATTGAAGAGCCAGAGTAGTTTCTTTCAGAGTGAAAAGGTCCAGGGCAAATTTAGGATATGGAAGTCCACCAGAAGAAGATGAATTTAATGATTTAGGGCACAGATCATTGGGTTTTGATAAAGATATAGTTGTACTGCTTGTAAGAGGTTTCCTATATACGTTTTAAAAATGTGTCACCCAAATTTCTGGCTGAATTCCAGGGTAATTCTCCCTACCTTGAGGGTTACCTTTATCTGCCACTAATTTCCAGAATAACTTGGAGTCCTTCCCATAAAGTGCCTCTACCAACCTATTCCAGTATTTGGTTTCCCACTCTTTTTTTGCATTTTTCAGTACAGCTTTATACGCAGTCCTAAATTCTCTTATCTCTCTGGGTTTCCCTGCCTTCAGTGCTCCCAATAGATGTAATTTGGCCTGGCGACAGGAGTTGGAAAACCAGCTTATCGATCTTATCCCATTCTGTGTCTGTCTCCTTACTACCTGAAACTGTGATTTTAACCGGTTGGTCAAGGAACCATGCAAGTTAATCAGGTCCACCAATATAATGTTTGCATGCTTCAGTGGGGACAGTGTTTTTACAACTATTTGGTAAATTGATAGTTGGAAATTAACATCACCCTCCACCCATTCCCATTTCACATTTTTTAAATCATTTGTCTTCTCTAGGACATAACCTTTGGCCCATGCTGTCATGGTTTTACAGGTGAATAGAGTAGAAGAAAAGGTGGTACTCATAGCATAATGATCACTGTCACTGCGAGGGAGAACAACCATATCTATGAGCGATTTTCAAAGAATATAATCTACTAATACATAATCAAGGTGACTAGAGTATGATCCTCTCCTGTATGTGGGCGACGCCGGGGTACCTGATCTGGTGTTCCCATTTACTATTCTTAGCCCCTTTATGGCTATTAGGTCTTCTAATAAGTCTAACGCTCCCCCTTCTTTCTTATTTATAACCTTGACCGGCCCAGATTTATCCCATGCTTCTGCACACTGGATTCCCTTTTGCTGGATATCAACAATACAATTCAAATGCATATTAAAATCTCCCGCAGTGATTAAACCCTGCCCACCTGGTAGAGAATTAAGAAAGTCTCTTAGTATATTAATCAATACTGTCTTGGTCCTATGAATGCCAGGTCTGACATAAATGTTTACAATTACTATGCTAAAGGACCCTCTAGCAGTACTAAGTTCAACCTCAACAGCTAGCAAATCCCTAGAGGGGGTTACTAGCTCTCTGACTTTGGGAAACAAATCATGTTTTAACCAAATTATCAGGCCCCCGCTGCCCTGCCAGATAATGAAGGAAGCGCGGTCTTCTGGAAGGTCCAATAACCTTCTCTATTAATCACAGATGAAGCCCATGTTTCCTGAAGTAAAATAATATGGTGTTGATCTATAAAACTACACCAGTCAGGGATAATTGTTTTCTGGAGCAGCCCTGCCACATTCCAGGATAAGAACCTAATCGGTGGGTCGAATTCATCCCCCTTAACTATTTGTTTCTCTCCGTTATTATTTGAGCGAGGTGTGGGGCCATGCACGATCCCCTCTGCTGGAGCACCACAATATACTTTTGGCTCCCCACTCCAAGGGTACAGTATCTGGTTACTTGCTGTAGTTAAGTCTGGGCTGAGTCTACCCTCTATCCCATCCTTTATCATAAAGGCTTCACGTCAATCTATATCCGAGGTTGAACTACACTTTGAATTCCTTTGAATCCTTCTAGAAGTGTCTGTATGCAGAATTGTTGGGATATTATGGGCCATGTTTATACTCCGTTTGCGCCGGATTTGCGTTGTTTTTTTTAACGCAAAATCGGCGCAAAACGAACTCCATATTTATACTCTGGCGTTAGATGCGTCTTGCGCCAAAGTCAATGGAGTTTGCGTCATTTTTTTGCGTGGACACCTACTTTGCGTTAATGATATGCAAGGTAGGCGTTCCCGTCTAAAAAATTGACTCCGAGGCATGTGCACCGTATTTACACTCCCGGGCAAAAATGACGCCCGGGAGTGGGCGGGTCAAAAAAATGACGTCCAGCCGCTTTTGCGTCGTTTTTTAGCGCCTGGTCAGGGCAGGCGTTAAGGGACCTGTGGGCTCGGAAGGAGCCCAGAGGTGCCCTCCCATGCCCCCAGGTACCCCCCCTGTCACCCTTGCCCACCCCAGGAGGACGCCTAAGGATGGAGGGACCCATCCCAGGGAACATAAGGTAAGTTCAGGCAAGTCATTTATTTTTATTTTTTTTGTGGCATTTTTGTGATTTGTGCCCCCCTACATGCCACTATGCCCAATGACCATGCCCAGGGGACAGAAGTCCCCTGGGCATGGCCATTGGGCAAGGGGGCATGACTCCTGTCTTTGCTAAGACAGGAGTCATTTCAATGGGGGTTGGGAGTCAAAAAAATGGCGCAAATCGGGTTGAGGCGAAAATTTTGCCTCAGCCTGACTTGCCGCATTTTTTGGTGCCCAAGCTCCATATTCCCCTACGCCGGCGCTGCCTGGTGTACGTCATTTTTTTTGACACACACCAGGCATCTCCGCCGGCTAACGTCATTGAATAAATATGGCGCCCGCATGGCGCTTCAGAATGGCGTTAGCCGGCGTTAGATTTTTTGACGCACAACTGCGTTGGCGCAGTTGTGCGTCGAAAAGTATAAATATGGCCCTATGTCTCTCTAAAGGGAACTGATTTTCCATTAATTGAGGGATTTTTAGGGTAAGTGACACTCGTGATGAAGCGCCAGGTCTCATCCTTAAATCTAATGCCAGAAGGCCCTTGACTAAGGTCTGGCTCCTCAATTTAAGCCCTATGAGATCGGTTGACGATCCTGCTCTTGAATATCTTTGTACAGAGACTATGTCGTCCCTTTTGATAGATCTACATTTCTTTGTCCCCCTTATCCAATGGATTACTTTGTTTATAAGGGAATCCTCTGGCTCATTATAACCACTGCTTAACTTAGGAACATTTGTCATGTATATATCATGTCCACTATATCTAATCTGAGTTGGGGGAGCATTACTCCAAGGTGCTAATGGCCTTTTATCCAAATGTTGAAGTCTATGTGTCTCACATTTGGCACCTCTATTCCTAGTTATCTCCCAATTATTGAAAGTGTCCACACCAAAAGGAGTGCTTGGGCCCTCAAGAGGATTCTGAATTGCCACTTCGGTCCTTATCCCCCTTCGCATTTCTGTCATGGATGGTTCGGCTAAGTGAGTTTTCTTCGCCAGAAAAGTAGAGGCAGATTTGGGTATTGATTTCCTTATGTCCCCAACTATAGCAGAGATACCATCCAACTTCTCATATATCATATGGCTAAAGGATGTAAGATATTCTCTGAGACTCAATATTTCAGCTCTTATTTGTACTAGTTGTTGTTCCGCTAGTTGTCCCCTCTGAGTAGATGCAGATGTTAGCGTCTCCTCGTTCTCCTTTAGGCTATTCCTCTCAGAGTCACATGGCGCCAGTGAAGCGAGAGGTGAAAAGCGGTTAGTACAATTTAATGGAGGGGATGCAACACCCAACTGAGCAGGCGAACACAGATTAGAATTCTCAGTTAAGTGATTGAAATTTCCTGACCTATTAAGTTCTGAATTAGGTCCCTGTAAGTTAGGTGCCTGTGATGTTCTACCCACGGGGGAAGAATGATTTTATATCCTTAGTAGTATCGTTAGGGCCTTTTTTGTGGGATTTTAAAGGCTTGGTAGCTAACAGGCTTTCAACTTCCTCTATAAGATCATCAATTTGAGATATTGTACAGTTTTCAGCCGAGTGCTGAGGTACTTTCTTTGCCCCCCCCCCCTGTTCAGTGGGGATGCCACTAGATTTCCTCTTCCCCATCCTGGTTAAAGTTAAGAGCTTTCCCAAATCCAATGTCCCAAAAATATGCAGGGAAAGGTGCAATCACTACGGCAGTATATGGAGATTAGCCTAACCTTATATCAATAATTTAGGAGCTGGTAAGTTAGATTCTCAGCTTGGAGTTGGATCCATTGACTAAAGAAGAAAAGATAAAGGTTTTTACGCGGGCTAACCCCATTCCAACGCGCCAGCCGGGCGTCATATTTATGGGATGATGCATGCCGGCGCTGCTGCCTGGTGAGCGTAAAATTTTTTTACGCGAACCGGTTAGCGCTGGCATAGGGAATAATGGGGGTTGTGCGTCAAAAAATGGTGCAAGTCAGGTTAGAGTCAAAAATATTGATGCTAACCTGACTCGCGTCATTTTATGACGCACAACCACCATGGAAATGACTCCTGTCTTAGCAAAGACAGGAGTCATGCCCCACTGCCCAATGGCCATGCCCAGGGGACTTCTGTCCCCTGGGCATGGCCATTGGGCACAGTGGCATGTAGGGGGGCCCAAGTTAGGTCCCCCTATGCCACTTAAAAATATATAAAAAAATACTTACCTCTACTTACCTGTACTTACCTGAGATGGGTCCCCCCATCCATGGGAGTCCTCCAGGGGTGGGCGAGGGTGGCAGGGGGTGTCCCTGGGGGCATGGGAGTGCCCCTCTGGGCTCCTTCCGAGCCCACAGATCCCTTAACGCCTGCCCTGACCAGGTGTTAAAAAATGACGCAAATGCGGCTGTGCGTCATTTTTTAAGGCCAGCCCCCTCCCGTGCGTCATTTTTGCACGGGAGTTTAAATAAGGCGCAAATGCCTTAGAGTCATTTTTAGCGTGGAAACGCCTACCCTGCATCTCATTAATGCAAGGTAGGTGTCCACGCAAAACAATTACGCAAACTCCAAGAATTTTGACGCTAGACGGGTCTAGCGTCAAAGTATAAATATGGAGTTAGCTTTGCGTCAGATTTGGGGAAAAAAAAACGACGCAAATCCGACGCAAACAGAGTATAAATATGCCCCATAGTGTTTTATAGTACTGTGTAAAAGTTTCATTAATTGCCTCTTGGGTATTGACCACCTCCCCCCTATCATTCTGAATTGCTCCCACAACCATTTGGGGTACCTACGAACGCAGCAACCAGGACAATGTGCATCCCATCTCGTCCCCGTCTCTATGCTGTTGAGTCAAATACGCCTTATAGTCCACCTTCTCAAGTCTACACAACTCTTCTCGGTATTGACAGCGTTGAGCTGTCAACAGCGGGCGTGCTAAGGGGTCAGATATAGCCTCTTTTTCCAACTGATGTATTTCCTGTTCAAATTTCAGTATACTAAGCGTGAGGGTAGATTGCACTCCCCAGGTGGTGACCATGCAGTGGCCTCGTACAACCACCTTTATTGCATCCCACTCCACTCCTGGGTCACCTACTGATCCTGAGTTTTGTTGAAAGTACTCTGTGATATTGGTACCTATCGTAGTTCTGTATGCTGCATCCCCACTCAAAAGTAACCCTAAGGGGGTTCTGGTCAGATAAAGCCCTGTCCAAGCATTCAGAACCATGGATAGAGGGCCACAGGAGTGAGTCACAGAAGATGTAGTCCAGTCTTGTATGTATTTGGTAGCCCAGTGCATAATAAGAGTATTCCCTGTCCTCAGGATGGTGTAACCGCCAGATATCATGTAAACGCATAGAATGGGACCACTGTTGGAAATGCTTAGTAGCCTGCAGGCCAGGAGTGTTGGGTAGAGGAGGGGTCGAATGGTCTAGTGTGATGTTTTGTATAAAATTAAAGTCTCCTCCCCAAAGACTAGGATCTCCCGGATCATGTAATAAAGCCGGAGACAACTCGTTCAGAAAAGTCCCTTGTGTGGTGTTGGAACCATATATCGATGACAGCATAATGGGACGACCATTTAAGTGGCCCTCTAGCAGAACGTACCTCCCTTGACGGTCTATGTGTGCCCTGATTTTAACAAAGCATATGCTGAGTATCCTGTACCATAAATTTGGCACCTCCAGCTACGGCTAAGCTTTAGTAATTCCCCTTGTGTCAAGTGTGTATCTTGTAGACAGGCGAAATGTATCCGTCATCGCCTAAGGTAGGAATACACCCTGTATCTTTTGATGGGATTACCCATACCCCGGATGTTCCAGGTTAACATAGCATATTCTATAGCCATTAAGCCATTAAGTCAACAGTTAATCATCCACTCCACCTCCACTGCCCCCTCCAAGCCCCCCAAAACCCCACCAACCCGCCTCCCTCCCGACTACCAAGCACTTAAAAACGGTAAGAACAAGAGAAACAACTCCCTGAGCCCAGGCCTGATCCACAAAAAGTATCATGCCAGAATTCCCAAAACATTCAAACAGTGCATAACAAACTGCAATATACATGCGTCCCTTCAGTCAAGACACTGGGCCTACCACTCCCTGTTGTCGGGGGCAACGGAAACTGTGATTGAAGCATATGTCTGCGTTGTAGGCCCCGGGGAGATAGAGCTTGGCCAAGCCCAGGACCCGATGAGGCCGTGCAACCTAAGTGATCTAAGATCCAGCTCCGCGGGAATCTTCAACCCGCATCAGTGTCATTGGTTCATGAGGACAATAGGAGGATGTCAGTTTTATCAAAGGTTGTATTCCATGCGCGGAGTTAATGTCGGACCTTCTTCTTCAAGCGTACTCCGGGAGGGCAATGGGGTTCCTGTGTCCGTATCAGAAGGAACTAGAGGATTATCTGCCAGAGAAAAAAGAGGTTATTAGACAGCTGCAATGCTTCTTTTATCGCCCCCTCTCCCTACCTGGCCACCTGGGCCCGAGACGGCCTAGTTCTGCTAGATTTTCATTTCCGTCCTTTATCACGCAGAGTCAGCCAGGTGGCCTCTTCTCGGGACTCTTGAGAGGGGTGCATGAGCCCCTTGGCATGTAACCAGGTCCGCACGCCTTCTGGAGAGTTTAACATTCATGTCGCCTCACCGTCAATCACCCGAAGTTTTGCAGGGAATAACAATGAGTATTTATAATTCAGTTATCTTAAACGTTGTTTCACTTTAACAAAGGACTTACGCTGTTTTTGCACCTCAGTGGTGAAGTCATGGTAAGCTGAAATCTCTGCATTGTCGTGACGCCATGGGCCATGAGAGCGGGAGAGTTGCAGAATTGAATCCCAGTCCCTAAAATTAAAGAGAAAGGCTACTATAGGTCATGGAGGTGCACATGGGCGCGGGGGCCTGCGGGCACTCTGTGGGCCCTTTCAACTGAAAAGAACTTCGAGGGGTTGCCACTCAAAACAGAATTGATCAACCATTGTTCCACAAAGAGTTCCACATTAGGACCTTCCGCTCGTTCAGAAAATCCTACCAGTCTAATGTTGTTGCGGCGAGATCTCCCCTCAGCATCCTCCGTCCGCTTGTGCAGAGCAGTCATCTCCAGCCTCACCTGCGTCATCTGGGCCTGTAGTTCCTGTACTGTGGGGCGAAGGGTAGCAAGCGAGAATTCCGCTCCTTCCACTCGTTCTGCCAAGTTCCAATGATCCACTCTGAGTAAGTTAAGCTCTGTGGCTAATGCGTCAATCCTAGCTTCCAGTGATGTTTTCGTGTCTAGAATGGCTTGGAGTATTCTGTCAAACTGAGCTGAGTGTGATTTAAGCATTGCATCTAATTGAGCAAGGGTCTCCAATGTACCTCCATCTCTTAGGGGTTGATCTGGGTCGTTTTCAGCTTTTTTGGAGCCCTTAACCTTACCCATCATTTCCGCACCCCGGAAATCAATACACCACCACAATAGTAACAAGTAGTCACTCCAGGGGATGGCCAAGAGCACCGGTAAGGATGTAGAAGGCCGTGAGTAGGGTATATCACCACTAGCCTAGGCCTCAATTCGCTGTCCCTTCTGTAGGTTGAGGCCCACTGTGTAGAGACCCCCTTGTATCAGAGACCATGCATATGAAGGTGTAGCTCTAGTTTCTGGGCAAGCAGGGGGCCAACCAGGTGATCCATCTGCCTCATTACGTGCCAGAGGTTCACTCTCGGTGTGCGGTAAAGTTCCTTCTGATAGTAAGTGCCACGGGGAGGCCCTCCAGTACAGCTCACCTGGTGGTATTGCGAGGCCCCAGGACTGCCACGACAGGGTGCTCCAAAGTTCTCTGTTGCCACTCTCCACCGCGTCACACATGGAAGCCGGCCGGTGGCACCCCTCCACTCGCGGGCCCGCAACTCGGGGAGAGAGCCGCCATTCCTAGTTCATGGCCGCCTGGCTCTGTACTGGTCCTGCCACCCCCGCCGGCGTCACCAAGCCCCGGGGCGAGTGCCCACCTCACCACTGCAGGTCCAGCAGCAATCCGGTAATCGCTGCCTGATGCGGCCTCTCACACGCGGCCACTCCCCTCACCGGTCCGGATACCTTGGAGTAGGCCCAGCCCTTGAGTCCCCCCAGGCCGCAGCAACCACTTTGTCTCCACTGCACCAGGCGCGGACGTCGGTCTCTGAGGTCCCAGTGTCTCCTCTAGGGGTGTGCACGACGCACCGCTCATTTTGGTCCACGTCCGGTGCTACGGCAGGATATAATCCCTGGGGCCTCTGCGGAGCTCCGATTCAAGCATCCGCACCGGCCGCCATCTTGGCTCCGCCCCCTCCTGAATTGGCACACATGATGCACAAGATGACACTTACTGGCTACATTGGGGTCTTCAAATTGGGCCATCTCACCAACAGTGTAGGGTGGAGATCAACCTGCAAGACATGGATGGAAAACATTGCTTAATGTAATTTGTACATATCAGTTAATGGACAACATTGTTCACTGTCAACTTTTTAGGCTCAGTGAGCAAATCATCCTAGTGGTAGATCAGAGCAACTGACAAACCTGAATTAGCGTCATTTTTATTTTTTACTCTAATTCAGCGCAAACCGAACTCTATTTCTATACTTTGGGGATAGACACGTCTAGCGCCAAAGTTATAGAGTTTACATCGTTTTCTGGAGAAGAAAACCTACCTTGCCTCAATGAAATGCAAGGTAGGCGTTCCCTTCCAGAAAAGGCCAATATGGCCTTTGCGCCATATTTATCCCCCCGTCCTAAAATCCAGCACTGGGGATGGGGGCCTTCAATAATGGCGCTAAGCTTGCTTAGCACCATTATTTAACGCCTGGGTATGGGCAGGCGTAAGGGGACCTGTCGGCAGATTTCCATGGTCGGAGAGGTTTAGGAACATAGGCATAGACATATGCCTCAACACAGACACACTTGCTATGTGGTACAAGGATGCATTTATTGGTGCAGGTCACTGAGTAATGTGCTAGTGATGGAGCAGATGCAGGGCAGCTCCATACTGTCAGTGAGATGCAGCAGGCCTGTGGAACCAACTCAGCACATGTGTGTGTGTGGGATTAGACATAGTTTAGGGTGTATGTGATACACAATGTACAGAAAGAGGAAAGTGCTAGTAGTCTGGACCCAGTGCATGGTCAAGCTCCCTTACAATGCCTTGGCCAATTACACACAGAGGGGCCAATTGAACAACAGTGGTGCAGCACCAAGTGCATCACTACAGTCCTTGTGGCCCTCAGTGCCTCCCCTTTGCTCCCCCCCATGCGTGTGCCTAATGAGAATGCAAATGCAGTTCACCCAAAAAAGATTCCCTATGACTACCCCAACTAACCCAACAACTATACTACCCCAGACAAAATAAAACACAATACAGAGACAGAAACAAACCACTTACAATACCAAAGACAAATAAAACACAACAGGTACAGGACACAGCACAATAAACACTCCAAACACTCCAGAACTCCAACAGCACCAGCTCTACACATCCTCAGACAGTCGCAGATAATAAGACTGTGAAGTGAAAGTTGACTCACTGTACCATGTTTGCAGGCATGACTTCCTTTCACTTCCTGGGCCTGTGTGTCACGTTTCCAGTCATGTGTAACTTTTTTTGATGCATGATGGTTATGCGTCGATTTCCCCCCATTTTACGTGAAAATGCCTGTGGACGTGCAATAGATGTTCAGGGGCAAGGCATCTTTTGGCTTAGGAGAATAGTGTGATATATGCGTATGGGTGTAAATTTTTGACGCATGACAATCCTGTGTCGTACTTTTCCACATTGAGAGTGAAAAGGCCTTTGAACGTGCAATAGATGCTTAGGGTCCAAGCGCCTTTACCTGTGGAGAAAAGTATGTGGTATAGACGTTTGCATCTACATTTTTGACGCATCACTGTCATGTGTCGATTTTTCACCATGGTGCATGAAAAGGCCTGTGAACGTGTGATAGACGCCCAGGGCCCAGGCGTCCTTTTACTGACTTTGCAGAGTGTAGATTTTAGGCGTTTGCGTCTTTTTTTTTGTACATATTATGGGAATGCGTGGAGTTTTGCAATGTAGGTTTTGAGTGCACCCAGATACAGTTAACATGTCACATTGGCTACGCAACAACGTTGTTTATATGGTATGGCTACATGCGTGTAACTATCAAGTTATGTCATAACGGTGACATTGGTATGTTGAATCCATAGGCTTATTAATGAGTCTGCTGCATGCGATTACTCATACCTTGTGCATATGTGCATGTGTAGCTACACTGTATCCACATACATGTTGGCACATGTGTACTATCAGCATACATATGTGTTTGATTGCTAATTTGTGGAGTACTACATTGTTATGTCTGATATGCAAATGTAAACATACCAACAACATGCCTATGTCCAACACATGACAACCATGACAATTTGTACTCAGAGTATGCAGTGGATTAGGACTGGGTTGCATCACGTTACCCCTGCCAATTTGTGTGTTACATGTGTGTCCACTCTGTGGTGTGTTGGTGGTTTTTACTTCATGATGCTCTGCTACAGATGTGACATATGGTTCCCCATGCATCTTAGTTGCAGGAGATGGTATCTACACATATGTTACTGAAGGTTGGTATATGCTGTGTTTGCGTAAAGACATGTGTACTATCATTACCGTAACATATGACCACAGTGGTGGAAACGTCACATTACTATCTTCCTGCATGGACACGTTGTCATTTGACAAATGCATCTCTAGTACCATCAGGCCCACCTATGTTTCTGTATGTCGGAACACAGGTGAAGGTCATTTCTTACAGTCACTGATCTTGTGATACCTATGCCCTTACTTTTGTGCTAGGTTGCCTTTAATACACATTACCATGCCTGAGCCATTAAAGTGGTACATGTGTGCTGAGATATGCAGTATATGTGTGCATGCCACCAACTAGGCACTAACACATATCCACATCATGTTTGTTATGACTGTTACATACAATGGCATGCCACTGTGTAGCAGTGTTGTAGTCTGGCATAGATAGGGGCCTACTCATCATCACTACTGTGTGAGTTTGTATGGCAGCACAAACACATGGTTGCATGTGAAGATGCAGGTTAATGGAGCTCCAGTTTACTCAGTCCCCTGTGCACATGCATCAGGCCCCTGACAATGACATACATTTACGTAGCCAGAGCAGTGGTGGTTAGGGTTTTTGAGTGGGGATCTAGCCTCTTCATGATTGCTACTCAGCAGAACAATGCACACTCCCCTGCAGACAGGCACATGCACAATTGTGATTAAACAGACAGGGATATCACATTTTCCTCTGCTGTACTTGATGTCAGCCTTCCTGTTAGAAATGGGGTCTTTGGATGGCAGTCAGTGTAAAGGAGAATCACCCTCAGTTAACCCCCGCTCACCTCCCGTAGCTTGGCACAAGCAGGCAGGCTTAACTTCAGAGTCTAGGTGTAAAGTATTTGTACTAACACACACATTAACTCAGTGAAAACACAGCACAGGTTTAGACAAATAGGAAATATTTATCTAAACAAAACAAAACCAAAATGACAAAAATCCAACATACACAAGTCAAGTTCTTAATTTTAAAAGTAAAAGAGTCTGAAATCCTTGAGAAAACAGTAAAAACACTGTTGGCGTTGAAAAGTACCTGGGTAGCATCAAAATAACACACACAGGCGAGTGTGCGTCAGAAAAGGCTAGCGGTGTGTCAATTTCTCACCCGCAAGCAAGACCGTGCGTCTTTCTCCTCCTCCGATTGGGATGGTGTGTGTATTTTTTTCCTCTCTGCAGGGGAGCGATGCGTCAATCCGGAGAAGCACTCGGGTCCGGGCAGGCTTTGCCTTGTTTTTCTGTGCCCAGCAAGGTTTGCATTGAAAATCCTGCTGCACGGTATCAGCAAAACCGCGCTTTGTGGGTTGCAACATTATCAGCCTCCGTCAGCAGGTGTTGCACGTCATTTCTCCAGCTGCGTGCATCGATCTTCCAGTGGCGATGCCGGTGGAGCGTCAATTTCTTCCGTGAAGCCGACGGCACGTCGTTTTTCAGAGCGTCTCAGAAGGTGCATCAATATTTTCCCCGCACGGCGGTCTGTGCGTGGATTTTCAGTCTTGGTCTGCCAGCTTCACCTGTCAAGGCCCCAGGAACTGGATAGGGCACCACTTGGCAGGGCAGGAGTATCAGCAGAGAGTCCAGGTGCTGGCAGGAGAAGTCTTTGATGGCCCTGAGACTTCAACAACAGGAGGCAAGCTAATGACAAGCCCTTGGAGATTTCTTCACAAGCAGGAATGCACAACAAAGTCCAGTCTTTGTCCCTTGCACAGGCAGAAGCAGCAACCGCAGCATAGCTCCACAAAGCACAGTCACAGGCAGGGCAGCACTTCTCCTCAACTCTTCAGCTCTTCTCCAGGCCGAGGTTCCTCTTGATGTCCATAAGTGATTTAAAGACTGTGGTTTGGGGTGCCCTTCTCATACCCATTTTGCCCTTTGAAGTAGGCTTACTTCAAAGAAAAGTCTCTCTTGTTTGTGAAATCCTGCCTTGCCCAGGCCTGGCCCCACACACACACCAGGGGTTTGGAGACTGAGGGGCATATTTATACTCCGTTTGCGCCAAAATTGCGTCGTTTTTTTTGACGCAATTTTGACGCAAAACGAACTCCATATTTATACTTTGGCGTTAGACGCGTCTAGCGCCAAAGTCCATGGAGTTAGCGTCATTTTTTAGCGTGGACACCTACTTTGCGATAACTATATGCAAGGTAGGCGTTCCCGTCTAAAAAATCGACTCCGAGGCATGTGCGTCGGGTTTATACTCCCGGGCAAAAATCACGCCCGGGAGTGGGCGGGTCGAAAAAAATGACGTACGGCCGCTTTTGCGCCGTTTTTTAGCGCCTGCAAAAGGCAGGCGTTAAGGGACCTGTGGGCTCTGAAGGAGCCCAGAGGTGCCCTCCCATGCCCCCAGGGACACCCCCTGTCACCCTTGCCCACCCCAGGAGGACACCCAAGGCTGGAGGGACCCATCCCAGGGACATTAAGGTAAGTTCAGGTAAGTGTTTTTTTTAAAAAAAAAATGTGGCATAGGGGGGCCTGATTTGTGCCCCCCTACATGCCACTATGCCCAATGACCATGCCCAGGGGACAGAAGTCCCCTGGGCATGGTCATTGGGCAAGGGGGCATGACTCCTGTCTTTGCTAAGACAGGAGTCATTTCTATGGGGGTTGGGAGTGAAAAAAAATGGCGCAAATCGGGTTGAGGCGAAAAAATTGCCTCAACCTGACTTGCCCCATTTCTTGACGCCCAAGCCCCATATCCCCCTACGCCGGCGCTGCCTGGTGTACGTTGTTTTTTATAACGCACACCAGACGGCACCAGCGGCTAACGCCGGCTAACGTCATTCAATAAATACGGCGCCCGCATGGTGCTTCAGAATGGCGTTAGCCGGCGCAAATTTTTTTGACGCAAAACTGCGTTGGCGCAGTTTTGCGTCAAAAAGTATAAATATGGGCCTGAATTGTGGGAGGGCAGGCACAGCCCTTTCAGGTGTGAGTACCCACTCCCCCGCTCCTAGCACAAATGGCTCATCAGGATATGCAGGCTACATCCCACTTCCCTTTGTGTCACTGTCTAGAGAGAGGTGCACACAGCCCAACTGTCAAACTGACCCAGACAAGACAGGGAATCCACAAACAGGCAGAGCCACAGAATGGTTTAAGCAAGAAAAAGCTCACTTTCTGAAAGTGGCATTTTCAAATACAAACTCTTGAAATCAACTTTACTAAAAGATGAATTTTTAAATTTTGAGCTCAGAGACCCCAAACTCCACATGTCTATCCGCTTCCCAAGGGAATCTATGCTTTAATCATATTTGAATGCAACTCCCATGTTAACCTATGGGAGGGATAGGCCTTGCAACAGTGAAAACTGAATTTGGCAGTATTTCACTGTTAGGACATATAAAACACATTAGAATATGTCCTACTTTAAACACACACTGCACCCTACCCATGGGGCAACCTAGGGCGTACTTTAGGGGTGTCTTACATGTAAGAAAAGGGAAGGTTAAGGCCTGGCAAGTTGGTACACTTACCAAGTCGAATTGGCAGTTTAAAACTGCACACACAGACACTGCAGTGGCAGATCCGAGCCATGTTTACAGATCTACTCATGTGGGTTGTCACAACCAGGCCCACTAGTAGATTTTGATCTACAGGCCCTGGGCACCTCTGGTGCACTGTACTAGGGACTTACCAGTCAACCACCGACACCACAGACTCACAGCCCCCCAGCCACACCAACCTCCTGCTCTCCTCGACCCACGGCAACGAAACAACATCATCAAAATCATAAACACCATCCACTCTGGCTCACCATCAGACCCCTGCCCTCACCACATCTTCAACAAAGCAAGCTAAGTCATCGCACCCCAACTCCGGAAGACCATCAACAACTCCTTTGAGATCGCCACCTTCCCGGAGAGCTGGAAACACAGTGAGATCACCCCCCTCCTCAAGTAACCTAAGGCGGACCCAAAGGACCTCAAGAACATCCGGCCCATCTCCCTGCTCCCACCTGGCAAAAGTCATCAAGAAAATTAACAACTGTCTCACATCCTCGAGGAGAACAACACTCTGGACTAGTCCCAATCCGGATTCCGCAGCAACCACAGCACCAAAATCAACCGTCATCGGCGCCACTGACGACATCAGGACCCTACTTGACAACAGCGAAACCACAGCCCTCATCCTCCTGGACGTCTCAGCCGCCTTCAACACCATCTGCCACCACACCCTATGCACATGCCTCAATGGTGCAGGGATCCGCGACAGAGCCCTGGACTGGATCACCTCCCTCCTCACCGGTAGACCCCAGAGAGTCCTCATCACTCCATTCTGCTCTGAAGCCACCATCATCTGCGGCGTATCCCAGGGGTCGTCCCGCAGCCCAACCCTCTTTAACGTTTACATGACTCCGCTCGCAAACATCGTCCGATCACACAACCTCAACATCGTCTCATACGCCGAAGACACCCAGCTGATCCTATCCCTCACCAAAAACAACCTCCACGAAGGAATGAAGGCCATCCCAGAGTGTGCCTCAAACTGAATTCTGACAAAACTGAGGTACTCATCCTCAGCTTCACCCCCTTCGCCTGGGATGACTCCTGGTGTCCTGCCACACTGGGAACCGTACCAACACCCACTGACCATGCACGGAACCTGGGGTTCATCCTGGACTCATCGCTATCAATGACCTAGCAAGTCAACGCCGTCTCTTCCTCCTGTTTCAATACACTCCGCATGCTTCAAATGAATCCCCACCGGAACCAGAAGAATGGTCACCCAAGTCCTCGTAAGCAGCAGACTGGACTACGGCAAGGCCTTCTACGCAGGAACCATGGCCAAGCTCCAGAAAAGACTGCAACACATACAGAACGCCTCCGCACGCCTCATCCTGGACATCCCCTGCCACAGCCACATCACAGCCCACCTGAGAGACCTGCACTGGCTCCCCATAAACATGAGAACCACGTTCAAGCTCCTCATCCATGCTCACAAAGCACTGCACAACACTGGACCAGAATGCCTCAACAGATGGCTCTCCTTCTACACCCCAATCCGACAGCTGCACTCTGCTGACCTTGCCCTCATCACCATTCCACGCATCCACAGAGCAACCACCAGTGGCAGATCGTTCTCCCACCTCGCCACCAAGATGTGGAACACTCTCCCTATCCACCTGTGACAGACACAGGACCTGCTAACCTTCAGGAGACACCTCAAGACATGGCAGTTCGAGCAGTAGCAGCACTCCCCCCCCCCCCCAGCTCCTTGAGACCCTCACCGGTGAGTAGTGCGCTTTACAAATGCTATGATTCATTCATTAATATTGTAGAGGATTGCATATGCTAGAATGATTTTGCATGCAAGTGGTGGAGCATACAAGAAGCTTCATCCTGTCAGGGTCAGGCATCTGAACCTTGATTTCAGAAGAACAAATGTCCTCTCCACCACATTGCGTGTTCTTCTGTGCCCTTCATTATAGGCTCGCTCATCCACCATTGAGGGATTGGCAAATGGAGTCATTACTCATGGCTGTATGCCGTAACCTTGGTAAGCTGCAAAGGAATGAGAGAATATGTGTTTGTAAAGCTTGATAGTGGTTTGGAATATACCATGACAGTTGGTGGAGTGGTTACTCAGACGTGGTTGTGGTATGGTGTAGGTTCCTGTTCTTGTGAAATGGTTTCACTGGACTGTGTTGATGGACATGACAATCTTGGGTAGTGGCTCAAGGACCTGGAATTTTCATATTGGTTCCAAAATTATGGTTATACTTTAGCAACAATGTATTGTGTAGTCCATATTTGAGGCAGTGTCCTATTGAACCTACCACCTCCTTGAATCCTTGCACCACAATGGTGTCAGATGTAGAGAAAAGCCAAACTAATCCGTCCATTTTACCATGTGGCACTACGCATGCAGTGCAACACTTAGTGACCCTTTGTGGCAGATGATGGTTGGGCCAGCCATCGAGTATACGAGTATGTGTATCACACATTTGTAGGATGATCTAATTTGGTGCAGTAGTATCTCCTATCTTCCAATACATGATTTATCACACACACTTTCAACACGTACACAGCACAGGGTTTGGGAGGGGGCGCAGCTATTTTTCATATGGGTCCCTTAGTACGGTGCATGTAAGGTCATATATGTCCTCTATACTCTTGCCGAGTCCTACTATAGCATCCATTATTTTTACAGTTTTGCACAAACTCTGCACCATGGTGGACCATTTCTAGTATACGGAACAGATATGGTGGTGTTAGGGGGTCCTAAGGTCGCATGTGAGGTGGCACTGGAGTAGGTGCTGCCCCATGTTTCATTAATCTGTCCCATGGTCTTTCATGGCAGGTTCATTTGTATTTTTATGTGTGCAACACAATGCAGCAGACAGGTGGATGTGCACACTACAGGTATGTCAGGTATGTGTAGATGATATGTAGTTGGTAATGGCACCACTTGGGTGGCATTTGATATAGGTGCTGCCACAGGCTTGCATGCCATGATTTACATGGGACTGTGCCAATGTGTGACTTTCTTGAAATGGTCATGGCCAATGCCATTGACATGGCTGAGCTATTCTTTGTTTTGTTTCATGTGTGTGGGATCTGTGTTTAGTTGTCAACCAGTGGACACCTGTAGTGGTTTGTGAGCAGCTTCTGTATGCAAAGGAGACATTGTCCACCTGTCCACATGTGGTGTGCCAGCCAGGGTGTGGCTGTGTTATGTACATGTGGGTGTATGTGTTTGTGAAGTGCAATGATTGCAGTGTAATGTGGCATGTTGCATATGTGTTGTTGTCTGTACATCTGTGTTCCCCTTCCCATATGTATTTAGTGTGTTGTTTGTCTTGTTTGTCCTAAATGGTTGGTGTGTTGTGTGTGTAATGATTGGTATGGTGGCTTACCTATGAGTAGACCATTGCCATATTGCCCATCTTGGAACCGCTCGTTGATAGTACAATGGCGGAATACGTAGGCATCATGGATACTGCCAGGAAAATTTGCTATGATGTTGGTGAAGAGCCCAGGGTGGTCCACAATGGCCTGCACATTGATTGAATGGGTGTTCTTGTGGCTCCTATGTAGGTATTTTCCTTTGCTGAGGTGCCACCTGTTGCACATGGGTGCAGTCCATTGAAGCAGCATATGCAGGAACCCAGTAATTTGGCAGAAACCTTGTTTAGTCTCCTGCTGCAGATGCTGGGTGTTTGAGAAGCAGATGTTTTGGAGTATGAGGCATATGATAGCGTCCAGGACCTTAGGTAGGAGGATGGAGAAGGATGGCTGGGACATACCAGCCACTTGTGCGACGGTTATATGAAAAGATCCAGATGCCAGCATAAGGACGACAGCGAGGAGTTTTGTCATGGGTGGAATAGTAGTGGGAATTTGCACCCTTGCTGTGATGTGTGGCACAATGTGGCGCAGCAGGCGTACAATGGACTTCCAGTTCAGTGGATACATCCTGATCACTTCTTGTTCCCTGAGGCCAAGGATGGTTTTGCACTGTCTGAAGATCCTCTATTGCCTTCTGCCCTTTCCTTTGTGGCTGCTGTGGTGGTGTTTGGGGTTTCTGCGGTGGTGGTGGAGGGAACTGCTGTCTTCGCTGACATCTGCAGCATGTGCCAAGCTGGAGCATTACCACTTCCATGTTCTCCTGGAGGTTTCAAATGCTCCTTCTGTGTGTTTTCCTTGAGTGGTGGTGTGTGGGCCTCTTTTTAATTCCTGGTCTGACCAGGTGTTAAATTTTGATGCTAATCAAACTTAGCGCCATTTTTGTGGTCCGCTTCCTTGGTATGCACCATTTTTACATCAGGAGGTAAATATGGCGCTGGGGCTAGCATCAGTTTTAGGAAGGGAACACCTACCTTGCATCCCATTGTCGCAGTCAGACGCAAGGTGGTTTGGCGCTCCCTAAAAATGGCGCTTGTGCACATCCCCCAATCACTTTGTTAAAGTGCTCAACAATCCCATTCCTAGCAGGATGATAAACAGGTGTTTTTTTTCTTTGATCCCATTCCTGCTTAAACATTTCTTATATTTATCAAATTAAAATGTAGATCATTGACACTTAGGGGGTCATTCCGACCCCGGCGGTCATTGACCGCCGGGGCCGGGTCGGCGGGAGCACCGCCAACAGGCTGGCGGTGCCCCGCAGGGCATTCTGACCGCGGCGGTTTGGCCGCGGTCAGAACAGGAAAACCGGCGGTCTCCCGCCGGTTTTCCGCTGCCCTGAGGAATCCCCCATGGCGGCGCAGCTTGCTGCGCCGCCATGGGGGATTCCGACCCCCTCACCGCCATCCTGTTCCTGGCGGTTCCGACCGCCAGGAACAGGATGGCGGTGAGGGGTGTCGTGGGGCCCCTGCAGTGCCCATGCCAATGGCATGGGCACTGCAGGGGCCCCCGTAAGCGGGCCCCACTTTGAATTTCAGTGTCTGCATAGCAGACACTGAAATTCACGACGGGTGCTACTGCACCCGTCGCACCCTTCCCACTCCGCCGGCTCCATTCGGAGCCAGCTTCCTCGTGGGAAGGGGTTTCCCGCTGGGCTGGCGGGAGGCCTTCTGGCGGTCGCCCGCCAGCCCAGCGGGAAACACAGAATGGCCGCCGCGGTCTTTAGACCGCGGTGCGGTCATTCGGCGGTTCCCGCCGCCCGCCGGGGTCTGAATGACCCCCTTAGTATGCTTTTGGGAATGTTCTGGATATTTCCTTTCTCCAAAGGGTGGTCTCAATATAGTTTGAGCTTTGTCAGAGTTGGCACAAATCTGATAATTCTTAACCACTCTTAACTTCTGCTTCTACGTCTACTCCAGGCCACCAATAATCTGATTTTATCCTTTTTTTAAATTTTCCAGTACCTAAATGCCCTTCATGATTAATGTCCAAAATTCTCAACCTTAAATCCTTTGGAGGAATTATTCTTTTTCCTCTCAGTACATATCCATTGTCATCAATGGATGGTTTATCCTTAACATTGCACTCTTCTTGCAATTCATTCTTCACCGGACGACCTTTGATTATAAACTCCTTAATTGATGATAATATTCCATCCTCTCTATATTTTACCTCCCATTCTTTTTTTTAAATAGCACATTTACTTTCTTCAATTGCTGCAACACTGCAATCATTCAATTTTACATACCCTTGTTCTACATTTGGTAAGGCTGAACTTCTTAAATAATCCGCTACCATACTAATTTTCCCTGGTACATATTCTGCATCATACAGGAACTCCAGTAATTTTAAACTCATTCTTGCAATGCGTGGAGTAGCTTTAATAGAGCCTTCAGATGTAAGAACTTTTACTAAGGGTTTGTGATCCATACGCAACATACATCTAGTTCCCCACACATGGGGCCACATGTATGAAGATCCTTTTTGAGACTCGCAAACTGCGAGTCGCAAAACCGGATGCACAACAGTGTCAATGACACTTTGTGATTCCCAATGGGGTTGCAAATGACCTACCTCATGAATAATCATGAGGTAGGTCGCAATTTGCGACCCCATTGGGAATGGCGGCAGTCACAGGGATGGTGGCCTGCTGTTGTCAGCAGACCACCATATCTGTGACTGCTTTTAAATAAAGCAGTATTTTTTTTCAATGCAGCCCGTAACGGAATGCATTTCGAAAACAAAAATGAAAAGTTTTCTTTTCATTTTTTCAGACCAGGCAGTGGTCTAGGGGACCACTGCCTGCTCTGAAAAAATGTTTCCGCATGCATTCTGCAAATGGGTTAGCACCAATTTGAAATTGGTGCTAACTGCGATTGTTTTGCGACCGCATTTGCGGTCACAAAACAGTTGTACATACCATTTAGATTTGGTATTAGGAAGGGACGCCCTTGACACGCCCCTTCCAAATAGTGAATCACAAAACCCAAGTTACCGAATCGCAGTTTGGGCTTTGTACATCTCCGAAAGCATTTTTCTAGTCGCAGAAAAATGCTTCGTACATCTAACTCATAATGTCTAAATCTTTCAATCGCCCATACCGTTGCTAACATTTCCTTTTCGATTACAGAAAACTTTTCTTCTGGTGGAGCTAATGACCTTGAAGTAAACACTAATGTGCATTCTATACCTGTATCATCAATTTGAGTTAATACAGCTCCCTGACCTTTCCCACTTGCATCCGTGGTTATAACACTGTGTGCTAATCTTAATGCCTTGTAAAGAAAGAGCTGTACTTAGTTCTCGCTTTATGTTTTCAAAATCATTTTGCAATTCTTCACCCCAACCAAATTCATTTTTTACTTTTAAGAGTTGCCTTAATCTGTGTGTTTTCATAGCAAAATCACTCACAAATTTAGCATAATATTCTGTTAATCCTAAAAAGGAACTAACTCCATCCTTTGATGTGGAAGTAGGTGAATCTTCAATTGCTTTAATTATCTTTTTCTTGGGGGAAATTCCATCACATCCTACTTCGTGGCCCAAATATGTTACAGAATTTAAGGTAAATTTATACTTTTCCAGTTCTGCCATCAACCCATAATTAGCTAGTATCGCTAACAGCAATTTCACTTTTGCATCATGTTCTTGTTTATCTCTGCCCCTCACCAGTATACCATCCTGAAAGTATGTCACCCCTCAACATTCTTGAAAAGGTTATTCATCAATTGTTGGAACACCGCAGCCACTGAAGCTTGGCCAAACAGCATACCGACAAATCTATCACACCCAAAGGGTGTTATAAGTGCTGTAAGATTCCTGCTTTCATGATGTAACTGAACCTGGTGATGGGACAAGGTCAGATTGATAGCTGAAAACCATTCAATATTTTTAATTTTTGCCAACAATTCTTCAATTCAGGGTAGAGGAAATTTGTCAATTACAATATTCTTATTAAGGTCACTTAAATCAATGCACAACCTCAAACGTTAGATTTTCTAACTACCATGGGTCAAGACAACCACTCTGCACTTTCAATAGGTTCTATAATGCCTTTCTTCTCTAACACATCCAGGCCCATATTTATACAATGTTTGAGCTGGATTTGCGTCTTGTTTTTTTTACACAAATCCAGCACAAACTCAACTCCATATTTATATTTTGACGCTAGACCCGTCTAGCTGCAAAAATATGGAGTCAGCGCCATTTTAAAGATGCATGAAACCGCCTTGCGTCAATGAGATGCAAGGTAGGCGTTCCCATCCAAAAAATGACTCAAACACCTTAGCGCCATATTTATCCAATGGGGCAAAAATGACGCATGGGTGGGAGGTGGACCCGAAAAATGGCGCTAACCCTGATTTGCGTCAAAATTTAACACCTGGGTCAGGGCAGGCATTAAAATGAGGCAAACACACCACTACTTAAGGAAAACACACACAAGCAACATCACTGCCCAACAGGACAACACAGAGGTGCTACTGATGCACCTTCCAAGACAACACCGAGCACAGGACCAACAGCAGCAGCCACCACCATCCCAACGTAACCCCCAAAGGCAGCACAGAAGGCAGGAGAGGGTCTTCAGGAACAGGACAACCTTCCATGGCCTCAGGGTACAGGACATAATCCGGAGGTTTAGACTGAACTACGAGGCCATACAGCAGCTGCTGCACCTAATTGAGCCACAAATAACAGCTAGCCTGCAGACACCACACAATATACCACCGGTGACCAAGATGCTAGTTGTCCTGCATATGTTGGCAAGTGGCTCCTTTCAAACAACGAGTGCCCTGGTCGCTGGGGTATCACAGTCCTCATTCTCCACCTTCCTGCCCAAGGTCTTAGATGCCATAATCTCCCTCACATCCGGCCACATCAGTTTCCCCAACACCCAGCAGAAGCAGCAGGATATAAAACAGGACTTCTACCAAATACATGGCTTCCCGCATGTGCTCGGTGCAATAGACTGCACCCATGTCCGGATCGTACCACCTGCAGCAACAGAGCATCTATTCCAGAACAGAAAGAACGCACATTCCATCAATGTGCAAGCCATAGCTGACCACCAGGGATTGTTCACCAACATCTTGGCCAAGTATCCTGGGAGTGTCCATGATTCCTTCATATTCCGCCACAGCACGATCAATCAGCATTTCCTGGACAGACAATGTGGCAATGGCCTTCTTGTCGGTAAGTCCATAAACCTAGCAATATACACACAGCACAGCAACCCTGTAGGACACACAAAACATTTACCACTACATCAACATGTGGGAAGGTTGACCCTGAGATGTGAGACAGGTAGTTATGTTGTACACCCTGGCACAATGAGATACACACCTATGGACAAATGACGGCTGCCACAAACATTAGCTGCCACTCTAGAGCTACAAGGGACCAATGTCAAAGCACACAGTGACAATGGCATGGCCTGCACTGGAAATACAACTTGGAAGATGAACCATTTACAATTACATTAGGCCACATAGTCAATCCAACACCTTCCCAAGCAGTATGTAGCATGGAAGGGGTGTGCAATGTGTGTTGTTGCAGGTCTAACACCAGGAGACACATAGCATGATGATGCTGACTCACATGTAGGTGAAACAGAAATACTGAGGCAGTCCCAACATCTTACATCACTCTTGGGGTGCCATTGCCATGTAGCAATAAGAAAATGAACTGTGCTATGAACACATATTGATGTGCCATTAATGCAAACTGCACACTGCTGCACACACTGAAAGAGCCAATTGTGCATCCAAATATCACATGTACAGCGAGATGGCCCTTCCTGCATAGATACATCCACCTCCACAAGGCAGTTAGCCAGGTTACCTGGAGCAAGTTTCGTAGTGTAGGTGCACGGTTGCACATGAGCGGCTGGCAGAGCGAACAACAAAGGTTTACCTAGAACCGAGTCACACATAGGACAATTGTGCATTGCCAATACTGAACACCTCAGTGCTGCCAACCTATGGAGATGTGTTGTGCATTGTCACCAAGCGGAATCAAAGGGCCTCACAGTTGCATTTCATCTGCAATGACATATGTCTAATTGGATGTGATGTCCAGGCCATGTAGTGAAACCATGTTACCACCACATTGGAATCTATTGTGTGTGTGGAATTATCAAGTCCCTTCCAGTGAAAGCACACTAAAACATGTTTGACATTACACAACGCATGGTACATACATACTGATCAGAAGTTTGGAAACAAATCATAGATCCAAGGTCAGTGACCCAAACACAAGATGTCAAGGCAACCAACTCACTGCAGAAGAAACCTCACAGAAGCCCAGGATCTCACACAATGCCACAAACACATATGAGTCACAGACGACACAAGATATCAACTGCCATGCTACATGACATTCCTGTTGCAAGCATTAACAAAATACTCACTCCTATTATCTTTTGCAGCGGATCAAGGCTATGGGATCCATCCATGGATCATGACCCCATTCTCCAACCCAAGCACAGCAGCAGAGCGTGCCTATAACGTGGTCTAATGTAGCACATGACACACAACTATGACATCTACAATCATAAGGTAAATAAGGGCCCCATACATGAGGCAGTTGATGTGAAATATTAGTGAAAGCAGGAATGTATGAACAGACCCCTGATATTATTAAGTGTGACATTTGCAATCTCTGCAAGGAGCTTGTGTGACAAGGGGGGCATCATTACTGAAAATGGATAGCATGAGCATCCCAGGAATGACAAGCAATGTTCACAACACATGCCCTGCGCAGTCCATCCCTGGAAATAAGTCCTGCCACTGCCATGTGTTACGTCTCTGCCCTCCCATCTCTACGGGGCAATGTAAATGGACTAGCTATGCCCTGGGAATCATCATTAACACTCACCCGGAGTCCCTTTCTGACTCCTGTTTGCTTCCCTTTTCCAAATGGCACGCTATAGAAGAACTACATTAGTTTGCATGGACTTCAGGTCCCATAATGCACTGCCTGGTAGTTGGTAAGACCTGTAATCTTTTTTCCATTGCTTCCTATGGGAAAAGTCTGGTTGTCCCTCTATACTGGTTTCTCTCCTTCAGGTCGTGTGAGAGACTGAAGCTGCACACACCTGTGATCCTCTTGTGCAGCCCAGCCATGTGACTCTGCCCTGGCCTTGCTGCCACCTGGAACTGCTTTTAAGCTGCCATTCCCTGAAGCTCCTTGTCGTGCATTGGAGAAGGATTCCTTTGTGTTACAGACCCCTTGTTGGATTGTGTTACAGTCCTGATTCAGCCTGAACCTGCTCTCTGTTTACCCAGTCCTGTTCCTGCTTGTTCAAGTCAGAATCTGCTCCGTGTCTCAGCCTTGTTCTTGTTTGTTTCTGCCAGAGCCTGCTTTCTGTTTCCCAGACCTGCTCCAGCCTTTGCGTCAACCTGAGCCTGTTCCCTGTGCCTGGCTTTGCCTCCTAATTGGTTCCCTCACTTTCTGTTTCCTCTTGGGCTATCATGTCTGGTAAGTGTCCTATCTGTCCTCACCTTTCTAGAGGTGTTTTCCCTTGTATTTGGGCTGGCACCTGGTTTCCAGGAGGCAAATCCAGCCCCCATCCTTTATCTAGTGTTCCATGTAGACATTAGTGCCTAACAGTGACAGTGTGCTATGGCTGTATTCCAGGAATTGCCACTGTGTCTCCAGGCGGACCCACAAGGGCTAGTCTTGTGTATGTAAGTACAATCCTTGTTTGTACCCTAAGGGTCCAGACACAGAATCACTTCTGCTGCCGCCTTTCTATGGGTCTTGCGTGGTGACTATCTGTAAGATTATTCTGCACACAGGCACTGATGTTCCCCGTTGCTGTGGAAAGTTCTGAGCCCTACCCTAGGTTCAATCTTAGTGATAACCCCAGTGTGTATGTCCATTACTGACCCGTTCCATATTTGTTCACACTAAGGTTGTTCTGCCTTCACATTTCTGTTTTCTCTGCCTTACCATAGCTGGCCTTTCCCCTTGTATGCCTTTAGCTGATCTTCTGCTTTGGTACACTACTTCCTTGCGAGATACTCAAGGGATGGCCCTAACAGAGTCCTGACTAGACCCTCTGAAACCGTAACACCATGGAGCCCAATCCTGACACAGGGTACACATGCCCACACACTTGAACTGGACACTTCTGTGGAATGCACATCTGAAATGCAGCCAGGGCAGCAGGTCCACCACAGCAACATAAGTAACATAGGTAATTCTTATGAGTCAAACTGACATGTACCAAACATTTTATGGGTGGACTTAAGGCACACTGTCTCAAACACAGTATGTACCAAACATGTACATATGGCCGACAGTTCACACACAAGTCACCATGAAGTCGTAACCAACAATTAATGACATATGAGGTTTAACATATCCGACCTAGCACTCATCAGCCATCCTCAATCATCCCTGAGTTGTGTTTGTCGTGTGAAACGTAATGTCCCCAAAGTCAAACAACTACACACATCACGAGTCAACACATATTACAAACACATATCATGACTGTTGTAGATCACTGATTGCCATCAGATGTAGATACCCATTTGAAACACATTCATACATGAGCATTACGTCCAATGTATTGCATGCTGTTCCTTCAGAAATACACATATTGTTGTTACAGATCATTCACACACAAAACACACAGTTGAATGCTCTACCACATCTGGCCAACCACTATACCATACACTGCAGGCCATACCATCCTATCTTCATGTTGATACAGGGTGCACGCATGGTAAATATTTGAAAATCACACAGTCACAGTTTGAGTCAAAGATTTTGATGCAAATACGTCGAAAAATCATGCAAACGCTAACTTGGCCCCTTAGCGTTAATTCCAACTGCGCATCACACGCATGCGGATATCCTTTGAAATTGAAGTCTACAGGTAATGCGTGGTATTTTGCCGCACATGTAGGTTATGTGTCGAAAATATTCATGCAAACATCATATGCGTCAACAAAATACACGCATGAAGGAAAAGGGGCCACAAAGGGGACAGGAAGTGATGTAATAGGAAATCCTGTTTACACGTATGGTACAGTGGGTGAACTTTCACTTTACAGTCTGTGTGTTTTCTTGACTGTGTGGCAGTGTCTCGGTGTTGCTGGTGTCTGGTTTGCGTTTCTTGTGTCTTGTGGTGTCTCGCTTGTGTCTTTTGTGTATTTTGTTAATTGTACCTGGGTATGTGCTTTTGTGTATTTTAGTGTCTTTCGGATTGTATTTGTACTGTCGGGTGTCTGTCTGGGGGTTAGATTAGTTGGGTTAGTTGGGATTCTTAAATTTGGGCTGTAAGTTTCCTATTTTTACATTTTTTACTTCTCCTTTACACTTTTTCTGTTTTGCTTTGTTGTGCAAGGACTTGTTGGGAAAGGCAAGGCTGACTCGCATGGGGTATGAGGAGCTTGGGGGCTTTGTGTGGCTGGTGTGCCACTTCCTTCTATTGACGCTGGAGATGGGTGGGCGAGTGATACAGGGGTATCACACAGAGGCAAGGCAGCTGGGGTAGGGCAAGGTGCTCTACCACCTCAAAAGAGTATACCACACGAGCAGGAATGAGCACGAGCTGAACCATCGCTGGACTGACCTGGTGGCCAGAGAGCAGTATCTGCTGGACCACCTGGGTGTGGTGATCGGTGGCCCTGTTGGTGAGTATCACATTGACAAATGTGTACAGTAGAATGCTCCTGAGTGACAGTAGCAGATGTCTTGGCGTGCTGCATGCAATGTTTGTGGCCATGTTGAATGCAAACAGAACAAACTGTTTGTGTCCCAGTATTGAGATTTAGTCCACATGTCTATACATGTTAACAATGCAGTCCTGAGGTATGTTGAGTCATGTACGACTATCTCTTAGGGCCACATGTACCAGCTATTTTAAATTGTCACAAACTGCCTAGTTTTCAGATTTTGTGTGTTTACGTCAAGAAAAAATATTTATTCTAATGCACATACCCAATTTTGGCATTCTGCAATCACAGTGCCGAATCACAAAACAGGGTTTGCTAGTGGCATCTAAGAAGGGCCGTTCCCTTCCTATCAGCGAGTCACAGTCGCTTATTGATTGTTTGGTAACCGCGAAGGCTGTCACTAAACATTTGCAGTTACCACCAGTTTCAAGTTGGTGCTAACCCATTTGCAAAAGGGGAGGGGTCTCCATGGGAGCCCTTCCCCTTTGTGAATTCATGTCCATAAATTGCTTCAGAGCAGGCAGTGCTCCCACTGACCACTGTCTGCTTTAAAAAGTATATTAAAGTTATAATATTGGTTTTTGACATGCTTTCTGTTTACCCTTGATAAAATAAGGCTGCATTTAAAAAAAACAATATATACATTTCTGTTTGAAAGCAGTCATAGACATGGTGGTCCGATGAGCCCAGCAGGCCGCAGGCCAGCATCCCTGTGAGTGCTGCCATTCTCAAAGGGTTTCCAAAATGAGACCTACCTCATTAAAATTCATGAGGTAGGTCAGTTGCTACCCCATTTGTGATTTGCAAACAGTGTAATTGACAGTGTTGTACCTCAGATTATCCTACTCTCAAATTGCGAGTTGCTAAGTCTGCAATGTGTGACTCACAAAACCTGATCTTCGTACATGTGGCCCTTAGTCACACATTTCAGGTGCAATGACAACACCTGTGCCCCTGCATTCTGTCAATGATGATCAGGTAAGACACTGTCAGCATACCACATTTCACTGTATCAAGACAGCAAAGTGGCCAACCCATGTTTAGTGCTACATTGTCATCATTACACACACAGGATCCCTGCCATTATGTTGGCAAAGGGGGCATACACGGCTTAGGGGACACTGCCAATTTATTAGCTACATACAACTGTGCCACATCTGTCATGGACCACTGAATGCATGATAATTGCAGACTAAAAATTAAGCCACATGTCCGTCACACTGTAACTCATTGTCCCTCAATGCACAAGCCACAATACCTGAGTCACTAGTATTGCAGTGCAACAGGGAAGCTCCATTGAAATTGTCAGCCAGATATAAATCATGACATGGAGTACCATCTGAAATGGATTATCCACAAATGTTTGTAGTCAGGTTTAGCACCACATGATTGTTAGGCCCAGTGCATGTGTGCAGATGTGTGTCTATCACTCACTGCAGTGTCAGTGTCAATGTGAGTTTGCAGTGCTATGTCTGTTGGAGTGTCTACATGTAGGATCACCAGCTCACTCATGTAAAATGTTACACACTGTGATCTGTTGTCCACACGTTTGTACAGTGATCTGACATTCAGCATGTATTTCCTTTCCATGTCTTACAGGTGGACTTGCCCACAATATCATCGGGGAAGTGGCTCAATTTCAGGATCCAGACATATCCAGTAAGTATGATAATGTCTGTCCTGTGTAGTGATTGCAGCTGTTTTGTGAGTGACTCTTGTGTGTTGCACTCATTGCAAGATATGATGAGCTGGCACGTGATCTGATATATTACTTGACTGGATGTTGACAGAGTGTTCCGTGCAAGGGTTAGACATTCACAGGCAGAGAGTTATATCTTGGGAGTCTTGTGCTGCGCAATAGGAAGCAGCGTGTGAGCAAGGTGATTACTAGCCACATATAGGCCCACTTGTGACTTGAAAGAGCTCCACTGGAAGTATATTGTCTCTGGGTCATGCCCTCATTCTCACAACACAGTGATGCATCAGTTTTCCACACAAAATTGTGCAACCCTGTATTGTAATGTACATGTAGGACAGTATGGGTAACTGTCCCCCAGCATCTAGCTCATAATTTGTACTCCATTTACGTGACACTTATGTGGTATGCAATAGGCGTGCATGCAGGTCAAGGCCAGATGTGTGCTGGCATCAATGTGGGTGTTTTGTTGGCAGATCAGGTGTTGATGGTTGTCCACAACTGGACACATAAATGTAGATGTGAATGACCTATGGAAACATTATTCCTAGGTGGTAGCCCTCCTCATATGTGTTCCGCTCACTAAATCCATGTACAAGTGGACATGCCTTTCGAAGTTGTCCTCGACAGTTGTGATGATGTATTGCATGCCCATCCCCCCTGAGGCACGGGGTAGAGGAACAACATATATGAAGGTAGATGTGATGGTCACAGTGTAGATGACAGTCATCTCATTCAAGCATGCATGTGTCCCAAACAACACTGACCCCTTATGATTAGCAACTGCATACCATCCTGCCAATTACATCTACAAATCACTGGTCTTGGGTGCCTCGAAGTTGACTTAGATGATGAAGATTAGTCGGCCTGGCCTATGTGAAGTAGTTACTGCCTTTACATTGTGACACATTGCACTACATCAATGCACAGATCACTTTATTTGGTCCAACTCTTGTCGTGCTTTGCTGTGGTGTAAAGGACATGATGGGTAGCCAGCGTTGCAATTACATTCATCAGGGACATTGTATCATCTGGACTGTGATTTGGACTTCATGTGCAAATTGAGGCAGAGTGTTTGATTATCATCTGTACATGCATCACACAATTATGACACTGATGGTTGCCTGTCTCAATTTCACATTTGCCAACATGGATGTAGCGGAGATCAGGGCTTTCCAGAAGCAGGCAGTGAGATACAGACACATCTGATCTGGGTACCGAAGGACTGCAAGATGCTATCAGAGAGAGAGAGCCACAGGAGGATGGCGTGCTTTCAGCTAAGGGGGACAGGCATTGGCCACAAAGGTTGTAGCCACCACCACAACTGCACCCAGAACCACAGCTGCCACCCTCACATCTGCCCCACCTGCTGCACCGTCAACCTCTGCACCACTGACCACCACACCTGCTGCACCATCAACGTCTGCAACATAGTCCACCACACCTGCTGCAATGGACATGGCCTCAATTGCTGAGCTCCAGAGGGACATGAGGAAAGTGTTAAAAAAAATTGACACAATACAGAAGGATGTGGACAAAAATACCCAGAGGCTGAAGGCAATTAAAAAGACACCGAGGAGGGCAAACATGTGAACTCTTGCCCCACCTCACCCCCATTTCAGTCCCCTCCCTCCTCATTTCTCTTCCTTTTTTATAGTGGGTTTAAGGGGTTTAGTGTTAGGTTAGAGTAGGTCACTTGTTTAGATAGGATAAGTAGGCTGGGGGGTTCATATTATTACATGTTAGTTTGTGGGTGGGTGGGTGGTGGTTAATGTTGGGACTGTTGTGTATTTAAAAAAATAAAATAAAAATGTCTTGTTGTATAAAGTGGGTGGGGGCAAATGTTTGGAGTGTGTTGTTAAATGTGGTAAGTAAGCTTAGCATAGGGTAGTTAGGGCCAGTTGTGGGTAATGTATAGTTAGGATAAATTAGGTTAGTATAGATGTGTTACATATTTTTAAGTTCTGTTTCGTACATAGTTATTAAAGATTTAGGTACTCCCTTACTGCATGTGTCATATGCTTGGGGCTCAGGGTCTTTGCATGAGTGTACAGTGCCAATTGTCTGTTGGCCTGTGAATTCCATCCTGCATCCACATCCCTCTCTTGGCATGTTAATTCCCACTTCTAAATGAGCTGCCACATTGGCAGCTGCAACAAATCCAAATCTCAATGCATCTGACAACCATTGTACACACCCCTCAACATGACTATAATTCCCGTGTATTGGACAGGTTGGTGTGCTTTTTAAACTGTAATTGTTTTGATCCTGTGTTGTGATGTTGGGCACTATGGGACATCTGCCTGTAGCCTGAAATTCATGTCAACACTGCTAAACTGAAGAGGACAAGTATACAAATTTCACGCAAATGTGTTTTACTTGTACTCCCAGCTGACATTATTGGCCAAACCCTCTTACACAGCCATTTCTGCTGTATGTTGTGGGCGAGGCATGTATGTTTTAAAGCAAATGTCACATACACAATGGCTTGCTTGTAGGGGATGTGGCCAGCATTGACTTTCATCTTGTAGATACCTTGGTCCCGATTGATACTTATTTTGCACTGCATTTTCGTAATTTTTTGACGCAAAAGCAGCTCACACTTACAAAATACAATTATATTTTGTAAGTTTGCACCGACTGTAGCAACAATGGCATGTTGTCAAGCACAGGACAAAGGAAAATCAGTGCCCATGTGGCATGGGCTGATGCTACCGGGTACTCCTACGGGTGAAGATGATATGTTCCACATCTTCATCCTCTAATGTGTTTGTCGTCTCCTCTGCCCTTGATGGTGGTGCAGGTGGGTTTGAGAGGGCAACAGACACTTCAGTGGTTGGAGAAGTGGACACCAAATCCTGGCAGCTGCCATCTGTGGAATTACATATGGCATAACTGCAGCAAGGAGGAGCTGCTGATTATTGAGTATGGCAGCAACATCCCTGTGGTAGGCAGCCATGTCTGCCATGAGGGAGGCCAGTTCCAGGGGCATGAAGTCCAGCTCGTTGTCATGCATGCAGCAGCAGGATTGGGAGGGCAGGTGTTGTGGCACCTCCCTCACAGCAGTGGTTAGGTCGCTCACACACTGTTAGACTCATTGCAGTAGGGATTGTGTTACTTGTATGGCTGCTGTCTGTTCTGCAGACATCATCATGCACATGCGCATCCCCTCAAGGCTGGTTTCCATAGTTTGTGTCCCCACCCCCACCTCCTTGGCCAGCTCCCGCTGTACTCCCACTACTTGTTCCTTCAAAGGTGGTCCCTGTGTCATCAGAGTCCTCAGCTGTGTTTGAGCTGGCAGGTCGTACTATTGGGGTGGTGGGTAGGTCCTCTGGGTTGGCTACTACATGTATGCTCCTCCTTGAGACTGGAGGTGATGTCTGGCGGGTTCCCAGGACATCTTGGAGGGTTTCCTGGCTGATGGTTGTCAGCTGCTCATCCAGGTCATCAGGGTGATCCAGGACAGGCCGATCCACAGGAGAGCCATCGTCTTCCACAATGAGATATTGTACAATTAGTGTGTCTGTGTTGTGCTAGTTGTAATGTGACATCACTGACTTCCTATTGGTGGTACATTGTCATGTTGGTTCCCATGTATTGTCCCTGTCATTATTGTTTGCAGTCTCTCAGGCCTATGCCCCACCTTAATGCCACCTGTAGTGTTGGCAGTTTGGGCAATTGTCTGTGTCAAATCTTCTAGGTGTGGGTTCTGTCCAAATTGTGGCTTGCCACCTTCTTGTCCTCTACAACCCACCCTCTGCTTCCATTAGCATGGTGAGGCCTTGCAATGATTGTTGGTGTGCTGATGCCACAGCACCACACATAACAATATGGCCCTGTCCCAGTCTATCATTTTTCACATACACCTATGAGGTGCTGAGACCTAGCACCACACTATGTATGGAATTTCCATGAGACAATACAGGTGTTACCATTGGTAGTTTCTCATGTTGATGTTTGCGTATGTGTGCTACATTGCATTGCACTGATGGGCCTGGCAGAGTTCCAACATTGGTAAGCATTTTCAAAAGTCACTGTTTTACATATTAATTCATTACACGTTTTAGTTATGCAATTCATTAATAATCATTAAGAAAATTCACACTCTCACAATCCCTCCTATGATGACTATTTGTGTCATCATATCTATCCATAATAAATTCATTTATTATCATCAATTTCAAAATTATGTCTAATTTATTTTTACATTATTTCTCTTTCTTCTTCCATTCCCTCTGTAGAATTTCTTCATTTGGATTTTGAAATTTCTTCTATTCTTTTCCAATTTCCTTCTCTTAAAACATTTTATCATTGTATATGTTCCCCAAATGCCAATTAAACAAAATACAATTATTGATACCCATTTTATTATTTACAAAATAAGATTTCTCCTCACATTGCTAAACCAATTTCCCACAGCTTTAATCCCTTTGCCAGACTTTTCCCAAACTGTAGTTTCTGTTAGTTATTTTAAATCTTCACTATTAGTATTTGTAACAATTTTAATCAGCTCTTTAACTTTACCTGAATTATCAGGTATAAAGGAACAACAGTGATTTGAACCAAGTAATTTACAAACTCCATCCTCTTTCGCCAAAAGAATGTCTAACGCAAGGTGATTCTGAAGTGCCATAGCTCTTGTAGCAGCCAATTCTGTATCTAAAAGAATGATAGCCCCAGAATATCTTGTCAACATGTTATCTACTATTGTAGACAACGTCTGTATTTTGATTGAATTCAGGACTACTCCCACTAAAGGAATTATAGCCCCCAAAATGTCTCCCACAATGCTAGAAACTGATTCTCGCTTGTGTCTCATTTGAAATTTCATTGTTTCAGGAATCTTACTCAAGTCTTCCAATTGATAGATTTTTGGAAAACCTATTCCCAAATAACACATTCCATACCATCCTATAGGAAGATGGTAATATGCATTTCTTCCACAAATATAATAAATCCCAGGTACTGGGGGGTCCTGTCCATTCATCATGAAATCCCACTTACTCCTGAACATAAAAACATGTCTACATTCACTCTTTCCAACAAACACTCTATCATTCTTACTCCAAGGTCTATATATACAAAGTCTTCCCACATGCTCAGTATCGATCATTAGTTTTCCCTGTTTAGTAATGTCAGTATGAGCATAATCTATTCCAGGCTTTCTACTCATAATTTCCTTATCTATCTTTGCCTTTATTTCTCTTCTTCTATCTTCTGTGTTATCTAAGAACTTCTTTTTTTTTACCGGTGTAAATAGGTCAAATTATTCCTATGAGCAAAAGCTGCACCAAAAGTTAAAGTAGGCTCAAAGAAATCTCTCATAATTACTGTTATTTTCTTTGGCTATTTTATTCAAATAACCTATCACAAGTAGAAATGACAATACCATGTTATAGTTTGAATAAAAATATTGAATATATTCTTGATTATAGAAACGCGTTAGCAAAAGACTACAACTTATAGCATAAGTCACAGGTAGGCTATGATAAGTAGTTCCTCCTTCCACTGAAGTCGGAATCTGTGTGCATACATAGCAATCTTTCACGTGCATCACCTCAACATACTCATGCAAGAAGCGATAGAAGACATTTGAAGAAAGCTCTTTCTCTTCGTGTAAGTATTTGACATCTATACTAAATCTATCTTTCGATAGTGACTTATCAGTCAAATCTAAAGAACTATCAATTTTCGTAGTCTGGTTGGCTCCATCTATCTCATAAACAGGCACTCCTACAAACAACAATAAACATATTAACACACTCACTACGGCCAATCCAATACTAAACACTCTACAAACACTAATCCTACTGTTTTGGTTATGTGAGTTACTCATATTTTCAATATTAAAAAAAATAAAAAAAATAAAATTTCAAAATTCAGAAAAAACACTTCAAAAATCCCTCCTTATTTTTTTAAATAATTCATTCACTCTTGGACATTCTCTTTGTCAATTTCAGTATAGCAGCTTGTCTGATCCAGTTATTTATTTGTCTACTCCAGTATGTATTATTATTTGTCTCTTCAGTATGAACTTTTAAGCTCGACTTTTCATTTTCTTTTCCCAAAATCTCTTTCTTGCAATCTTCACGTTCCAAAGCAAACATTTTCTATTCTCTGTCAAAACAATAACTCAAAAATTATTCCTGCCAGTCATTTGTGTTCAAATACGCCCATTCAGGTCCAGCATATCTTTTGCTTGCAACTCTTTACCTTTTCGGTCTTCTGCCACTTTCACTTTCTTCTCCACTAGTGTCATTCTTCATTCAATTATTTTTCCTCTTGAATTGGTGGAATTACATTAACTCTTCCACTCTTTGTACCTTTCTCTGGCCAATTATCTCCTTTCAATGTCCTTCTCATCAACAATCTTCTTAATATTGAGTCTTCACTTGCCTTTGGACTTTTTTCTTCTGACATTCCCGCAACTGGTTCAGGAAGAGTATAATCCACTTCGGCGGGACTATCCTCAGTTACTTTCCCAATGGGGTCTGTCCTTTCTTTGGTTTGATACACCCACCACGGATCAAAATCAGTCTTATCTTTTTCTTCCTGGAATGATTATTCTACTCCTTTTGCAGCTTCCTCAACTTCTTCACCACTCTGCTCTTTTTCGTCTGTTATAGGAATGGGCACATCTCTGTCATTTTCGACATTTTGCTAACTTTCTTTCTCTTTGTTCCCATTGTTCTCAACTTTTGGTAATCTCAACAGTTCCTCTTCTCTTTCTGTTGGATCATGCACTTTTCTCGTATGGCTCGCATGCACCCAATGTGGCAAACCAGCACACTTCACAACTGTCGTCGTAGTGAGCACAATCTGATAATGGCCCTTCCTCCGTGGCTCCAGGCAAGACTTTCTCACATGCTTCTTTATAAGCACCCAGTCTCCAGCTCTCAAACTGTGACCTTGCATTTGTTGTACTGTTGCAGCTTCCACCTTAATGAGAGAAAGACCAAACCACATCAGCCAGGCTTTTGCAGTAATATAGCACCATATCATCTGTAATATTCACAAGTGCATTTGCAGGTATTGCTGGCAATCTCATTGCTCTCCCCATCAAAATGTCATGTGGAGACAACCCAGTCTTCTTATAAGGTGTGCTTCTCATTGACATTAGCACTAGTGGTAAAGCATCTGGCCATTTTAAATTTGTTGATGCACACACTTTGGCCAATCGTGATTTTAATGTTCCATTCATCTGCTCTACAAGATCCAAAGCTTCTGGGTGATAGCTACAATGTAGTCTCTGCTGGATGTCTAATGCAGAAAAAAAAAACTTTATCACCTCATTATTGAAGTGTGTTCCCCTATGTGATTCAATTGAAACCGAAAAACCAAAACATGGAATTAGTTCTTGCAAAAGCAATTTAGCTACTGTAAGACTATAATTTCTCCTTGTTGGATATGCCTCAATCCAGTGACTGAAAAAGCACACAATCACCAACACGTATTTCAAACCAGCACATGCAGGCATCTCAATGAAATCCATTTGCATTCTACTGAATGGATCTCCCGCCATAGCTATGTGTCCCATGTAAACAATTGTTCCTTTGCTGACAGTCATCTCATGGAAAATTATGCACCTATGGCAAACCCGTTCTGCCACTTGTCTGAATTTTGGATTGCACCAGAACTGTTTAAAACTCTTGATCATTGCATCTCTTCCTATGTGAGTTGAAGTCTGGTAGTATCTAGCCATTTGTGTCAACAAACCCGTTGGCAAGACAACTTTTCCCTATACTCTCAACCAAATTTCATCTTATCTTTGCATGCAACAATGTTTTATCCAATCCCTACGCTCCTCTTCTGGAACATTGTTCTGTATGGCTTTCAGCTCATCTAATGTCTCAATTATTTACATAGAGAAATTTGCATAACTCTCATCATTTTCTGATATTGATTCCCAATTTCCCAAGTGCCTTTCCTCAGGCACTAAATTTAGCACCTGGTCTGCATAAGCATTTCCCAATGTTACATAATCCTATCCTCTCTGATGAGCACTGTATTTGACCACCAATTTTCTCAGGTTTTTGTACAGCTTGTAACAAATCATGTATTCTTTCCCCATTTCTCACAGGTGAACCTGAAGAAGTCAGGAGCCCTCTTTGTGACCAAATTCGCCCAAAATCGTGTACAATACCAAATCCATATTGACTATCAGTGTAGATCGTCACTTTCATCTGGTCCGATAGTAGACATGCTCTAGTAAGAGCCACCAATTCTTCGACTTGTGCAGATATTACTCCTTTAAGGCATGAAGCTTCTAATATGCCAGTAACTGTAAACACTGCATATCCTGCTCTTAAGGCACCTCTATTATCTCTTAAGCAGGAACCATCGACAAATAATCATTGTGTTCCAAACAAGTGTCTTTAATGTCATCTCTTGCTTTGGTGCATAGTTCTGCTAGCTCCAAACAATCATATTCAACATCGTCTATCTTATTTAGATCTTCCCCCTCATTTGGTAATAATGTTGCTGGGTTAAGCACTGTGCACCTTTTGATTGTTACATTTGGCGCCCCAAGAATCACTGTCTCATATTGTGCCAATCTTGCATTTGTCAGGTATTGTGTTTTTGACCTGGTCAATAGAATTTCTATCGAATGAGGTACCATCACTGTCAGAGGATAACCCATCTCAATGTTTTCACTTTGAGTTATACTCTGCTCCACAACTGCAACCGCTCTCAGGCATCCGGGTAAGGCTGTTGCAACATTATCCAAAGTAGCTGAAAAATATGCTACTGGACGATTGACACCACCATGTGTTTGTGTCAAGACAGACAAAGAACATCCATCTCTCTCATGAAAAAACATTACAAATCTTTTTGTGTAATCAGGCATACCTAAAGCTGGTGCTTGACACAAACTCTCTCTCAATTCAGTAAATGCTCTCATGCATTCCTCATCCATCATTATGGGATCTGAAACATCCTTATGTCTCAGTCTCTGCAGTGGCTTTGAAATGGCTGAAACATTTGGAATCCACTGGCCACAATACCTACCATTCCCAAAAACATCCTCAACTCTTTTTGTGAACTTGTTAGTTTCATTTTCATCATTGCAGATACTCTTTCACTTGAAATTCTCCTCGAACCTTTCTCAAATGTCCCAAGTATTTCACCTCTTGCTGACAGTACTGCAACTTAGCAGGAGATACTTTATGACCACTGTCTCCCCGAAAATTAAATAATGCAATTGTATCTTCTCTACAACCTTCCTTTGTCTTTGATGCACTCAACAAATCATCAATGTACTGTACTAAGGTCGATTGGTAAAGCATTACCAATGACTCTGAGTTATTGTTCAAAATCTGATTGAAAATCAATGGTGGTTCTGAAAAACCTTGAGGAATTCTACACCAACAGTAGACTCTGGTCAGAAAATTGAAACAAAACAGATATCTGTTGTCCTCATGTAGCGGTACTGAAAAAACAGCTTGGCACAAATCAATGACTGTGAACCATTCCTCATCACATGGAATCTGAAACATTATCACTGCTGGATTCGGCACAACTTGGAAACACTTCACCACAATGTCATTTTTTTCCCTTAAGTCCTGAACAAGACAAATTTTCCCATCAGCTTTTTCAAACCCATTATTGGTGAATTACACTGACTGCTCATCATTTCTTTCAAAACCCCCTGCACCAGGAATTGTTCTATCAAAGGTGTTATTCCTTCAATTACTTCATTTGTCATTGGGTATTGTGCAGTCTGTGGAAACACCACATTCTCTTTCACTGCCACTTTGACACCTTCAACTCCTTAAATCAAACCAATGTCCTTGCCTGAAAGGTCCCAAACCTGTGATTTAACTCTTTCCTGAAAATCGATCGGCAAATCTTTGTTTTCAAAGATTGGAAAGAAATTAATTAAGTCTTCCAAATTGTAATCTTCATGTGCCTCCTCATTGTCATCTACCTGATCATTCTCAACGTTCAGCAAAGCTAGTTCACAGGACATCGTCCTTCTCCAAACATCAACTGACAAATCTTTCTCTTCATCACTGTTTGTCTCAATTTTAATTCCTTCTGTTGAACACATAATCGAACAATTTATCTTGCACAGTAACTCTCTTCCCAATAATGATACTGGACTGGAATCGCAAACAACAAAGCTATGGTAATCTCTAAAATTACCAATTTTCACAAGGACTGGTTCTATAAGGGTGTTGACAAAATGTTTATTTGCAAATCCTACTATCTGCACTGTTCTTTCTGAAACTGGTACGTCTGGAACTTCTTTTGTCCTTACTGTTGAGCGTGTTGCTCCTGTGTCAACCAGGAAATTAACCTCATGACCATGTATTTCACCCTTCACATAATGACCTCTCTGATCCACTTCTAATGATGCAGCCATCACATACTCCTCCTCGTCTGAACTATGCAATGGCCATTCATCTTTTATTTCATTCTCACTGTGTGAAGGAAATTGTTCAACTGTTTTTACACTTTTGTTTTTATTCTGATTTGTGACCACTTGCGAAAGCATCCCCTATTGCTGTTTCATTGGACTCTGTATCATTTGAACCTGTCTCGGCATGTGCATTTGCTGTACAGGCACCATCTGCACCTGTGGCTGCATTTGTTTAATTTGTGGCATATGTACCTGTTGTACCTGAGGTTGTACATTTTGCATCTGTTACATTGGCTGTAAAGGCTGAAAACCTTGCATATTATTCATGTTGTTCTGGAAATTATGATTTTGACCTCCCATTCTAGGTTCTCTCATGCCCTGAAATGAATTTACACCATTTGCCTGCTGAACTATTCCTCCCTGATTTAACATTGGGCACTGTCTTTTCCAATGTCCAACTAATCCACAAATATGACAAGGTAACACCTTTCGCCTTTGCTGCTCATCCTGCATCACCAATGAACTCAAATCCAAATTTGTATTGACTACCGGAATCATCATTCCACCTTGACCTCTGCCTCGACCTTGACTCGGAAACAAACCATTTCCCTGTGGCAGCTGTTGAAAATTTCCTTGCAATCCTGTCTGTGCAGCCTTAATCTGCATTACCATTGTTTCTCTTTCAGCTTTTTCTGCTTCAACTCAATTTCATCACTACAGTATTTAGCATACTGCAATAATTCGTCAATAGGCTTTGCTTGCCAGCAAATTAAATTATTCTTAATCATTTGACTTACTTCTAGTTTCACCCCTTCAACAGATCTGAACACCAAATGATTCATGCTCTCTTTCTCAATTGTTTTACACCACTGAATTGTTTCAACGCCTTCAACAATCTTTCATAATATGCATGAACTGATTCCTTCCCTTCCTGTGATGTTCTATCTATGCGCTGCCAATCAACATTTTTTGGCAAAATTCTCATTTTCAGAAACTCAATGATTTTATAATAATGTTTCATTACTTCTGGAGATGGTACCTGTTTTTAAATCCTTTTGCGGTTCTCTTGTCAGCCAATCAACACTCCTCTTACATTCAATCCACAAATCTGTTGGGACAATAATGTCAAAAAGTGTATTCAAGACTTCCCACAGACACTTTGAAAGGTTCACAAACCTATCTGTCTGCTGGTACCACCCCATCGGTTGCTCTCTCAGCCTTGGGTAATCATTTGTAAAACTTTTAATATCACTCCTGTTCTAAGGTACACGTATAAAATTCCCTCCTGGTGTTTCTCTCATTGGCAGCATTTTCACTGCTTCTCCTCCCTATGTCACATCATCTTTCTTTGGTCTTTCTCTTTTCCTGTCCCATATGCTCTCTCACTTGTCTAATGCCCTCCAAACCTATACTTTCTCAAGTAATTCTCTAAGATGCGTTCTCATTCCTGCAGATCTCATGTGAATAAAATCTTCCTCCTCCAAGTTTAATCTGTAACTTCTTTTCAGAGTTTTCATTTTTGACAAGTCAATGTCATACTCATCTGCTACTTCTTGTAACTGCTGATAAACTCTGTCTGCTCCCTTTGTAATAATTTTGCATAGATATCTCAACTGAGCTTCAGTATAGGACTCAAGTCTGTTCACCTCTATTTTCTTTCTAAAAGTTCACTCCCTTCCATGTTCAGTCTCACTCTGTTTATCGTTTCTTCCTCTTCATCTTTTCTTTCTTGTTGTTTTGTCTTCCAACCATTTTGTTATTTCTTGTGCAGACAAGCCTTTCAATGAAACCCCATTAGCTTGTACATCTGCATCTGGCTCTCGTCCTGAACTTGCACATTGTTGTGGAACCATCGTTCTCTGCCCCTGATTATTACAAAATATTGTTCCAGGATTTTCAACAGGAGACACATCTATTGAAGAATTTGTCTCATTCAAACTTGGTCTTTGTCTATTCTGTACATTTATCAATGAATTTACTCCACTATTATCTACACAAGCATATAATGGAGTCACCGGACCCATCATAAGAGGTACAGTAATTGCACCTGGATTAATCAAGGATCCAACCCTCTGCATCTGTCCTGCACCCATGCCCTGCATCTGCGGAATCTGTATTTGAACAGGCTCTCTTAAATCCATCCTTTGCTGACCTTGTGATAACACTAAATTAGTAGTTATCCTCACAATCTGAGCCTCTGGCTGTATTTCAGGAATGTTCATTTCAAACTGTTGTCTGTTACTCAATGAGTCATTAAAACTACTCTGCATCTGAACCCTCTCATTGTCCAAGATACTCTTCGCTGATTCTGAAATCGATGGTGAAGTAGGAATTGTATTACTAATTCCACTCCCATTCGATCTATTATCATTCCGCTGACTCACATTTGGTGGAGGGTAGGTCTCTAAAATTTGAGAAATTATCTTGCCTTCCTCCATTTCAAAATCATCATTAAACATGACTCTTTTCAAGTCCCTCATGTTTTGTTCTTTAATGTCTTTTGAACCCTTTTATTTTAGTTCCATCTTTTGTTTCAGTCTCAGCCTCCTTTGTTCTTGCAGGAAACAATCTAACCCATGTAATGTTTCTACTCTCCACCTTTTCTGCTCTTCATCCCGTATCTCTTCAGCTAATGTCTTTTCTACTCTTCTCATTTTCTTTTCAAATTTTAAAGCCTGTTGCCGTTTTGCTACCAGCTCCCACATCGCTAATGCTTCGTATTGTGCTGGCTTCGGTGAAGGTTTTAAACTGTGTATATTTGACCTTAAATTATCCAAAATTCTCAAATTAAATGTACCATATTCTGGGAGAGCCAGGCACCCTTCTTTCTTTGTAATTTTGACCCAATGTGTTAACCAAAGGCATGCTTCTGCACCTCTCTCCTCAAACACAATATATGCTGCAGTATTTTCTGGCAGACAGACCTCTCCTTCGAGTGCCAGAATATACTCATCACCCCTCAGCGCACTTCTCAAAGCTTTAAAAAACGTCATTTTCAAATTTTAAAGCCTGTTGCTGTTTTGCTACCAGGTCCCACATTGCTAATGCTTCGTATTGTGCTGGTCTCGGTGAAGGTTTTAAACTGTGTATCTTTGACCTTAAATTATCCAAAATTCTCAAATTAAATGTACCATGTTCTGGGAAAGTCAGACAACCTTCTTTCTTTGTAATTTTGACCCAATTTGTTAACCAAAGGCATGCTGCTGCACCTCTCTCCTCAAACACAATATATGCCGCAGTATTTTCTGGCAGACAGACCTCTCCTTCGAGTGCCGGAATATACTCATCACCCCTCAGCGCACTTCTCAAAGCTTTAAAAAACTTCATTTTTGACTGAATTTATTCAAACCCGATGTCCACAACAAAAGTTATTAACAAACTCAATAAAACTAAGCAAGTACAAACAATAAACAAAAATAAAGAAGGAACAACCAATCATGAAAAGTGACTACAATCCCACAATTCTCTTCAAACCCCTCACCTTCAATCGCGTAACTCTATTGTCGGATTGACTGACGAATTTGTGCACGACTCCTTACACCAGTCAACCAATCCCAGCGCGGCATCAACTACGTCACACTAACACATTCACCCCTTCACTGAGACGCTGACAAAGTCTGTCGTACCAATCTTTTACAACCGACACGCAAAATTAACGGAATATTAATTTGCAAGCTAACTTAAACCAAAAACAAATTTGCTCATTTACTACAGGTAGGGTAATACAATCACTTCAAAAGTAACCTTGGGCTTTCACCTACTCTTTTTCACAGTTCCCACAATCGTGAGTAAAATTGAACCCGGTGAACTTCACTTCTCCACGGTTCATTGGATTATTGTCTAGTGCACTCAGTACTCACCAAGTATTCAGTATAATTTCATTCACACCAATTTCTCTCAAACTCGACTTACCAATCACGACAGATCGATCTATTAAATGAACAAATTAAAACATATACTAATGCCCGTATTTACACTTTTTAACACAGCATTTGTACAATTTTTTGATGCAAAAGTGGCACAAACTTACAAAATCAATTGTATTTTGTAAGTTTGCGCCTCTTTTGCATCAAAAAGTGACGCAAATGATGCACACAAAAAAAAGTATAAATATGGACCTAAGTGTCTCTCTACCCTTCTCAATATACTCCGGAGTCCCAGACCTCTCTCGTTAGGTCTGTCATCAACAACCACGTGGATAATATTTCCTGCATCGAGCGCTACACTCAAATGAAGAACACCGCTTCCCTAATCATGTGGCATGAGCCTATAGGAGTACGCCCACTCCATCTAATTAACTAATTTGAGTATCTCTACTCCTCTAGACTCATATTCACCACAGTCATCTGCAAATTAGCTAAAGCTGTGCAAGCGCAAAATTACTTCACTCAATTCAGCCAAATACCGCTAAGAACATACCCTTCAACCTACGGGGTCTCCAAGAGCAGGGAAAGTCACTTAAGGCAACTAGCAACTCATCTTGCTGAATCTGTATAATATCTTAGAAAAGAAAACAACAAACTCAACAATTTTATTTGCACCCAAACCTCACATCCTCATTATGACATCATCTAAACAATGACGTAACCGTAATCTGCCACCAAAAACTGCTGCAGTGCCACAGAAACCTAGCTATTAGTTACACTGAATAGTGGATTCTGCGCTAGAGGACGATGGATGGAAGTGACATGTGTCAATGAGCAATGTGAGCATCAACAAAAGTCAACACAATCCATGATATTAAACCTTACTCAATAACCACACCGATTTATTAAGAAGAATTATAAAATTTATTTCCTTAGATTAGCAATGCTAAGGATACGAAAATAACTCTCAAACACAAATGGTAAGCATATAAGACCAATAACGGTTTATTAGAACATCTTATATGTCACAATTTGATTAAGACAACCAAACAAATTATCTCCAAAAGAATTACACTTATTAATAATACCAAAACCGGTAATAATGGCAAGGTATACATTAGTTAAGCATTCAAATGATCTCAAGATATATCATGAGCATTTCAAATTAGTTCCCTCACTAACCACAAAATTAGCATCAACATGTTGGGTTTCATGTGAAAAGATTTTAGTAGCACAAATTTAGAAAAACTCTTTAACTCAGTTAATGATAAAAAGATTTTTAATATGCAGCAATTAAATCATATGTTGCAGCTGGTACCTGAAAAGCAAAAGAGACACATATTACATTACAATGACATACATTACCAATAATAGAAGTAGAAACAGCAAGTAGTTTGCTTCAGCCAGGGGATACCATCAGTTATGTCATCAGAAAATTTGGGCCTAACGACAGCTAAACCCACTCAGCCAATAAGACTCGAACTTTCGGCATCTATCTCCCAAGTCTCTAATATGGAATCTCTGGTCATCTTCTGCCCACCAAGGAATCCTAACCCAGTTGGTATACTAAATCATAATAAGCTTATGATTGGTCAATCTATAGGGTGGTTACGCTTCAGCCAATCAACAACTAAATTGATAACCTAAAATACAACAATTCTACACTAACTAGAACATTTTCTTCAATAGTAGCACTTCCCCTTCCGTTTCGGCTGTAGCTCCATTGACTTCAACGTTGCACACAGCTTGGGCGTTCGCTGGCTGGCAGCCAGAATGGGGGCTGATAGACTCCTGGTGACTTCATCACCCGGGAACCAGCTATTTCTCTTTCTTTTCCAGCCTGCATGATCTCCATGTGCGATTGGATGCTCTACTCTGTACCCCAGATGTCCACGCACAGGTTCACAATGCTGAATATCTCACCCGTTCGGTCTCAGATCATAACCCCCTATGGCTAGGCTTAAAGTGGGCGAGAGTGCATTCCTGTATTCCGACGACCTGGCGCTTACGTCGGGAGGCCCTAGAGGACGCCGTCTTTCGGGGCACCATCAGTACAGTTGTTACCCAATACTTCAAGGACAATGCTGGGACCACTGAGTTCCTCCTGATGGAGTGGGATGCATTCATAGTGGTACTTCGGGCCGGTGCCTCTCGGAGGCTTTGGAGATTTGAGAGATCCTGCTGTGGCAGCTGAAGAAGTATTAAAAATGTGTGAGAGGCCCCATCCGGGCCACCCGGAGTTGAACCCTGATCTTCTTGATGCAAAAGAAAATGTAGCAGAATTGATAGAAATATTGCACTGCTTTGATTACCGAATCCTTATGGTGCAGGTCCATGCGGAGAAGGACCATACTGGACCCCTGCTTGCATGGATAGAGAGCCTAGTCAAGCAAGGATCAGTGATTTTAGAGATCATCACTGACGACAGGTGCAGGGTATATGGCCAGGAAGGACATTAATAGCGAATTTCACAAATATTATGCTCATCTCCACAGCAGTAGCGCAGAGCACTCTCTGCATGAATCAAAGCCTTTCTGGCACCATTGCACCTCCCAAGAATTCCCAAGGAGAGTGCTCAGGCCCTCATGGGAAATATTACCATTCAAGAGGTCCACGCTGCTAATAAGGCCATGGCCCAGAACAAGATGCCAAGAACTGACGGGGTTTCCGTAGAGTTCTACACTACCTACGTTGGGACTTAAGCCCCCAAATTAGTTAGTACGTAAAAAAACACCAAAACAACAGGGCTACTGCTGCAGTCCACCCGGGAAGCATTGATAGTGCCTCTATTAAAGCCGGGGAAAGAGCTATTTTATAAATGAGCCTATCAGTCCCTATCAATGCTAAACACTGACTACAAAATACTAAGCAAGATCGTGGCTACCAGCGCTTTATCACATATGTCCCCCCTTATCCATCGGGACCAAACGGGCATTATACCAGGCCGTATGACAGCCCATAATATCCGCCGGGTATGCACAATGCTACGAGCTAACACCTAGGATACAACAAGCGCAGGAATATTAGCGGTAGACATTGAGAAAGCCTTTGATAGCCTGGAATAGCCCTTCCTTTTTAGCGTCATGGTGCAGTTTGGGCTGGTCCAGGAATTAATTGCCTGAACCCAGGTGCTCTACACCGATTTGTCGGGCAGGATCCATAGCTGGTGGACGATATCAGAGAGTTATGGAGTGGAGATTGGCACCCGGTAGGATTGCCTCCTGTACCCGTGCTATTCGCCCTGGCTGTGGAGCGACTGGCATGCTACGTCAGGACTTGGTGCTGTGTACCAAGGTCTTGAGATGGAGGTTGTTGGAAAATGGGTTATTGGTAAGGGCAGCAATAGGCCACTAACCTCCACTTAGGTCCAGTCAGGTCTCAGTAAATTAAACCCAGCTCAACCCTTGGTAGCTTGGCAACGAGCGACAAGGCTTAACTTAGGAGACAAAGCGTAAAGCATTTAAATATCACAAAACAGTAATTAAATAAAACACAGGAAACAGTTTAAGAATCCAAAATCAATTTGAGAAAATAGGAATTATTTGTAGCTTTAAAATGACACCAAAACAATTAAAATCGGATAAGGGGAACCGGAGATATGAATTTTTAAAGAATTATTGCTTTCTAGCACATACAAACAAAAAGCGCCAACCTGGTCATCTGGTCACATCTCGACCGGGGCAAAGTCAAAGTTTAAGGCCGACCGTGATGGAGCCCGGCTTGGCTACAGCCCACGGGAGGCCTCGGTCAAAAGTTTACCTTAGGACTTAGTTGTTTTTCTGAAGATTTTCTTCAGCGGGACGAACCTGCCAGTCCAATCCGACCTCTTGAAACTCTTCCTCGGATATGCGTTGCGGGAGCCCACTGTGGAGATTTTTACCTTCGGATTTAGTAATTTTTTTGAGGTGAAACTCCTTCGACCGGGGCTAACCTGAATCTTGTTCTGACATCCTTGGAGTGTTCCTCGGATACGCTGGCTGGGAGGTCCCGGTCAACCTCCTACGTTCGGACTTAGGGCCAGATGTAGCAATCTTCCAAATTGCGACTTGCAATTTGCGAGTCCCAGCGACTCGCAAATTGCAACTCGCAATTTGGAATGCAGAACGGTGTCTCAGACACCTTCTGCGAGTCGCTATGGGGTCGCAAAGACCCACCTCATTAATATTAATGATTTGCAACCCCATGGCGATTCAGGGCACTCACGGGGATGGTGGCCTGCTGGGAACAGCAGACCACCATGTCCGTGACTGCTTTTAAATAAAGCAGGTTTATTTTTTCAAAGTGCAACCCGTTTTCCTTAAAGGAAAATGAGCTGCACTTTTAAAAAAAAAACGAAACCTTTAGTTTCGGTATTTTTCAGGGCAGGTAGTGGTCCATTGGACCACTGCCTGCCCTGAAAAATTATTTTTTGTGCCAGACCCAAAGGGGAAGGGGTCCCATGGGGACCCTTTCCCGTTTGCGCCTGGGTTACCATCCACTTCAAGTGGATGGTAACTGCGCTTTCATTTGCGACCGCAATCGCAAATGAAAATGCATACCATTGCGACTCGCAAATAGGAAGGGAACACCCCTTCCTATTTGTGACTCGGAAATGCATTTTGCGAGTCGGTTCCGACTCGCAAAATGCATTTCAACATAGCAAAGACGCATTTGGGACTCGCAAACGGCGATTTTTGCAGTTTGCGAGTCGCAAAGTCTTTGCTACATCTGGCCCTTAGTCTCTTTTTTGGAGATTTTCTTCACTGGGACGAACCTGCAAGTCTGGCCAGGTCATGGTTGAGGCAAGCCGGCTAGAGGTGCCGCGGCAGTTCGGTTCCTCTATGGAGCTTTTTTCAAAAAGTTCTCCAAAGGTCTTCTTCCAGATGTTCTTTTAAGGTTCTTTTGAGGTCCACAGTTTACCCCAAGGTTCCAGAAGCTCTGAGATGCTCCTTGGGGATGTGGACTACAACTCCCAGAATGCACCTGGCGCAAACTCCTTTTTGGCCACTGGACAGTAGTCAGCTAGTTGGTTTCTTCAGGAGTGGTGCAGGGGACTCTGGTTAGCAAGTTTTCACTTGTAGCAAACAGGGAGTTCCTCCTTGAACCAGTTGAAGCCAGGCAAAGTCCTTCTTGTGGTGAAGCCCAAGTGTGTAGCTGGTGCAGTCCTACAGAGTGCAGGCCAGGGGTCCAGCAGGGCAGACCTTCTTCTCCTGTGGTCTTCCTCGTTGGAATCTGATGGTGATCTGAGGTGTGGGTGCAGGTCTGCCAGTTGTATCCTTGCTCCTGGGTGAAAAACAGGGAGGTCCTGGTTCCCCAATCAGGGGCAGGGTCGTTCCCCCTGTGATGACCACTTCGTACGAAGTGTGGCAAAAATCAATCCCAGGGAGCAACATTCCTCAAAAATCCATCATGGCTGAAAGTGATTTTTGGAGGTTACATCTGGCTGAGCCCACCCACTCGTGTGGCTAAAAATCCTAAACACACCCCTCTCTTGCCCTCTCCTAATCTAATCAAGGGGGCACCTAATTGTCTGGGTTTGCAGGATGTGAGGGTGTTGTTGGGTTGCTCCAAATGTCCTTTTCTGCCTTTGAAGACCAGTTTGCCATCCCTCCCCCTTCCTGCTTCCCCATCTGCTGAGGGGAGATCACATCCCCAGGCACATCTCTTTGTGCTGAGCCAGGCCACTTCACACCTCATCAAAGCAGCCTGGCCAGGCTGCCAGAGGCTGGCCAATCAGAGCACAGCAGCAAAACACAGCAGGGCTGAAGTTGGCAACTTTTAAGGTAAAGTTTAAAACTCTTTACCTGAACCAATTATATTAAATCCCACAACTGGAATTTGTGGGATTTATTCTAACAATTAATTTGATACCAAACTTCTAGTATCTGTTACTTAAGGGGATTTTTTAAATTAAACTAAAGTCTCCCCATCCAAGCCTATGGAGGCCATTCACTACAATGAGGGGAAAACGAATTTGGCTGTTTTACCTCACCAGGGCTTTTAAAACTATTTATTTTGATAAGGTCCCTGCTTATAGTTACATGGCACCAAGCCCTAGGGGCACATAGGGCACACCTTAGGGGTGACTTGTATGTAAAAATAAGGTAGTTTAAGACTTTGGAAATACTTTTAATTCCAAAGCCGAATTTACATTTAACTTTAATTAAAAATTAGCCAGCAAGGCAGGCCTGACTTTAAAATGACACTGGGCACCTCAGCAGTGCACCTATGGGGGCACTACCTATGCTGGGGTCCCTAAACCTACATGCCCTACCATACACTAGGGACTTATAGGTAGGTTAATTTTGCCAATTATAATTAGCCTAATTTTCATATCCACTTTACATGGAGCACTGGCCCTGGGGCTGGTAAGCAGTACCCAGGGCACAGCCAAGAGTCAGTAACCACCAATACCTGCCGAAAACGTTTGGGGGTGACCAGGGCAAAAAGGAGAACTTTCCTACAGAGGCTCAAGTGCACTATATCGCACTGTATGCAAATGACTTACTGCTATTTTTATGCAATGACCAGACCGACTTAAGAGAAGCCCATAATTTGTTAGAATGGTTCTGTACCCTATTCAGACTCGGAGTTAACTGGTGCAAATCATGCTTGTTTCTCATGCAGGCTTCCAGGGCTCCCCGCAGGGGCTTGGGACACTCCCATGGGAACCAAGAATTCCTGATTTTTAAACATACTATTTAGTGTCACAGTTGCAATGGCTCACACAATTGGTGGTGAGTAGGCTCACTCTAAGCAGAAACCCCTCTCTGCTCCTGGCACCTTCAGGCTGGCTAAAGCTCTCCTCAGACTATCTAGTACTGGACCTGGTGACACTGCTGAATTTCAAGTCCTGCAATGCCTTTGGCCACAGAGCCCACAAAAGTCACGGATACTGTCCCCACACACCCCAGATATCCCAATGGGGTTCCTGGAGGAGCTCTCACATGGCGGGAACTTGGGCAGACTGACACATGGCAGGAAGTGGGGGCAACTACGATTGAGGTCCTTTTCGAGGATAGGCTGCTCCTACCTTTTGAGGAGTTTCACCTAAGATACAACCTACCTCAGGACCACTTCCTTTTACATGGCCCACTCACTGCTGCCATCCGAAAACACTGAAACACCGGCATGGCTGAGCCACGGCAGATAGCATGCTGCCCACACGTGTTGACTGCCTCTGGGACATATAAGGTGGTCACCTGTTAACACAGACCACTGCGGGGAGATATAAACGTACCACTGACTGTGCTGAAATAACGGTGGGAGGCAGATATTGCCGTGGCCATAGGGGACTGTGACTGGGAAGCCATCCTGAACAATATGGCAAAGGCGTCTAGAAATGCCAGATTCAAAGTTATCAAGTTCTATGTTACATAGGGCATACCTCATGCCTGGGAGGGTAAATAGGTACTATGGTATGACAGATGTGAAATGTCCCAGGTGTGGAGAGGTAGGGGCGGAGTATTATCATGTTTTGGGATTTCCTGATCTACTCACTTTCTGGGAAAGGCATCACGGGCACTCTGACTGCTGTTATTGAGAGGGAGGTCATGTGCATGGTGAAATACTCCCTGTTGGGCAGCTTCACGCATACTGCTAAGCATAAAGTCACAAATAGGATCTTACCAAGAGGGAGACTGCCAGAAATTGGAAATGACTGAGAGGTCCTCAAACCGCTCCGTGGAGGGGAAAGCTCATTAAGTGGGCAGGTTATGAGGGTGAGGTGAGGTTCTGAGATGCTAAGAGGGACAGGGCTCTATTGAGGTAGCCAGGGCCTAGGAAGCCATGGTGGATTCTCTGTGGGACCCCAACAACATAGCACCTGATGAAAGTTAATGCGTCCCTCACTCTATCGCCCCAATTTTCATGGGCTGCCTATCACCGTGGATAATATATCTGTGTACGACTTCGCACCTGGGTACACCAAGTTCCCTACACTGCAAATCACTTCCTTTTTCTAATACATACAAGTTGTCACCCATAGGATAAGACTTGGATAGCCCAGATGGCAGAGTACAATATATTTAAAATACTGGACTTGTAGTCTTAAATTTTACATGTCCTAGTTGTGAAAAACCCTTACATTCGTTTTTCACTACTGGTGTCGCGTAGGCTCTCATTATCTTAATGGGACTACTGGATTTTGAGCAGCAAGCTCGTCCACAGTGTGGGGGACTGAGTCTGACCCACGGTGGATGACACTTGTCACTCCAAATCCGGGCTTTGCTCCAGCTAACTAGCAGTGCCTCGTCTCTCCCTAAAGGGAGAGACGATTGGGCAGCCAAGCGCATGACATCTCGATACTTCTCAGGGAAGTGGTGGTCACTCAGGTCACAACCAGTTCTCTCATACACGGTTCGGTCTCATATAAAAATGACAACAAGAGCAGTATAAGTTTTAAAGATTGGTTTAATAAAACAACTGCATTTTTTATAGCAAAGCGTGAGCTGCAATACCCAGAACTACACAACACAACAATATTAAAATGGTGATGATGAGAGTGAAGCATAAAAATAATGCTATCATAGTGCCACTAGGATCGATGGAATATTCCCTAACTAAATCATATTTCGAGCACAGCATGTTAAGCTCTGATCCTGCCTATCAGGTTCCCCGGGGAAGACATCAACCCTCATACCTGAGCAAAGGCCTGTAATCTGCGTCAGCATCTGCAACAGAGCATTCAGCATACAGTTGTGGTTCCCTGGCTGGAATCTCCCTCTTGACATGTAATAGGACTAGAAAGTGTTTTTATAACTAACACAGCAGATGTTCTAAGAAAATGTCCCTACGTAAGGATGTGTATTTTCTAAGAACATTGGAGACTAAACTTCTACCACGTTGACCGGCAATGTAGCAGACTGTAGCCTTGACTGAAGCACAGGGTGATCAAGAATGTGTTGTTTGAGAACACAGTGCTGAACTAAGCAAAACAGTTTGATAGAAGAAATTAAAACAAGACCGTAAAACTGGTTATTTTAAAAATAACAATACGAAGCTGAATAAAATATATCTAGGTCAAGATGCACAACGGCCTAGTGTATTAAACTAACGTGCATGGACCTATACTTAAAATGGCTACACAACACCCTCCCCTTGTTGGTAGAAAGTGGTTCAAGCCAAAACTAAAATATCTCAACCTAAAATATATTTAAAACCCTACTCAATTTTGACAAGTTAAGAGGACACACAAGCGTACTACTTGACAATATAAAAAATGAGCATGTGGCTTAGAACCAAATTCAATGAAAAATGTCAATTTAGAGTAGTTCTGAATCAAGCACGAGTCATGGAAAGCAAGAGATCTTCCACTTCGGCAGATGACAAAACCGGAAAATCCACGCCAAAAACGACCAAGGAGCAGGTGTGTTCCATAGCCCTAGTATCAACCAAGGCGGCATCCCGAGCAGTGCCCATTGACGAGTCGATAGCAACTTCCTCCAGAAAAGGTAGCTCACAATCAGCTTCACGTAGCAAACGCAGTCTCAGTGCGCATGTCTGGTAATGAACCCTCAACGAGAACATCAGCAGATCAGCATCAATTGCTAGGGGGCATTGCTGTGAAAGACAAACTTCCAGTGCATGTTCAAAAGAGCACCAAAGGCACCGAAACACGGGCTGCACACAATCCAAAACTGGTCTGAATGACAAAGACCAGTCACACCCCAAATGTTCCAGGAGTGTTGCTCCAAAATGCTGCATCATACGTTCACGACACAGCTGCGCTGATGGGAGCGCCTTCATATGTCCTTGTTGCAGCAGGACAGCCATTGCGGAAAAACAACAGCAACAGCAAGATGCCGGCTTATAAAGCCAAAGTTATCGGAAATCCCCCAAAGATACTACAAAAAATTGAGTGGATAGCTGAAGGTATCGAACCGAATATAGAGGAGAAGGTGTGAAAAAAACCAATGCCAACAGCTTTCAAAAAAATTTGGTAATCCAGCCGTGCTGGACGCATTAAATATACGTCCCACGAGTTCACCAAAGTGCCTCGGAAAGTTTGTATTTAACAGGGACTGTATTTCTGCCAACGACCTTGCCACTTGAAGTGCGTAGGTCTCACGTGCAGATGTAAGGGCCACATGCTTCTGAAACAATAAAGCCTTGAGTCTACTCAACTTGTCAAAATTCACCTTCGAAGTAGCAATTTGAGGCCAGATATCAGCTACCCCCTTTAATTTAGTGGGGGGAAACAGCACGTTCCCGCAGCATGTAACAACCTTAGGGACCGAAACAACGTAAATTATTTCGGCCCGCATGCCACAACAGTCTTCACTATTGAGAAGGACGTAGCTGCCGTTTGAAAGCACCTGGAATGTGGTCTAATCAAGGGGACTGGACTCCCTTCAGATAGCAAGCCAAGTTTGCAACTGAGGCATTACACACCCCATGCAAGGACAGCTGCTTACAAATCATCGAATGGCTGACTGAAGTCTTGCATACACTACCGCTACGAAAGACCTCTTTCATCCCATTGAAGCATTTGTACGAGAAGGGAAGCTCCCACACCTCATGGATCTAACTATCTCCCAACTTTTCATATCTGCCTACTGGAATGTTTTTCAAACAAGAGGTGAATTGTAGTGTTGAAATAGGCAGATTAATAACCCCATGTATTAACCACTCTGCCTAAGGTATCTCGGCCACGGTGAAAGGCAATCTTTCTATTTACTCGATATTAAGAATGACATAAGTTGCTTCTTTCTTAGCCATTAGTTGTTGTTGCCGCGTTAGATTAAAGGAAAAAAATATTTCCCTGGCACTGATGTGCTGCCACAGAACGCGACCCGCCTTCACTGTTTGAAGCGTCCAACCCAACTGCATAATGGACCTGGTCTGACTCTGCCCATGGTATAAAGAAGACATATCAGATTGTATAATGTCTATAGCAGAAGATACAATGTTGTTTATTGTGTATATGCGGTCGGACAAGGTGTTTATCCCATTATCTACAACAGCTAATGCCTTTTTTAAATTTTCCTGATCTATTTGCCTTAACCGCGCTGCAGTATCTTGTTGGGATAGCTTCCAAATTTCATTGTATACTGCATATAAGAAACGCTTCCTACGTGATATCCTGGTGCCTGACAAGAAATCTTGTAAGTAAGTGGTGTTAGACAGGAGACTGAGGTGTGCTTTAACCACGTCTAGTGAGGATGATTTTAGCCACTGTTGGCACAATTTTCCCACACTATGGTGGTCATTACAACCCTGACGGTCAGTGTTAAAGCAGAGGTAAGACCGCCAACAGGCCGGCGGTAAAAAATGTGCAATTACGACCGTGGCAGAAACCGCCAACAAAGACAGCCACTTTAACCCTCCGACTGCCACGGCGGTACAAACAAACAGCGCAGCGGTCACCGCCAACAGACAGGCGGGAGACAATGTACTGCCCACACTATTATGATAGGCCAATTCGCCACCTTTTCTGAGGCGGATTCACCGCGGATAAAAACACGGCGGAAACAGGAATCCCGAAGGAAAAAAGCTCACCTCTACACACCCCACGAGGAACGAGGACGCCATGGATCCGGAACTCCAAATTCTACCTGCAATAGTCTTCCTGCTCCTCTACCAGGAGCACGAACGCCAGCAGCGAAGACCACAGTGAGTACTGCACCTACGACACAGGGGAGGGGGAGGGAAAAAACAGGGACACGCAACACCAACAACCCCACCCTCACCCACCACAACACACACACTAATGCATATCAATACATCACAGTTACACCCCTAAACCCCCCGGAAGAATGCAAAGACAATAGAAAGTGAGTGTAACCATTGTAATATATTAAAAGCAAGTAGGCAGAAACATATATATACACCATGTACAAAATATATACCAAGCATAGTAGTCCAGGTAGTGCTCTAATAAAGTCCGTGGAACACTGGGAGCACACGGTGTGGGAGAGGCCCACACAAGATCCCCGACCATGACGGAGAGAACACTGCAGGGGCATCAGAGAGCAACTAAACAGGCACCTCAGGGGGAGGGAAGGGGGGTGCACCTCAACCGCTTGAGTGCACAACGCCAAATCCACGAGGGGGCCACATGACCTCTGTTCAATCCTGGGGAGTGCAAAGCCACAGTCTCACAAGTCTCTCCAGTGGATGGTTTGCCCACTGTTCAATCCTGGGGAGTGCAGAGCCACAGTCTCACAAGTCTCTACAGTGGGTGGGTTACCCACTGTTCAATCCTGGGGAGTGCAAAGCCACAGTCTCACAAGTCTCTCCAGTGGGTGGGTTGCCCACTGTTCAATCCTGGGGAGTGCAAAGCCACAGTCTCACAAGTCTGTACAGTGGGTGGGTTGCCCACTGTTCAATCCTGGGAGTGCAAAGCCACAGTCTCACAAGTCTCTACAGTGGGTGGTTTGCCCACTGTTCAATCCTGGGGAGTGCAAAGCCACAGTCTCACAAGTCTCTACAGTGGGTGGTTTGCCCACTGTTCAATCCTGGGGAGTGCAAAGCCACAGTCTCACAAGTCTCTACAGTGGGTGGTTTGCCCATTGTTTAATCCTGGGGAGCGCAAAGCCACAGTCTCTCAAGTGGATGACAGTCTCCACTGGTTCTGGAGGGGGCCTTGTGCCCAGAGTGCTTCATCCTGCCAAGGACAGAGGTAGTGGATGTGATACTCCACTGGTTCTGGAGGGGGCTTTGTGCCCAGAGTGCTTCATCCTGCCAAGGACAGAGGTAGTGGATGACAGTCTCCACTGGTTCTGGAGGGGGCTTTGTGCCCAGAGTGCTTCATCATGCCAAGGACTGAGGTAGTGGATGTGATACTCCACTGGTTCTGGAGGGGGCTTTGTGCCCAGAGTGCTTCATCCTGCCAAGGACAGAGGTAGTGGATGTGATACTCCACTGGTTCTGGAGGGGGCTTTGTGCCCAGAGTGCTTCATCCTGCTAAGGACAGAGGTAGTGGATGACAGTCTCCACTGGTTCTGGAGGGGGCTTTGTGCCCAGAGTGCTTCATCCTGCCAAGGACTGAGGTAGTGGATGTGATACTCCACTGGTTCTGGAGGGGGCTTTGTGCCCAGAGTGCTTCATCCTGCCAAGGACAGAGGTAGTGGATGTGATACTCCACTGGTTCTGGAGGGGGCTTTGTGCCCAGAGTGCTTCATCCTGCTAAGGACAGAGGAAGTGGATGACAGTCTCCACTGGTTCTGGAGGGGGCTTTGTGCCCAGAGTGCTTCATCCTGCCAAGGACAGAAGTAGTGGATGTGATACTCCACTGGTTCTGGAAGGGGCTTTGTGCCCAGAGTGCTTCATCCTGCTAAGGACAGAGATAGTGGATGACAGTCTCCACTGGTTCTGGAGGGGGCATGGTGCCCAAAGTGCATCATTCACCCTGGGACGGACTCAGTTGCGTCAGTGCCCTTGCCGCTCATGGGCTGGCGGTGTCCTGTTCAGGGGTGCTTGAGATGGCGGTGCCCTGTTCAGCGGTGCTTGAGATGGCGGTGCCCTGTGCAGCGGTGCTTGAGGCGGCGGTCTCCATTGCAGGGACTCAGCTGCTGGCGGTCCTTCATGGCCCATTGGAGCTTTTGCTGGCGGTGGCCTCCTGGGCAGGTGGGATTGTGCTGGCGGTCCTGTCCTGGGCAGGTGGGCTTGTGCTGGTGGTCCTGTCCTGGGCAGCTGGGCTTGTGCTGGCGGTCCTGTCCTGGGCAGGTGGGCTTGTGCTGGCAGTCCTGTCCTGGGCAGGTGGGCTTGTGCTGGCGGTCCTATCCTGGGCAGCTGGGCTTGTGCTGGCGGTCCTGTCCTGGGCAGCTGGGCTTGTGCTGGTGGTCCTGTCCTGGGCAGCTGGGCTTGTGCTGCCGGTCCTGTCCTGGGCAGCAGGGCTTGTGCTGGCGGTCCTGTCCTGGGGAGCTGGGCTTGTGCTGGCGGTCCTGTTCTAGGCAGCTGGGCTTGTGCTGGCGGTCCTGTCCTGGGCAGCTGGGCTGGTGCTGGAGGTGGCCTCCTGGGCAGCGGGGATGATGTAGGTCTTCTCCGCCGTGCTGCTCTTCCCAGACTTTCCTGGTTTCTTGTGGCCCTTCCCCACCTTGGAGGGTGTCACAGCTGAGTCCACACTCCCACCGGGACCCCTGGAAGCGGCTTTGGTGGCTGGAGTCTTCCCCCTCTCCCACCGGGCACTGGCCAACTTCTGATGACTCACAGGTGGGGGACTGTCTGTGCTGTGGCTCCGTGCCACACTGGCTGCCCTGGTGGCCGGTGCACTCCAGATCCAGGTGACTACAGGCACCACTGGTCCCGGAGATGTTGTGGCTGAGGTGCTAGTTCGGGACCTAGGAGACGGACGGGGCGGGGGAGGTGTGGGAAAGAGGGCAAGGTTGGACAGGAAAAGTTTTTTGACACACTGGGACGGGTAGCTGGAGGGGGTTTGGGAGTGGAGGAAGAGGTGGTGGTTGTAGGAGGTGTTCCTTTGCTGACTTTGGGTGAAGGTACATGCGCTGGAGGCTGTCATGAGGTGGATGGCTGTTGGGTGGGTGTGTGCCTGCGTTTGTGTATCTTGGGAGGGGTCGTCACAGACACACTGGGAGAGGACACAGGGGACGTGTGAATGGTAGTGGGGTGGTGACTGCATGTGAGCGGGGTGTGGTGGTGGGTGTGCTGGAGAGGGACGTAGTGGCTGTAGAGGTAGTGCATGCAGGTGTGAGTGTAGACGAGAAAGGGAGGGAGGAGGGAGACGAGGAGGAGGGGGACACAGTGGAGGCAGTGGATGTTGGTGTGTCTGCATGTGTGTGATGCTTGCGTGAGTGCCTGTGGGATGTGTGGTGCTTATGTTTGCCTGAGCTTCCCTTGTGTGTTGACGTGTGTGCATGCTGGTCTGTAGGTGTGCTTGGGATAGGTTGAGGTACAGGGGATTGGGTTGGGGTGGAGGAAGTTGGAGGGGGGAGGCTAGACCCAGGGACAATGGCTGCCATCAGTGCTGAGGCCAGAGTCTGAAAAGCTCGCTGAAGGGCCACCTGACCAGAATGAATGCCCTCCAGGAATGCATTTGTTTGTTGCATCTGCCTTTCTACACCCTGGATGGCATTCAAAATGGTAGACTGCCCAACAGTGAGGGACCTGAGAAGGTCAATGGCCTCCTCACTGAGGGCAGAAGGGGTGACTGGGGCAGGGCCTGAGGTGCCTGGGGCGAAGGTGATGCCCACCCTCCCGGGTGAGCGGGCACGGGGCGAAGGCTGAGGGGCTGCTGGGAGGGCGGTGCTGGAAGGGGGGGTGGCGGCTGTACCTGTAGATGGGGGGGCACAGATGTTGCCGCCACCACAAGGGAGCTCCCATGAGAGGACGAGTCCGTGTCACTGGTTTGAGCACCTGTCCCTGCCGTGGAGCTCCCCTTGCCCTCCGTCCCACTGGTGAAGTCCGAGTCCGTAGTGTGGCCCTCCATGGCCATGTGGGATGCAGCCCCCTGGTGCTCCAGTGCCACTGCTCCTCCGCCTGATGATACTAATGCACACAAGAACAGGGAGACCACAAAAAGGGGGGGACAACAGAAGAAAGACATGTTGAGTGCATGCATTACTGCTACAGTTGGCGGACACGACAGACACAGAAGCCCCCTGCATTACGCCGCGCTCTTGGGCTCCACTGTTCAATTCCTGGGAAATGTCCTACAAGGCTATGGACGACATCTGCACACATAGATGAGACAAGGGCATGACTAGGTGTACTTGGCACTCTACAGAGGTGGGGTGGGGTGCCACATGGCCTGCCTTACGGAGGGACCTTGCCTACGGAACTCGCCCTGGGCTAGGGAAACCCACAGCCCACCTCCCCCACCCAGACCCCTCCACTGTGCGCAATCCACAAGTTTCTCCAACTCCTCTGATGTGAAGGCAGGGGCCCTTTCCCCAGACACTCGAGCCATTGTCTCTTCCAGACCAAGGTCACAGCAGCACTTGCAGTGTAGGTCCTCTCCTGTCGAAGATCAGGTATCGAGTGATTGAACAGATAGAAAATGGCGGTCACGTCCGCGGCGGTGCGTACCGTCACCGCCGGCGTACATCGTCATTGGCTCCTGGGACCCATAGGGTCCAATGCTAACCAATGCAGCATTGCGCCGCGGTCTTCGACCGCCTACCGCAACGGTGTACAACGCCAGCGCAGTTACCTCACATCCCATTGTCCCACTTTAGAGGTCAGGCAGCCGCCATTTCAGGGGCCCGCATGGATTCATTTTCAACTGCGTCACACATACCTAGGCCTAGACTCAACACACATACAGGCCACCTTTTGTGTATGAATGGTGTTCTGTGTAAACAGTGGGTACGTACCTCTGAGTTGTTTGACTCTGTGCTCGCTGGTGTCCTTCATAGGCACCGTCCGCTGGGACATGTGAGTAGATGGCGGCATCCTCCGGTGTACCGACCGTTGGTGGACCTGTCGACAATGGAGGAGGAACATGTGATTATCACATACAGGCTTGATCGTGCCACAATCCGGGAACTATATACCCAGTTGGAGCCAGACCTGATGTCAGCAATCCGCCATCCCACAGGAATCCCCCCTCAAGTGCAGGTGCTGTCAGTGCTCCATTTCCTTGCAAGTGGGTCATTTCAAACAAAAGTGGCCATAGCATCAGGAATGTCCCAGCCTATGTTTTCCAACGTGTTGTCCAGAGTGTTGTCTGCCCTTCTGAAACACATGCAGAGCTACATCGTTTTCCCTCAGGTGGAGGATTTGCCTACAGTGAAAGGTGATTTCTATGCCCTGGGACACATCCCCAACATCATAGGTGCCATTGATGGGACCCATGTGGCTTTGGTCCCCCCCCCCCACAGAAGTGATCAGGTGTACAGAAACAGGAAGAGTTGTCATTCAATGAATGTACAGATGGTATGTTTGGCCGACCAGTACATCTCCCATGTGAATGCCATGTTCCCTGGCTCAGTGCATGACGCCTACATCCTGCGGAATAGCAGCATCCCTTATGTGATGGGGCAACTCCAGAGGCACCGTGTGTGGCTATTAGGTGAGCACCTGGGAGCAAGACAATGGGAATGGTTGTCTGGGTCTGGGGATATCCCTACAGGTTAGTGCGTGTCTAACAGTTGTCCCTCGCCATTTGCAGGTGACTCTGGTTACCCCAACCTGTCATGGCTACTGACCCCAGTGAGGAATCCCAGGACAAGGGCAGAGGAATGCTACAATGAGGCCCATGGGCGAACTAGGAGGGTGATCGAGCGGACCTTCGGCCTCCTGAAGGCCAGGTTCCAGTGACTCCATATGACAGGTGGATCCCTATTCTACTCACCAAAGAAGGTGTGCCAGATCATCGTGGCCTGCTGTATGCTTCACAACTTGGCTTTGCGACGACAGGTGCCTTTTCTGCAGGAGGATGGTCCAGATGGCGGTGTTGTTGCAGCTGTGGAGCCTGTGGACAGTGAAGACGAGGAAGCAGAGGAAGAAGACATGAACAACAGGGACTCAGTGATCCAGCAATATTTCCAGTGAGACACAGGTAAGAGTACAGACCTGCCTACTACATGTACTTTAACACCTCTACTACTCTACTGTCTGTCCTTTTCACCCAGTGTGTTGGCACTGTGTTGTCACTTTCCCTTACGATTTCACAGATGTGGGTCCCACTGTGTGACATCTGCTTAGATTCCTCATGGACTAGAGCTGTGTGACATAGGGATGTTGACATTACAATTGTAAGAGCATTTTGTCCCTGTAATTGCTAATACACTATTTCGAAATCACAGACATACTCCAGATTGTTTTGTGATTTAAGTGTGTTTATTTAAGTGCTCAATATTGGAGGGGGGAGTCAAATGGTGAGGGGTGATGGTGGAGGAATGTCCATGGCAGAGTCCAGTCTATTAGTCTCACAGATGCATTGCCCATATGGGCATAGGAAGTGGAGCTGGGGCAGTTTAAGTATGGACAGGGTGACAAAGTGGGACAGTAGGATGACAATCATGGTGGTCTCATTTCTTGGCGGGGTCTTGGCATCGTGCTCTGTCTTTGTACTGGATCTCAGGGACCGTTTGCGGGGTGGTTCTCCCTCTGCAGGGGGTGGAGTGCTGGTGTGGTGGTCCTGTGGTGGGGTATCCTGTCCACTAGCGCCGGCGGAGGTGGTGGGCAGTTCATCGTCCATGCTGGTGTCAGGGGCCCCTTGTAGTGCCACAGTGTCCCTCCTAGTGTTCACAAGTTCCTTCAGCACCCCTACGATGGTGTCCAGGGTGGAGCTGATGGTTCTGAGTTCCTCCCTGAAGCCCATATACTGTTCCTCCTGCAGGCACTGGGTCTCCTGAAACTTGGCCAGTACCGTTGCCATCGTCTCCTGGGAGTGAAGGTAGGCTCCCACGATGGAGGAGAGGGTCTCGTGGAGAGTGGATTCCCTTGGCCTGTCCGCCCCCTGTCGCACAGCAGCCCTTCCAGTTCCCCTGTGTTCCTGGGCCTCCGTCCCCTGGACTGTGTGCCCACTGCCACTGCCTCCAGGTCCCTGTTGTTGTTGGGGTGGTGGGTGAGCCTGGGTTCCCTGTAGTGGTGGACACACTGCTGATTGACGTGTCCTGGGGACGGAGGTATGGGCCCGCTGGGTGGGTGCTGTGCTGGTGTTTCCAGAGGGGGGAAGGTCTGTAGTGGCCTGTGACTGTGTGAGGGGAACCGACTGTCCAGAGATCCCCGATGGGCCAGGCTGGTCATCTAGATCCAGTTGGACAGAGCTCCTGTCATCACTGTGGGCCTCTTCTGTTGGTGGTGTGGACATGTGTGGACCCTCCTGTCCTGTGACGTTGGGTAGGGGTCCTGCAGGGGTATAAAAGGATGGTTATTACATCTGTGTGTGCCATGGTGTGCAATGGGTGGGTGACCGTGTACCCCAGTGCTTGCATTCCTGTGTGGGACCTTGTGTGATGATGGTTTAGGGGGTTGTATGGGTATGTGCAGTGGGCATGCTTTGGTGATGGGTGCCCATGCTTTGTTGTTGCATGTAGGGCTTGGTGTTAGGATGTGTGGTTTGTGATGTAGGGACATTTGTGAGGAGTTAGAGTGATGGGGGTGAGGGTGGGGGTATGTGCTGGCATGCAGGTAGGGTGAGGGATGTAATAGTTAAGATTTGACTTACCAGAGTCCATTCCTCCACCTACTCCTGCGAGGCCCTCAGGATGCAGAAACGCCAAGACCTGCTCCTCGCATGTTGTTAGTTGTGGGGGAGGAGGTGGGGGTCTGCCGCCAGTCCGCTGAACCGCCAGGTGGAGTCTTGAGACCACGGAACGCACCTTCCCCCGTAGGTCGTTCTACCTCTTCCTGATGTCCTCCCGATTTCTTGGGTGCTGTCCCACTGCGTTTACCCTGTCCACGATTCTTCACCATAGCTCCATCTTCCTTGCAATTAAGGTGTGCTGCACCTGTGATCCGAATATCTGTGGCTCTACCCGAACGATTTCCTCCACCATGACCCTGAGCTCCTCCTCTGAGAACCTGGGGTGTCTTTGCCATGCCATGGGGTGGTGTAGGTGATGTGTGGGGTGGAGTGTGTGTTGATAAGTGTGCTGATATGTAGTGGTGTGTTGTGTGTGGTGCGTGGAAGTTCTGTGGGTGATGGTGTTGTGTGCCTGTGGATGCTGTTGTTCTTGCTGGTGCTGTCTCTCTCAGGCCTTCTTTCTGAATTTTTTGTAGTAGGGCTTTGTGGGTGATCTGGTTGTGTGGTTTATATTGTATTGGGTGTGTGGGAGTGGTGTGTGTATGTGTATCAGGTATGTGTATTTGGAATTGTCCAATGTGGCTGTGTTTTGTAAATGTGTGTGTATTTTGAGCGCGGCGGTGTGTACCGCCAATGGAATACCGCGGTTGAAAGACCGTCGTGTGGATTCGTGGGTCATGATAGTGTGGGCGTATTTCTGTTGGCGTGACGGTGGAGGTTTTGTTATCGCCAGTTTATCACAGACCTTTGGTGTGGCAGACTTGCGTGGGTGTCTGAATTTTGGCGGATTCCGAACTGTGAGTCATAATAGCTGCGGCAGAATTCCGCGGCCGCAGCGGTGTGTTGGCGGTCTTCTGCACAGCGGTAAGCGACTTTTACCGCTTATGTTGCAATGAGGGCCTATATGTTGTGATTATATCTGCATGTTCTGGTGATATATAGCGAGGGTCTGGCCTACTCGTTCTAAAACCCCCCGAGGACTTAATAAAATGTTGATGACATCCGTTGGTATCTATGGGCCACAATAACCACCGCCTGGATGTGCCAGTGAAGCATTAAACGTACCATTCTGGACCCAGTCATTGAGCTCATCTTTAGTTGCATTAGCATACTTTTGCCAGTTGTCAAATTTTGCATATACTGGGCATGTTTAATTCTATGATTGTTGCTAAGCCTAAACAACTTGTTTCTTGAACTGTTTCATTTAAAAAAATCATTTGAACAGGGATGCGACATGCTCTAAACAATGTTTCCTTTCCCTTGATCTGCCAATTTTTCATTCCCCAAACACTTTTCAAATCAATAGATTTGGACCAATATTCATAATCCTTCTATTGATAACCGGGAAACAAAGGATTCCGAATATATACATTTCGTATTGGTCAACAACATATATATATCATTAGTAGGAGTTACTTTGAAATAATATGATTCAGCATTCTTTTGATGATGCCCAGAAAAATACGCAATCTTTTCAGTATGAGTTTTAGAACTCCCTTGCGGTGGAGTTGGACAATGTTCCCATTGCATGTAATTAAATATCGTTTTGGGACTACTCGCTCTATGTATGAAGTGGTGCTCATAATAATTATAGCAAAACATATCACCATAATTTTCGTTGAATTGGTAAACATCTCAGTTTTCAAAGACTGTATAATATTGTAATTCTGTCATCATAGAATCAACTGTTTTCACATCCCAATCATCAGATACAATGCCTGGTATGACTATATCATTCATTGACAATTTTAACACATACGGTATTTTAATAATTTCCGTGGGACCATATATATCGAACATTACTTTGTCCCAATCAATCCCATCAGGAATTGGCACTGCGGAAATGTTCACAAAAGACAAGTCTCTTCGGACCTTATGTGTTGAAAAATGTGGTTTCAAAACCTCCTCCACCTGTTCAACAGCTGATCTTTCAGGAAGAAAATGACCATGTACAAGAAAAAGGTGGTAACAAAACCAATACAAAGTAGAAAGGCTAAAACAGTCAAAGAAAGCCATAGATAGTTCCATGGAAAAATTAAGTATGTTTCTTTAAGCCAATGTGTTAGCTTACGTGCAACTGACAGGTCAGCTGTCGAAGAGGCGAATGAGTCCGATAAACCGTCATTGAAGTTGGTAAAATAACCAGAGGCAGTTCATACAAATGGCGTAGCCGTTGTCAGTGGTGGAGCTGGTGTTTCCTGTGGTGGCACACTGTAGACAGCACCATCCGTCTGGCTCATAGTCGAGTTGACTTGATCAAATGTTTCTAAATTGTTTGATGTTAGTGGAAATAATGCAAGATCATCATCCATCCTCCCCAAGCTCAGAGAGGTATCAGTGTTGGTATAAACAACTTGTAGCGGAACTTCTTCTCCAGTAGTGAGAGGGATTCAGGAACTACTGGATGTTCCTCTTGGTCGGCTGTGCAGGATCAGCCACATGGTGTAATTTGGCATTGTCAATTGAAACAAAACGATTTTCTTTGGCACCTGGCAACGGTGGTGGAATAACAGTTCTGGTACCGTATATCCCCAATACAGGGACTGGTGCTCGATAATAAGGGCCAAATTCATTTTTCACTGCGACCTTTTCACGTACAAGATCCCCAACTCTGGGAATCCAGCTGGTAGATGTTACAGGCACATCCTTAATTCCTGTGGAGGCAGCATTCTTTGAAGAGTTATCTTCACGGAACTGTGGTAATTCCTGTAAAACAGTGACACGTTCATTTATGTCAAAAGGTGTTTCTGCTGCCTCCACGCCAGGACCATCAAGATCCGAATTCCGAACGGGCACTCATATGAAGTGCGACCCCCCAGAGCCCTTCTAGGCAGGTTATTTAGTGCTCTCTGGACTCCATACAGGTGATTACGCCAACCACGACCTGTACCTAAGACTCTGGCTGTTAAGGATTGCTTTAAATTGTGGTTTAATCACTCCACTACACTACTTCCCTCGGGATGAAATGGAGATGAGTACTGCAGTTGGACCCCCAACGAAGCCATGGTGTCCCTAAATGCCCTTGAGGGGAACGCCGGGCCCTGGTCCGAGTGGAACGCCGCAACCGCATATGTACCTATAAAGACTCGCAAATCTTTAATAACAGTTCAATCGTCAGCTGAGTGTTGTGGCCACACCCATACAAATCTGGAGCATGAATCAACAGCGACTAATATGTATCTGTATGCACTATCAGGTGTTAGTGGACCGCAGTGGTCCAAGTACACACAATGTAACGGTTTGTTAGAAATTAAGATGGGTGTCTGCTGTGAGCGCTTAGCCGTGGAAACTTTGATTTATTGACAGATGTCACAGCAAAGGACATACTGCTTAGTCTCTTTATAGAGACCGGGCCACCAATAACGGGACTGTAAGATTGAAATTGTAGCCGCCACACCAGCATATGCAGATGCCACCCCTTCATGCGCTGCTTTGATCAATTGTGGTATTATATCTTTGTTAGGGATGTCACGTACGCCTACGCCTGGTATTTTAACCTCAGCATTCAGCATAATTCCCATATAGTATTGATATTTGTTAGTGAATCCTTTAGGATGGGGCGTACCATCAGCCATAGCTTTTATGGCAGCCAAAATGTCTGCATCTGGTTTGGAACTCGAACGAGTCACTGCAGCTACAGTGGCTACTGCCACTGCTGACTTTGCCGCTTCATCAGCCAAAGTATTCCAGCAACGTGTATTCCAACGCGCTGGTGTCCAAGTGTATGCACAACATGGACTTTCGGTCTCTTTCAGGTCTGCTACCTTCGCCCACAGGAGTCTGTGTTTTATGGTGTTGACTTTAGAATCTCTGAACCCATTCTGGCGCCAATAATGCAGATATTTATTAAAGGACTGGACATAGTAATATGAATCACAAACAATCAGTGTAGGCTGTGCCGGATCTGTATGTTCTAGTGCCATCAGCAGAGCTTTGAGCTCAGCCAATTGGGCTGTACAATTTCCCTAAAGTCTGTGTAAAGGTATGTAGGGGACAGAATTTCTCCCCTTCCATATAGCCACTTACGACTGCGCAAGCAGCAGAGTATTGATGTTTAGTTACAATCGCCGGTTGTGCAGAGCCATCGGTGTACATTACTCTATGATATTGATTGATGGGCAAGGTATTTGCTGGAACTGGATATTCTACTTCAAATTGTAGAAATTCCTGAGTTTGTAACTTTGGATCAAAGATGTAATCTACATCAGTGGCTGTTAAGGAAGTAGCCCATTGTATCCATCGCGGATGCAGTGCTTTTGTGTTCAGAACGCTAGCTTTTGTAACAGCCTCCAGGGCTGGAATTGGAGAAACAACAATAATGCGTTTTCCTTGGGCAAGAGGTCTTTCTTTAATAACAGCCATCTGCACAGCAGTGAGAATTTTCTCTGTGGGAGCAAAGCGTTGTTCAGCTGATGAATACAAATGTGATTTGTATGCAATCGGGACTGTCTCACCTTCATTGAATGTCACATAGGTGAAACCGATGGCCCCAGCTATTACCCTGATGACCAAATGTGTTTTGTTGTCCCTTGTATGTGAATGTTTTGCTGCTAGTATGTCTGTCTGCAACTCTCGAAGAGTGTGCGTATGTTCAACTGTCCAGAATTTACTTGAAAAATCGGGACGTATTAAGTCATATTAAGGTTTTATATGCGTAGCATAGTCGGGAATGTATGTTCTGCCAAAACTTAAGAAACCCAACAATGATTGGAGTTTTTTAATCTTATTTGGTGGTTGTAATTGTGCAAATTTTTCTAAGAATTGTGGCGCTAGGCTCTTCCCTTCACTCGACAGCTCATATCCCAGCAACAGGACGCTGAGGAAGGCAATTTTTGTTTTTTTAAAGTCAAATTTATAGCCAAGTTCGGCAAACCCTACAACAATGCAGGCTACCCATCTTAAATGTTGTAGTAACTCATCATCTGTGAGATATACATCATCTACATTTGACAATGATTCAGAGTCAATCTCGTGTAAAATGGCAGTCACACGAGCTGCAAACAGTCCTGGGCTGTTCTTATACCCCTGAGGCAAACTACTGAATTTTTTCTGAGAGCCTAGTGCGCTAAAGCTTGTTAGGTCCCTGCTTTCAGGTGCTATATTCTGACAGAAGAACCCATTTGAAATGTCTAAAGTTGTTTTGTATTTTTTCCGCACTATGTTGCTCATTAGTGCAGTGCTATGTGAATTTTGTATAGCATATGTGCGTGTATGACTGTTTACATGTCTGTAGTCTAAGACTATTCTGTATGAATGGTCCGGTTTAGACACAGGAAATAAGGGGTTATTCATCGGCGAGACATAGGGTTCAATCACACCCTGGTACTCTAATTGCGTGAGTATTTCTCTCACTGGTGCTCTTGCTTCATGTTTTATAGGATACTGCGGTTGTGGCTGAGGTTCACTTTTAATGGGAATTACATGGTAGGGGGATACCTTATCCCATCCTACGTGGTTTCTGTATAATGCAGGTGCTTGTGCTAGAGCCCATTCAATGGAATAGGATTCAGCGAGTTCCTCTGGAACAAGGGGCGAGAAAGAAGGCTTCATGACATCTTCTCCATATGGGCAGGTACGGACAAAGTCAGGCGGCAAATCTTGTTCAGCCAACAAGATGTCACACAATTTAACTATGCAATCCCAAAAGATTGCGTGTATTGTGCGTTCAATGTCTCCTAATTGCAGTGTTACTCTGTACACCCTACCAGGCTCGGAGACACGCATGTCCGCTGTTTCTACTTGTATAAAGTCATCAGTTGCTTTCACCTCCAGATGCTCTTGAAGAATCCGGCAAACTATTGTGACCTCTGCCGCGCTGTCTAGCAATGCTAGAGCCCAGTTCTTGTTCTTCAAGAGGACCCTCTTCCTGTGTGGCATGTCGAACTGAGACTGCTGCCACCTTTTTCTTTTTAAATTGTTGTTTTTGTTGGACAGGTTTCTCTTCCTTTTTAACAGAAACCTCTGAAGAGTGTTGTGATTCCTGTTTCGGTTTCAGGTACTCTGTTCTTCGCTCTGATCGCCCACCTCTCTCATTTCTCCTTTCCGATGAGTCCTGAAAGGAACGAGATTGGCGTGTATCAGTATATTGGTGTCTATCAAGTGTTTTGATATTATCTCTATTTCTGAGATTATACCTATTCTGTGGGGTCTCCGTACATGGAGATTCTCCCCTTTCTTTTTTAGGCGTTTGTTGTTTTTTATCCCAGCGTTTCTTATTACCCTCAGGTTGTTGTTTGGAGGTATCTTTATTTGTTTTACCCTGAAATTTAGGTTTTTGTGGTCTAGCCCCTAAGCTATCTCGACTGATACTTGAATATGTTTCCGCTATTATTTTAGGCAGCTCTCGTTCTTGATCATGTTGCGGAAGATCACTGAGCTGCATGCGCACTGCAAGTGCAACTGCTTCCCCTTTAAGATTACTTAAAATGATTGAAGATACTGTGGCAAAGTTGCCCATCATTTGCATCCCCAAATCTAGGGCCGGGGCAGCCCCGTATTCATCTTGAATTTGTTTAAGTACTTCCGGTAGGTTGGCTAGTGTCGGTGTACTGTGTGCAGTTGTATAGAAAATGTATATGTATGAAATGTATTTGTGTTCCCATCAACTGCTGGAAATGTGACCCAAGAGTGAAAAAGTTCTGTTCTATAAGCTGCGTGGGCATCCACCACAAACGTGACTGGACCTCCCTGGGCCGTTAGGCCATTTGCTAATAAGTGTGCTGTGAGAGGGTGTCTCATGTTAACAGCTATTTGTACAATTTGGGGATTCACCATGATAGAAGCACTATGAGTCCAGAGAAGGCACACCAAGATGGGTTTTTCCTTTTAAAGTTCAAGCTTGAACAACTGCCAGCTGTAATAGGATTA